>NW_025963824.1:14548052-15148052 GCF_023055435.1 Haliotis rufescens | reverse complement strand
CTTCACTTTGAGCACCTTGTTTTCTTTAAATACGATGTACCGTGACATTATAAAGTGGTATATAGGTAGATTTAATACTAATCTATAGATGTTAACATATTTGAAGATACATCTGTGCGTTTAAAGTAGATTTTGACCGCCCGGGGCAAAGTCGGCCCCAACACAAGCCAAACACTTTTTATAGAGTCTAAGTTGAGAATGTAGAGAGAAAAGTGGCTTCACTTTGAGCCCCTTGTTTTCTTTAAGTACAGCCATCTGACAAACTATAAAGTGGTATTTAGGTAGATATAATACTAATCTATAGATGTGAATCCATTTGATGATACATCTGTGAGGTTTAAGTTGACTTTGACAGCCCGGGCCAAGTCGGACCGAACACTTTTAACAGGGATTTTCGTAAGGAAATACAGTAAAAGTGTTTGACTTTAACGGCCCAGTTGTCTTTGAATGCGATATACTGTGACATTATAAAGTTGTGTATAGGTAGATATAACACTAGTCTATAGATGTAAATACATTTGAAGATACATATGTGTGTTTAAAGTAGATTTTGACCGTCCGGGCCAAGTAGAACCCGACACAAGCCAAACACTTCTGATAGAGACTATGTTAAAATGTAGAGGGAAAATGGCTTCACTTTGAGAACCATGTTTTCTTTCAATACAGCGACTTGAGACACTATAAAGTGGTATATAGATAGGTATACTGCTAGTCTATAGATGTAAAAACATTTGATGAAACATTTGTGTGTTTAAAATTGATTTTGACAGCCCGGGCCAAGTCGGACCCAACACTTCTGACAGAGATTTTCTTAAGAAAAGACAGTAAAAATGTTTGACTTTAACGGATCAGTTTTCTTTAAATACGATGTACTGTGACATTATAAAGTGGTATATATGTAGATATAATACTAATCTATAGATATTCACACATTTGAAGATACATCTGTGAGGTTTAAGTTGATTTGACAGCCCGGGCCAAGTCGGACCGAACACGTCTGACACAGATTTTCTTAATAAAATATAGTAAAAATGCTTCACTTTGAGCACCTTGTTTTCTTTAAATACGATGTACCGTGACATTATAAAGTGGTATATAGGTAGATTTAATACTAATCTATAGATGTTAACACATTTGAAGATACATCTGTGCGTTTAAAGTAGATTTTGACCGCCCGGGGCCAAGTCGGCCCCAACACAAGCCAAACACTTCTGATGGAGGCTATGTTGAGAATGTAGAGGGAAAAGGGCTTCACTTTGAGCCCCTTGTTTTCTTTAAGTACAGCCATCTGAGACACTATAAAGTGGTATTTAGGTGAATATAATACTAATCTATAGAAGTGAATCCATTTGATGATACATCTGTGAGGTTTAAGTGGATTTTGACAGCCCGGGCCAAGTCGGACCGAACACTTCTAACAGGGATTTTCTTAAGAAAATACAGTAAAAATGCTTCACTTTGAGCCCCTTGTTTTCTTTAAAAACGATGTACCGTGACATTATAAAGTGGTATATAGGTAGATTTTATATTAATCTATAGATGTAAACACATTTGAAGATAGATTTTTGTGTTTATAGAAGATTTTGACAGCCCGGACCAAGTCGGACCTAACACAAGCCAAACACTTCTGATAGAGACTATGTCTAGGATGTAGAGGGAAAAGGGCTTCACTTTGAGCACCTTGTTTTCTTTAAAGACGATGTACTGATACATTATAAAGTGGTATATAGGTAGATATAACACTGATCTATAGATGTAAACACATTTGATTAAACTTCTATGTGTTTAAAGTTGATTTTGACAGCCCGGGCGAAGTCGGACCTAACACAAGCCAAACACTTTTTATAGAGACTATGTTGAGAATGTAGAGGGAAAAGGGCTTCACTTTAAGCCCCTTGTTTTCTTTAAGTACAGCCATCTGACACACTATAAAGTGGTATTTAGGTAGATATAATACTAATCTATAGATGTGAATCCATTTGATGATACATCTGTGAGGTCTAAGTTGATTTTGACAGCCCGGACCAAGTCGGACCGAACACTTTTAACAGGGATTTTCTTAAGGAAATACAGTAAAAGAGCTTGACTTTAACGGCCTAGTTGTCTTTGAATGCGATATACTGTGACATTATAAAGTTGTGTATAGGTAGATATAACACTAGTCTATAGATGTAAATACATTTGAAGATACATATGTGTGTTTAAAGTAGATTTTGACCGACCGGGCCAAGTCGGACCCAACAAAAGCCAAACACTTCTGATAGAGACTATGTTGAGAATGTAGAGGGAAAAGGGGTTCACTTTGAAGACCTTGTTTTCTTTCAATACAGCGACTTGAGACACT
This sequence comes from Haliotis rufescens, assembly GCF_023055435.1. Classification (NCBI taxonomy): domain Eukaryota; kingdom Metazoa; phylum Mollusca; class Gastropoda; order Lepetellida; family Haliotidae; genus Haliotis; species Haliotis rufescens. The sequence goes on along the minus strand of NW_025963824.1, from coordinate 15,145,708 downwards.
ATAAAGTGATCTATAGGTAGGTATAATGCTAGTCTATAGATGTAAACACATTTGATGAAACATGTGTGTGTTTAAAATTGATTTTGACAGCCCGGGCCAAGTCGGTCCGAATACTTCAGACAGAGATTTTCTTAAGAAAATACAGTAAAAGTGTTTGACTTTAACGGACCAGTTTTCTTTAAATACGATGTACTGTGACGTTATAAAGTGGTATATATGTAGATATAATACTAATCTATAGATATTAACACATTTGAAGATACATCTGTGAGGTTTAAGATGATTTTGACAGCCCGGACCAAGTCGGCCCCAACACTAGCCAAACACTTCTGATAGAGGCTATGTTGAGAATGTAGCCCCTTGTTTTCTTTAAGTACAGCCATCTGAGACACTATAAAGTGGTATTTAGGTGGATAAAATACTAATCTATAGATGTGAATCCATTTGTTGATACATCTGTGAGGTTTAAGTGGATTTTGACAGCCCGGGCCAAGTCGGACCGAACACTTCTAACAGGGATTTTCTTAAGAAAATATAGTAAAAATGCTTCACTTTGAGCACCTTGTTTTCTTTAAATACGATGTACCGTGACATTATAAAGTGGTATATAGGTAAATTTAATACTAATCTATAGATGTAAACACTTTTGAAGATACATCTGTGCGTTTAAAGTAGATTTCGACCGCCCGGGCCAAGTCGGCCCCAACACAAGCCAAACACTTCTGATAGAGGCTATGTTGAGAATGTAGAAGGAAAGGGGCTTCACTTTGAGCCCCTTATTTTCTATAAATACTGCGATCTGTGACATTATGTAAAGTGGTATTTAGGTAGATAGAACACTAATCTATAGATGTAAACACATTTGATGATACATATGTGTGTTTAAAGTTTATTTTGACAGCCCGGGCCAAGTCCGTCCAAACACTTCTGATAGAGACTATGTTGAGAATGTAGAGGGAAAAGGGCTTCACTTTGAGCCCTTTGTTTTCTTTAAATACGATGTACCGTGACATTATTAAGTGGTATATAGGTAGATTTAATATTAATCTATAGATGTAAACACATTTGAAGATAGATTTTTGTGTTTATAGAAGATTTTGACAGTCCGGACCAAGTCGGACCTAACACAAGCCAAACACTTCTGATAGAGACTATGCCTAGGATGTAGAGGGAAAAGGGCTTCACTTTGAGCACCTTGTTTTCTTTAAAGACGATGTACTGATACATTATAAAGTGGTACATAGGTAGATATAACACTGATCTATAGATGTAAACACATTTGATTAAACTTCTATGTGTTTAAAGTTGATTTTGACAGACCGTGCGAAGTCGGAGCGAACACAAGCCAAACACTTTTTATAGAGACTATGTTGAGAATGTAGAGGGAAAAGGGCTTCACTTTGAGCACCTTATTTTCTTTAAATACAGCGAATTGAAACACTATAAAGTTGTATATAGGTAGATATAATGCTAGTCTATAGATTTAAAGACATTTGATGATACATTTGTGTGTTTAAAGTGCATTTTGACAGCCCGGGCAAAGTCGGACCTAACACAAGCCAAACACTTCTGATAGAGACTATGTTGAGAATGTAGAGGGAAAAAGGGCTTCACTTTGAGCTCTGTGTTTTCTTTAACTACTGAAATATGAGAAAATAAAGTGGTATATAATTAGATATTATACTAATCTTTAGATATAAAGAATGTTAGGAACTTTAGAAGTGCTTGGACAGTTATTACCACGTGTCAGTCCTTTGACATTCGCGAATATCCACTTCCAGAAAACATCCTGTGTTGGTTTAACACGAATTAGTAAAGGTTAATTAGGGATGCCCAACACGTTAATTAATGAAAGAAGAGTAGTCAAAACTCTGTCGTTTCCTGCCCAGGACATCACACCCCTACACGCCAAGGTCGGTGAGAAGCATTCTAATCAAAGAATACACACAGTCAAGACACTGACTTTTCCACGAGACTCACGGTATGTAGTCATAATCATCAGTTTATTACATTGTTGAAGGTGCATTTTTATTCAAACTCAATTAAATGAGCAAAACTATACGTTTGTGGACATTTGAGATCTGCCTAGATATGCGCGTTTCGTTTTATTATTCTGCAATCCATTTTTAGTATTACCCGCTGGCCCGGCCCGGGCCGACTTTTCTTGGCCCGACTTTTAGGCAATTCCCGGTAAAACCACTAATTGGCCTGGCGGGCCCGTGTGTGAAATACGCATTAAATCGGAAAGCGCACGTGAAAACAGCAACTCTCTCTTTCTCGCTCACTATCTCTCTTTCTCATTATTGTGGTGAACGTTTTGACATATGTCATGCATTTCAGGGTTTGAATAAATCTTAAACTGAACAACTAACAACATATCGAGAATATTAAGAACTACTAGACCAAATGAGACATGCTTTGACATATTTCAATAGTACATACGTTCCTTGATCGTTTTAGATAACTATTGCAAATAGAAAAAAGAAGTTATTCAGAATGGTATATCAACACAGGCATTTAGAACCAAAAATAATTGTTGTCCGAATGCAAAATCCGTTCACTAGTTTCACTTTTATATGTTTCGCTATTGTTTGTTGCCGCCGTGGAATGAACTCAGTAGGGGAGGTAATAACCTGGGCCCCGTCCCTCATTTCAAGTCGACGACGCGCATCGGGAGCCGGGAGTTAGTGAGTGAGTGAGTTGAGTTTAACCCCGCTTTTAACAGTATTCCAGTTATATCGCGGCGTGTCAGCTTAATGTGGGAGGAAAGCCCGAAGTGATGCAGGTCTCAGACGTTTACCACTTCGGTGAAACCCATGAGCACGAGTATGGTGCTGACAAACCTAGAAACATAATCGGGAGGAACCGTCGGGAACCGGGAACAAACTCTCACATTGTACAACATATTTCTGTGAACGAGTAGCGGATGACCCCTAGTGAGAAATATCCTCTGCATGAGATGTCAACATCAAACATCACCCAATGTGTTAATAATATTTATAAGTATTTAGACAAGTCTAGTGATCACGAGTGTTCGTACATCAAGTGTCGGCAATCTGGTTCCCCGCTCATCTCACTGACTAAGATTCTATCTTAATAAATGACAAAAAGTAGGAAAAACAGTTCATAAAACATAACAACCTTAAATCATCGTGAAGATTATAACACAATCAGTAATCACATAACTTCGTTGATACATGGCAAGAAAATAAACTACAAATTTGCTGTAAATTTTGCAGGATTCTTGAGTTTCACAAACGGTTTTTAATCTATTCCATTCTTCACGTTCATTGGCGGCTCGAGCATAGGAACAATCCGCGCACACCTCAGAACAATCTGCTGATTAGTGAAGCCTTCTTTGGTTTAGGGCATCTTTTGACCCATTGGACGTCGAACAGGAGCCGGATGTGGTGGAAGGGATGGAGATGAGGTTGCCGCTGCCTCCGGTCCAGGGACGTAGGTCTCCTTTCTCATCATCATCATAGGGTGCGGTGGCAACGGTGAGCGTACTGTCAGGCTGGAGCATGGGGTCCTGAAGGTGAAATGAGAACATTATATTGACTGAACCCTTACCATAACTAAAAGGAAATACACATTTTTAGATTCATTATTCAAAATTATCAGAGTGTTTTCTAAACACAAATATCTTTGCTTTAAAATAGCATATTTGCCTTGATTACTTCTTGTCACTAATTAACTCTTATACTCTTCAAAAAAGGAAACTTGACACTGACTTTCAAAATGTAATATAATGCGATTGTTTCAAAATAGGACACAGAAATCATAATTGAAACACTGTTTGAAGATCAATGTACACAATGTTCAAAACATTAATCGTGTCACCTAGACAGACACACGTACACGATACAGTTAATGTCACAGGGGTACAGAAAATGTCAGTATCGGTTGTGCCCACCACGTGCATCAATCACCGTTTGACACCGACGACCCATAGATGCAATCAATTTGTTAATAACACGCTGTTGGATGTGCTGCCAATCATGCTGAAATGCATCAAGAAGCGCCGGAAGTGTTTGGGGAGGTGGATTCCTTCTGCGAACGCGTCGATCCAACTCGTCCCACAGATGCTCAATCGGGGATAAATCTGGTGACCGGGCTGGCAAAGGTAATATCTGGATGTTGTTGTGCTGTAAGAAGTCCTGACAAACACGTGCAATATGCGGTCGAGCGTTGTCCTGCTGGAACTGTCCGCCATGAACGTTGACGTGAAGAAGAACGTAAGGCTGTAGGATCAAGTCTCTGTAACGCACACCTGTCAATGCACCTGCCACATGCACGAGAGGCGTCCTACCACCGTGATGAATTCCGGCCCATACCATGACACTCCCGCCGCCAAACGGGACAACCTGCGGCACACAGTTGGGGGCGTAACGTTCAGCCCGAAGTCTATAGACACGTGCGCGCCCATCAGCACGTGTGAGTAGGAAACGGGACTCGTCAGTAAACAGTACATTTCTCCATCTTGCACGTGCCCATCTAACCCTCTGTTGGCGCCAAAGCAGACGGTCCGCCAGATGACGTGGGGTCAATACATGACGTCGAAGAGGTCTTCGTGCAAAAGTCTAGCCTCCCTCAGTCTGTCGCGTACCGCTTGATCTGATATTCTGTGTGGTTGTAGACGTGGCTGTGGTAGTGCGGTCTCGGAGGTGTCGCAGCCGGATGTATCGATCTTGTGCTTGGGTTGTCACCCTTGGTCTTCCTGACCTTGGTCTGTCGTCAACTCTGTTGGTGTTGTTGTATCGGGTCCACAGTGCGGAGACTGTCTGTCTGGATACGCCAAAGTGCCTTGCCCATTTCTTGCTGAGTTGCTCCAGCTTGTAATCTCCCAATGGCGTTGTTCCGTTGAGCTGCATTCAGTCTTGGCATTCTGTCACCGCCTCTACTGCCGTTATAATGACTGTATGAACAGCCGTTATTTCAGTGACAATCGTGTGACGTATTGATGACTGTGACGTTTCTCTGTATTCGTGCAGTTGGTGATAAACAATAAAACAGGGTGAAAGCCTGAAAGTTGAGAAAAGTGATATATTAATTGCAGTGAACATTACACTTGATATTTCATAGCAGTGAACATAACACTTGATATTTCACTGAGTGACCATAACACTTGATATTTCACTGAGTGAACATTACACGTTGACGGAACTATTTGTATACAATAGTTACCTCCCCTCACATTGTCTCCCTTTATTGTAAGTGTCTGGCACGTACACAAACTGTTGACTGTTTACGTTAGTTCCACATTGTCAAGACAAAAATTAATGACATTTATGGAGTTAGTATCGCTTCTTGCCATTTGTTATTCTCTTGAAATTGTTTAGTTATGAACTGTAAATGTCTCATTATAACTCGTCCATCGATACTGTTCGTTTCGCAAAGCGCCATTTTTGTGACTTGACCAGCATGCATTCACCAGGCTTCCAACAGCGGTCTCGTAGTTTTCAAGAATATTTATTTTGAAGTTGATTTTGTGTATAACCATATCCAAATCTAGGATTTAGAATTTTAGTGACCTCAAATGTTTTTTATTACTTTTGTTTATATTTGTTAAGACCCGGAACTACTTTTTGAGGCGTAATTACAAGGGGTACTGAAACGTCCTTGTGTGTTAGGTAGGGAGAATTTACGTTTCAAGGTTTTGCATTTGGAATGAAATAATAAAAATGTACCGGTAGAACTACTCCAACAGTATATAATAAACAGGATATTCCATTTGTAGTGTGAAATATCATCTTTCTCTCATCAAGTGACGAGTAAAAGGAGATATTTTCACCAGTGGCGAAACTAACGAGCACTGGTATGGTGCTGACAAACCCAGAAACATTATCGATGAGAATCGGGATTCGAACCCACAAGCATAGGGTTCTGGCGTGCCCAAGGGACGCAACTCTGCACATCGAATCCCAGCGCCTCAGACGGCGGGGCCACCTGTGCCCCCTTAAGTGTTTTTTTCATGTGTTTTGTTCTGGGTGATTATTTAATTAGGCTGGACAATGAATTCTTTTTGAAGAAACAAAATACAGCAGAAGAAAGGCAGAATATTGCATACTGGTGAATAATATCGAATCCCATCTTTCCAGACATCTGACCCAAATCAGCCCGACTATCATGTTCGTGTCATTGGTAGTGTGCATCGCATCACTCCCTGGTCAAACAACATCATCCGCCTTTTGTACCGTTTCCAGAGAAATCATCCAGATGAGCGAATGACAAATCAGTGGTACGTATTAAAACTCATCTGTGACGTCATTCTATTGTTTGAACGCTCCATTATTTTTCAGGAATGGAAGGTTGTTTTTTCAACTATACTTTATATTGAACCAACATTTGAATGAATTTCCACTTGGAATGGACGGAACTATTTTTAAAATTTATTGACAAGAGAATAATTTCGATTTTTTTTCCCTAAAATATGTGTCGCCTGCAGGGCCTCTGCTCCATTATTTTTAAATAATGGAGAGTTACTCGGACATTCCCCTCTACGTAATGTCCTTTAATTATACCTACTAGCAGCATCAGTCCGTACACCGCAGAAATAGGGTTTAACCTATGTAAACACTGTTCAGCATCTTTGTGTACACCCGTGTGCAAAAACATACTGACAAGGCAACACGAGTTTTGTCCCTTTACTTAAATCAATACGAGCACGCTTTCAAGCGTAATATGAGTCTAACATTTATTCCAAATTGATGTAATGTTGATATGGTATATTTTGAATACAAAAATATTTTCGTGATTTACATATTGTATATAAACCTGTTCTTGGTGTTAATGGCTTGCTACTGGTCACATCTAGTGACCGACGGTAACGATGTTGTGATATACACGTTTAGGTACCCGACTTCCGCATTATATTATAGAAGATACAGTTTTGAAACGTTGAGGTGTTGAAAGAAACTGATTGGGTGTTGCTAACTGGCTATCCTGAGTGAGTGAGTTGGGTTTAACGCTGCTTTCAACATCAGCTGTATCACGGCGTGTCAACGTGATGTTTGTGGAAGACTGAGAAGGTGCAGATCTTAGAAGTTTACCACCTTAGTGAAACCCACGAACACAAGTGTGGTGCTGTCAAACGTAGAAACATAATCAGGGTGAACAATCACAGGTTCCTGGTATGCCAAACGGATGCACAGAGAATTGCGTCTTAGGCCACTTGACAGCCAACCCACCCCCCCCCCCCCCCCCCCCTAATTATCGTGGGGTACAAGGCATCCCAAAAGTGGTACGAACATTAGCGTCTCATCTCATACTGGTGTCAGTGTGTCGTTCCTATAATGACGTACGGTCATCTCGAATCGGGCATAAATAGTGTTACAACTTGTACAACTCAACCATATTATGACTGAGGAATGTACGAATTTGTGGTTTGTACGAATAATTTAATAGAAATATTAAGTCAACTTCTTTGGCGCAGTTTTCCACACACACTTAGTTGGTGCTCAAGGCGCACTTATTAACCCCGGTCGGTGGATCAGTGTGCACACCAATTTTTCTCAGCTCCCTGTGGGGCATACAATCCAAGGTACATTTCGAACAAAGCCACTTGCAAAGGAGACACCACACGTGTGCTTCAGTGCGGGGCAGGACAGAAGCCCTTGAAACTCTCAGGAGCCAAGCTGCCGAACACGGCCACCTATCCAATGACTTTCCGTAGTTGTAGAGGTGGTCGTGTTGGATTTTAACATTCGTCAGTCGTGGCATGTTTTCGCTTTTCACTTGCTGTAATATTGTGATGGCAATCACATGAAAACCCAGTGTTTTAAAAACCCAACAAGTGATGTTCCGCGTGCATGTCAGGGTGGTGTGATTGGGCGCCAGGCATGACGACAGTGACATAACCATAGTTGAATTGGGCTAAAACCCATTTGAAATGTAGCATTAATACATAGTGATATCTTATTCATTAATAAGACGTGTAAAAAGAGAAATCAACGAATATTTCCCTTTATCCCTGTTTCTTCTTTAAATACAAGGTGATGTGAAATCAGGCGCGTGTGTGTGTCTGCTTGTACTGGTCCTGACTATTGTTGATTATATTGACCTAGCCAGGTAGGGCAGCAACAAATACCATCTGTGAACGTCATTTAGTACGAGGGGGTCAGTGGTTGGAACCACCGACCTTCTCCTTACCCCTTCTTCCTACTTCATGTAAGCAGTCCAAATAGACACATGTACACATCTTAATTCTTTAAGTCTTCTAGCGCGCCGCAATTCGATGTGCAGAGTTGCGCCCCTTGGGCAGACCAGACGCCTATGAACATTGGTTTGAATCCCGATTCGCGACGATTATGTCTGTCAACACCATAACCGTGCTCGTTGGTTTCACCAAAGTGGTAAACGTCTGAGACCTGCATTACTTCGGGCGTTCCTCCCACATTTACCTGACACGCCGTGATGTCACTGCAAAATTGTTCAAAGCAGCGTTAAAACCAACTCACTCATTCTTCGAATAAATTTATTCTTTTTCGCATATGTACACATTTTTCTAAAACGTCAACATATTATTACGAACTGTTATTTTACAGTTAGTTTCGCTTTTGATTGTACTTTTTTGAACGCGATTCTCGGACAGTTCTCGGGGAATGATGTTTGTAACACTGACAGGTTAAACATCAAAACAAATGATGTATGTCAAACAATAAGAAGAACTTTAATTGTTTCGTGAAATGATTACGGAACGTACTTTCTGGGGTTGATATATCTCACACATCTCTCATCTGAACATGATATATACCGCATGTAACATAATGTTTGTTTGTTGTTCAACGCCATACTCAGAAATATTCCAGCTATATGACGGCGGTCTGTAAATAATCGAGTCTGGACCAAACAATCCAGTGACTGACATCAAGAGCATCGTTTTTATGGTGTAGCTGACAAAAAACAAAGTTAAAGCCTGTATGTAAATATAATAAAAGCAATGCGATATTTCGAATGCATTGTCGAATTAATGCTGTCATATGGGCGTGTCAGAAACCTTTGATCGTGGGTTCGAATCCCGGTTCAACCTGATCATGTTTGTGGGTTTGTCTGTACCTTCCATTCACCAAAGTGATATGAAGCGACAAGGGGATCGAACCACCGACATTCCACTTACATGTACGCTCTATCCACAAGACCACGGAGGCTCTCACGCCCCAAATATCATTCTACGTTTGTCAGCACCATACCCGTGCTCGTGAGTTTCACCCGAGTGGTAAACTTCTAAGACCTGCATCACTTTGTGCTTTCCTGTAATATCAAGCTGCGCACCGTGATAAAACTGGAAAACTGTTAAAGGGGAAGTGTACACGCAAAAATCACTTTCTTTCTTTTTCTAAACAAAACGCAATTGTTAGAATTAGTTAGTATCTGTGTTTGAAAATATACACTCATTTTTTTTCACAGTGAAAGTAGGAAGCTCACAATAGTGTTAAAATGATATGTCGTTATTAGGCCTTCGTTTTACGAGTGAAATAGGCCTGAGTTATCCCCCTTAGATTATGACGTAATTGGTGCCAATTCAACTGGGTCCCTGTCTATTCTCAACGCAAAAGATATCAAGGACCAGTTTGCGGTAAAACAACATGGTCTACGACACACTCCGGCGCAGTGGTGACTCAGCATAACACAATTCTGGCTGGCATCTGAGACGCTAGAATCACAAAACTGTACCTACACCACGTGAAGCGGCTCTAACAAAGCATGATGACGTCATAATGTTTATAAATTGGCACCAATGACGTCATATTGCAAGGGGCATAAGCCATGGTGTTTTTGTTATGGAAATAGAACACTTGGTAAATGTGAAAAATATAAATCGTTTTAATGCAAAAGATATGTTAATTAAATATAATGTTTTTATATTTTTGTCTATGACACTTCTATGTTAACACTTTTAATGTGGAAAAAGTACAAGAAAAATTGGTTCATTTCCGTGTGAACTTGCCCTTTAAACGTGACTTTTAACCTAACGCACTCAGGTTACTTTAGGAATTTTCTCAACATGTATGTGAAGTGGTGCATATTTTAGGCTCAGGTTTAACACGTCTGTGTTATGTATCGTGCAGAGTCAGCCAGACATGAATCCCGAGGAATCCCACTCGTCTTGCGGTGTAACCGGATGTACACATGGTGCACGCGTCGTCACATCTATAAATAGATATGTACTGAAGTTATATAATAGGAATAGCTGAATATGCTGCTTGTATGCTTGTGTGTAGTGACGATAGTCCACTGTCAAGACTGCACACCCATACACAGGTGTACACACACGGAAACTGTGACGAGGACGCAAACAGCGAACAGTAAACAGTGAATCTTTGGTTTTCTGCAGAACAGAGGATCACTGATGTGCCCACAGACCACCGTTGAGATTACCGTTAGCAGTGGATCATTTGAGAGTTCTTATCAACAGAAGATCACTGACGTTTGACATAACAGAAGATCACTGACGTTTAGACAGAACAGAAGATCACTGACGTTTGACATAACAGAAGATCACTGACGTTTAGAGAGAACAGAAGATCACTGACGTTTAGACAGAACAGAAGATCACTGACGTTTAGACATAACAAAGATCACTGACGTTTCACATACCAGTATCAGAAGATCACTGACTTTTAGAGAGAACAGAAGATCACTGACGTTTAGACAGAACAGAAGATCGCTGACGTTTAGAGAGAACAGAAGATCACTGACGTTTAGACAGAACAGAAGATCACTGACGTTTAGACATAACAAAGATCACTGACGTTTCACATACCAGTATCAGAAGATCACTGACTTTTAGAGAGAACAGAAGATCACTGACGTTTAGACAGAACAGAAGATCGCTGACGTTTAGACAGAACAGAAGATCACTGACGTTTAGACATAACAAAGATCACTGACGTTTCACATACTAGTATTAGAAGATCACTGACGTTTGGATATAACAGAAGTTCGCTGACTTTCAAACAGAAAAGAAGATCAGTGACGTGCGTACAGAAGATCATTGCGGTTACTGTGGACAGTACATCTCTGACGATCTTACAGTTGTTCTGTGGGTATCTCCAGGTAGGCGAATGTTTGTCTTAAGTTGAAGTGTTCAAGTTGTAGAGGTGTGTTGGTGACGAGTCACCCTTATACCACTGCCACGAATGACGTGTTCACAGATACAGGCATTTTATGTAAACAGATATGTCTTGAAGAAACTTTCCTCAGAGGTTAAATAATGTTGTTTTTGTCCTAAAGATTTTGTGTAGCATATTTCAGAGAGAGGATTGTATGACTTGAATGAATGAGTACTATTTTACGGGTGGCCCAGTCGTCTAAGGCGCCGCGATTCGCTGTGCAGAGTTGCGTCCCTTGGGCACGCCAGAAACCTATGATTGTGGGTTCCAATCCCTGTTCGCCCCGATTATGTTTCTAGGTTTGTCAGCGCCATACCCGTGCTCGTGGGTTTCACCGAAGTAGTAAACGTCTGAAACCTGCATCACTTCGGGCTTTCCTCCCACATTAAGCTGATACGCCGTGATATAACTGGAATACTGTAAAAGCGGCGTTAAACCCAACTCAGTCACACTCTAGATCGCGAGATCCCTTACGGTATTCCATCTAACCCTGACGACGGCGTCCAGTATTTAGAAATGCTTACAAAGTTACAGTATACATGGCTCTATAAGTCAACGATCGCGTGTCAAGTGCAGGTACAAAGGCGCAGTGTTATACTGTGGGCTGATAGAATTCTCAAAGAATGACTGTCGCCTGAATGCCCCTGGCCCGTCGTCCATATATGGACATTACTAAACAGGATGTCGGAGGCATTGTCGAATACCTGGCTGTGAGTATAAAACGTCCTTATGCAGTGAAGTGTCGGGTAACTTAAGTGTTAATAGTGTTTGCTCGTCATGCAGTAGTCAGCTATTTGGTTGTCCACATGGGTACAAATTGTGAAGCCGTGATAATGCAGGAATATTGCTACAAGTTTGACGTTAGGACCCACGCTTGTAAACGAATATCTACATCTGATGCTTTTAGTTAATGCGAACTTTGTACGAACGTTCAACTTGTATATTGCCTGCACGTGCGCAGGAACGACAGAGTGCAAGCAGCAGGCCATCATGTCGGATGTAGAAGACAAAGACGTGGGGTCCGAGGATGCAGCGTCAGACGTTCACGAGGATGGTGAAAAATCGGAGACAGCGTTGCGCTACACCCTCTCAAAACCACCTCCGGTTCTTTTCACCCTCGGAGCAGCTTTACAGGTTAGACAAATGCTCTGCTCTACTTAAACCAGGCTTAGAACATTTATTACACGAGCATCCGTTGAGCTAGGTACCCAAATCTTGTGTCGCCGAAACGTCCGATCCGAAAATTCGAACCGATCATTAGAAAGGTTTTCCGAATTTGCTGGCATGTTATATTTGATTTCGGGTCCGCATTTTTACAATTTCTTTCTATTTCAAAAGTAACACTTTTGATCTAACCTGTACCAACAATGCTTAGATTGTTTAAGTGGTATTAAACCCATTTTTTTAAACTTTAAACCGAAAGTTTAAGTTTAACCGAAAACTGTAAATTATCTAAATGATAAAGTTCGAGGCAGGGTTGTGTTTGCTTGGACCTGACACTGCCCTGGGCTAGATGTGTTTTCTTAGTTTTTTTAGATACAAATTTGTTATTTGGGTTAAAGAAACCCTTATTTACACCATCAATATACAAATTCGACCACAGTATAACTCTGTCTGGCACTTCCTTTCTTTTTATTGTTTACCGTTACAGCCAATCAATATATACAAAAATCGATAGTTTTGATTTCCTATTTTTTCTGTTCTGAGCTTCAATCGATCGTGCTAAAAGACACCCTAGGGCGGTCGGTTAGCCTAGTGGTTAAAGCGTTCGCTCGTCACGCCGAAGACCCAGGTTCGATTCCCGACATGGGTACAATGTGTGAAGCCCATTTCCGGTGTCCCCCGCCGTGATATTGCTGGAATATTGATAAAGTGGCGTAAAACCATACTCTCACTCACTCACTTAAAGACACCCAACATCTTTCATGTGGCTGGTTACAACAGCTGGTGACTCATCCCTTCCACCACTTTCACTTTCACTTTCACTTTCACTTTCACTTTCACTTGCCTGCTTGTCGGACGAGGGCTCGCTGCCTTGGTTGATGCATGTCATCGTATCCAAATTGCGTATATCGATGCTCATGATGTCAATCACTGGATAGTCTGGTCTAGACTCGATTATTTACAGACAACCGTCATATAGCTGGAATATTGCCGAGTGCGGCATCAAACAAACAAACAAACAAACAAACAGAACACTTTCACTTTTATTGCAAATAAAAGTCCTTTACTGTTGGTAGGGGCGGTCGGGTAGCCTAGTGGTTAAAGCGTTCGCTCGTCACGCCGAAGACCCGGTTTCGATTCCCGACATGGGTACAATGTGTGAAGCCCATTTCTGGTGTCCCCCGCCGTGATATTGCAGGAATATTGCTAAAAGCGGCGTAAAACCATATTCACTCACTCACTTTACTGTTGGTGTATTTCTGAAAATTCTTGCCTCCATATTCTAGTTATTCCATACGTTTGTCGAATTTGACAGAACAGTCGATAAAAATGTGAGAACTTTTTACATTAATCTTTAAATCTTTCTGTCATTTTTTGGAGGGCATTTAAAACGGTTTGTGTTCTATGTGAGTTTGAAATATACCTACGATACTGTATGATTATTATCTCGAGTTAGATTAGACCTCAACTGATATAGGGTGAGTGAGTGAGCGAGTTTGGTTTAACGCCGCTTTAAGCAGTATTCCAGTAATATCACGGCGTGTCAGCTAAATGTGGGAGGGAAGTCCGAAGTGATGCAGGTCTTAGACGTTTGTCACTTTGTCAAAACACAAGAGCACGGGAACGGTGACAAATCTAGAAACAAACAGGGCGAAGCGGGATTCGAACCCACTATCCTAGATTTCTGGAGTGCCCAGGGGATGCAACTCTGCACAGCGAATTGCGGCGCCTCAGACGATTGGGTCAAACATGCCCCACACTGATATGGAGGTCAGACGCTTTGACAAATTGTGCGTAGGATCCGTGCTCATACTTTCAGTTACTGTTTATGTTTTGGTACTCGATCCATGGCAGGCTGTTGTCTGTAAACAGTGACGTTAAATAACATTCAAGCTAGACAAAAAATAACATTTATAAATCTTTATACAACCTATTCCAACTCTGAAATCCATGTACTGAAACACATTTATCTTATCATACTCATAAAAGTCGGATTCTTATTGGCTGGGAACCTTTCTATTATTTTCTACATACCCCTTAACATTTAAGACACATTTCGTATCTCCCCCGCTCGAATTGTTTGGGTACGAATATGTAAGAATACCACAGTTTTGTATTTATAGCAGACGCGGAAACAAACTTAGAGTTATTGCCCCTGGATCTATTTCATTCGGAAAATATCGTAAATATCCGGGGAAAGGCCTCTCACATCATTAATTCGAGATAAGACATACCTGCATAGATAAGACATACCTGCATAGATAAGACATACCTGCATAGATAAGACATACCTGCATAGATAAGACATACCTGCGTAGATAAGACATACCTGCGTAGATAAGACATACTTGCATAGATAAGACATACATGCATAGATAAGACATACCTGCATAGATAAGACATACCTGCATAGATAAGACAAGCCTGCATAGATAAGACATACCTGCGTAGATAAGACATACCTGCATAGATAAGACATACCTGCATAGATAAGACATACCTGCGTAGATAAGACATACCTGCATAGATAAGACATACCTGCGTAGATAAGACATACCTGCATAGATAAGACATACCTGCATAGATAAGACATACCTGCATAGATAAGACATACCTGCATAGATAAGACATGCCTGCATAGATAAGACATACCTGCATAGATAAGACAAGCCTGCATAGATAAGACATACCTGCATAGATAAGACAAGCCTGCATAGATAAGACATACCTGCATAGATAAGACAAGCCTGCATAGATAAGACATACCTGCATAGGTAAGAGATACCTGCATAGATAAGACATACCTGCAATATCATGAGGTGTGCGGTAAGATACATTCGTTGTCGACCGGTCAGTCGGGTGACATGGGTTGAACATAACCTAACAAAGGCAACATCAACCCATACTTGCTCGGGTGTACCCTCTAGCCTTCGGGGAACATAAACTAACAGAGGGTACACCAACCCATACCCCCTCGGGTGTACCCTCTAGCCTTCGGGGAATATAAACTAACAAAGGCAACATCAACCCATACCCCCTCGGGTGTACCCTCTAGCCTTCGGGGAACATAAACCAACAGAGGGTATACCAACCCATACCCCCTCGGGTGTACCCTCTAGCCTTCGGGGAACATAAACCAACAGAGGGTTCACCAACCCATACCCCCTCGGGTGTACCCTCTAGCCTTCGGGGAACATAAACCAACAGAGGGTTCACCAACCGATACCCCCTCGGGTGTACCCTCTAGCCTTCGGGGAACATAAACCAACAGAGGGTTCACCAACCCATACCCCCTCGGGTGTACCTTCTAGCCTTCGGGGAACATAAACCAACAGAGGGTTCACCAACCCATACCCCCTCGGGTGTACCCTCTAGCCTTCGGGGAACATAAACCAACAGAGGGTTCACCAACCCATACCCCCTCGGGTGTACCCTCTAGCCTTCGGGGAACATAAACCAACAGAGGGTTCACCAACCCATACCCCCTCGGGTGTACCCTCTAGCCTTCGGGGAACATAAACCAACAGAGGGTTCACCAACCCATACCCCCTCGGGTGTACCCTCTAGCCTTCGGGGAACATAAACCAACAGAGGGTTCACCAACCCATACCCCCTCGGGTGTACCCTCTAGCCTTCGGGGAACATAAACCAACAGAGGGTTCACCAACCCATACCCCCTCGGGTGTACCCTCTAGCCTTCGGGGAACATAAACCAACAGAGGGTTCACCAACCCATACCCCCTCGGGTGTACCCTCTAGCCTTCGGGGAACATAAACCAACAGAGGGTTCACCAACCCATACCCCCTCGGGTGTACCCTCTAGCCTTCGGGGAACATAAACCAACAGAGGGTTCACCAACCCATACCCCCTCGGGTGTACCCTCTAGCCTTCGGGGAACATAAACTAACAGAGGGTTCACCAACCCATACCCCCTCGGGTGTACCCTCTAGCCTTCGGGGAACATAAACTAACAGAGGGTACACCGTCCCATACCCCATCGAGACTTCAATCCCCATTTTCCCCTAACATCAAAGAGTTTTTATCGTTTTGTTTCCATGAAATACCCGGAGTTATTGAAATAAATCAAGCGTATTTTTAAGAATTACAGCATTTGTTTTAGACATTTCACTTCAGTAATGAGAGGGAGACAGGCTGAGACTGACCCGGACATGACGGTTATACACCTCATAGGTTTCTGTTCACTCAACCATAAATTGTCTTGTTTTCAGCTGTCTTACTAATGTGTGTCTAAAGAATGCCAGGTCTCCGACACTACACATTATCTGACTTGCATTATCATTTTAAATCAGGTCAACTTTGGCGTCTCGAAAACAGGATACGAAAAGGGGGAATTAACCGCTCGGCGTTTTTAAATACTACATCTCCAGTTGAAAACCAATCAAGTTGATGTCACCAGTCAAGGTTTTCTTGTAAGGCTAGATGTGGCTACGGGTGTCGTTGTACCCGGAGGAGTGTTGCTTGTTTAAAAGCCTTGCTAGAGCGCTTTAATAACAGAACGCCGTGATGTACTTTGTCGGGCAAAAGAAAGTATACATCCTTGTCTGATGGTGGTGATAAAAATGACAAACAAACAAGACATGGTTGATGGTGAAGTATTTGATTCGAGTATCATAGGTGATATTACATGCATCATATCAGTGAGTATCGCACACCAGGTCACGTGCACATAACGTCTCAAGAAACATGGGGGGTCGGGGGGTGTCGCAATTTCACAGTCCACAGTTATGAGCAGAGTGAAGTGAGAATGTTCCAGTATATACTTTCTTCTGCCCCGCAGGTTTGATATAGAGGGACTATTGCTTTCTGTGGCGTCATAGAATACCATTCACTCAGTCGCACATGTCTGCCATCCTTGACAAATTGCGTGTCAGTGTCCCCTTACACTATGGGCGTTGCTCACGCTATCAACCACTAGTTTGTCATTCCCCGACTCCATCATTAACACCCTGACGTGATGTAACAGGATTATGTTGACAGCAGCGTGATAAATCAACAAACAAACAAGCGTAGTTGTCCAATTGATGCGTATGCCAAGTTCGTCCTGCAAAGATATAAGTTTTCTGTGAGTCCGCCATGAATAGGACACAGGGAAGTATGTTGTTTCGTTTGATTAAAGACGCAAATGCATTCACTATTTTATATTCACAGCATACGTTGATGTGCGTTCCTTCATTTCTGGTGATGAGTTTCCTTGCCGCTGAGATAGTGGGCGCAGATCATGACAGTCTTATTAGAACCCAACTCTTTTCTACCGTAATATTTACATCAGGCGCCTGTACCCTGCTTCAGACAGCACTAGGTGCCAGGTAAGTGGTAGCATGTATTAACTGTCACCCTTTGTCTTGTTTGGGGGGAGAGAAGGGTTGCCTCATATGTGGATTCGCCAATCATATCTAAGTTTACCGCTTTAATTGTCTTAACGCTGGGTACACTTCGTGAATATGGTCCCCGACACATAAATCCCCACACCCTGCACCAAACAGAGCATATCCAACACTCACCATCCCTCAAACCCACACACCACACCACACCACACCACACCACACCACACCATACACCACACCACACCACACCACACACCAGATCACACCACACCACACCACACCACACCACACCACACCACACCACACCACACCACACACCAGACCACACCACACCACACCACACACCAGACCACACCACACCACACCACACCACACCACACCACACCACACCACACCACACCACACCACACCACACACCACACCACACACCACACCACACCACACCACACCACACCACACCACACACCAGACCACACCACACCACACCACACACCACACCACACCACACCACACCACACACCAGACCACACCACACCACACCACACCACACACCAGACCACACCACACCACACCACACCACACCACACACCAGACCACGCCACACCAGACCAGACCACACCACACCACACCACACAACACCACACCACACACCACACCACACCACACCACACCACACCAGACCAGACCACACCACACCACACCACACCACACCACACCACACCACACCACACCACACTATACACATTTCACACTTTTACATACACTCAACACACCACACACTACACGCTACACACCACACTCTACACACCACACACCAGACACATCACACACCACACTCTTCACACCACACACATCACTTTTACATACACTCAACACACCACACTCTACACATCACACACCACACACTACACGCCACACATCGCACACCACACGTCACACCACACCACACACTACATACTCCGCACCACACACGTCACACTCTACACATCACACACCACACCACACCACACACGTCACACACCACACTCTACACATCACACACCACACCACACCACACACGTCACACACCACACTCTACACATCACACACCACACCACACCACACCACACCACACACGTCACACACCACACATCACACACCACACCACACCACACCACACTCTACACATCACACACCACACCACACCACACCACACCACACCACACCACACCACACCACACCACACCACACACAAGACACTCAACACATCACACACCACGACACACCACACCACACACACCACACTCTACACATCACACACCACATCACACACCACAACACACTCAACACATCACACACCACACCACACCACACCGCACTCAACACATCACACACCACACATCACACACCACACTCTACACATCACACACCACACCACACACAACACACCCAACACATCACACACCACACACCACACTCTACACACCAGACACCGCACCACACACTACACTCCGACTACAGCGTAACTTGGCCACGTCAATCTACCCGGAAGTTGGTGATGCTTGTTTATCATGGGCCTGTTCAACAAAGGGAACTTCGCGCTAACACTTTCATAACGCCCACTTTTTAACATAGCGCTGATTTCGCTGTGTGCAACGGGCCCCAGGCTCAGGTTATTTAATGGTCGCCTTGAGAAAGATCGAACATAGCCGACTGCGGCACAAAACACGACTCATTCATACTGATTCCTTGTGGCAACTGAGAGTGCCTCGTTGCCATTACTCTTTCCCCAGGCTGCCGATGATCCAGGGTCCAGCGGCATCATTTCTACCTGCCTTGCTGGCAGCCCAGAGAAGCAGGGAGTGGTCTTGTACAGGTGAGTTGATGTGTGTGTGAGTGAGTGAGTGAGTGAGTTTAATGCCGCTTTAAACAGTATTCGAGTTCATGTCGGTGTTAGAGGAAAGCCCGAAGTGAGGTAGGTCTTAGAACTTAACACTTTGTCGAAACCCACGAGCACGTGCATGGTGCTGACAAACCTAGAAACATAATCGGGACTAACCGGGATGCGAACCCATGATCAAATGTTTCTGGCGTGACCAAGAAACGCAACGCTGCATAGCGAATTAGACGAATGGGACACTCAGCACCTGTGCCCCTAGTGAGTTGGTGAGTTAGCGAGCGTGTTAGTGTGCAGGTGAGCGAATGTGTTGGTGGAGGGAGTGGGTGACTGAGTCTGGTCGGGTGGGTTGGTGGGTGGGTGTGGGTGCGGTGGGTTGGTGTTTGGGTGGATGAATGGGTGAGTGAGTGAAAGCCCTGGGTTGGTGTGGGGGAAGGAGGGAGCAGGGCCGGCGTTGTGTTACGTCTATTCTCCAGGAGAGATCGCGCCTGGGATCTTGGGGACAGTACAGTAACTTCCTGATTGAGGCCGAGCAGGTTTCGAGTCATTGTCCTAACATGTCAAAGTCAACACTGTATCCGGGATTGCTAACTTACCCGGGGATGACAAAGGACCTACACTCAGTGATGAAGTCCTCCTGTGACTGTTGTGTGTGAGTGAGTGAGTGTGTGAGTGAGTGTGTGAGAGTGTGAGTGAGTGTTAGTGTGTGAGTGGGTGTGTAGGTGGGTTGCTGAGTGAGTTATTGAGAGAGTGGGTGGGTGGGTAAGTGAGTGAGTTAGGTGGGTGGGTAGGTGGGTGGGTAGGTGGGTCAATGGGTGGTTCAGTGAGTGTGTGAGTGTGTAGGTGGGTTGATGAGTGAGTGAGTGGGTGTTGATTTTTGAGTGAATGTGTATCTGGTCGGTAGGTGGGTGGGTAGATGGGTCAGTGGGTGAGTGTGTGAGTGTGTGTGAGCGTGTGAGTGAGTTTTAGTGTGTGTGGGGGTGGGTTGGTGAGTGAGTTAGTGAGAGAGTGAGTGGGTGGGTAGATGGGTCGGTGAGTGAGTGTGTGAGCGTGTGTGAGCGTGTGAGTGAGTGTTAGTGTGTGTGTGTGGGTGGGTTGCTGAGTGAGTTAGTGAGAGAGTGAGTGGGTGGGTAAGTGAGTGATGGTTAGGTGGATGGGTAGGTGGGTTAGTGGGTGGTTCAGTGAGTGTGTGAGTGTGTAGGTGGGTTGATGAGTGAGTGAGTGAGTGAGTGTTGATTTTTGAGTGAATTTGTATGTGGTCGGTAGGTGGGTGGGTAGATGGGTCAGTGGGTAAGTGAGTGTGTGAGTGTGTGTGAGCGTGTGAGTGAGTGTTAGTGTGTGTGGGGGTGGGTTGGTGAGTGAGTTAGTGAGAGAGTGAGTGGGTGGGTAGATGGGTCGGTGAGTGAGTGTGTGAGTGTGTGTGAGCGTGTGAGTGAGTGTTAGTGTGTGTGTGTGGGTGGGTTGCTGAGTGAGTTAGTGAGAGAGTGAGTGGGTGGGTAAGTGAGTGATGGTTAGGTGGATGGGTAGGTGGGTTAGTGGGTGGTTCAGTGAGTGTGTGAGTGTGTAGGTGGGTTGATGAGTGAGTGAGTGAGTGTTGATTTTTGAGTGAATGTGTATGTGGTCGGTAGGTGGGTGGGTAGATGGGTCAGTGGGTGAGTGAATGTGTGAGTGTGTGTGAGCGTGTGAGTGAGTGTTAGTGTGTGTGTGGGGGGGTTGCTGAGTGAGTTAGTGAGAGAGTGAGTGGGTGGTAAGTGAGTTATGGTTAGGTGGGTGGGTAGGTGGGTCAGTTGGTGGTTCAGTGAGTAGGTGAGTGTTGGGTTTGTTGAGCGAGTGTGCGAGTAGGTAGGTGAGTATGCGAGTGGGTAAGTGTGTAGATGGGTGCGTGAGTGAATGGGTGAGTAGGTAGGTGAGTATGTGATTGAGTGTGTGAGTGTGTAGGTGGGTTGGTGAGTGAGTGAGTGTTGGGTTTGTTGAGTGAGTGTGTGAGTAGGTAGGTGAGTATGCGAGTGGGTAATTGTGTAGATGGGTGAGTGAGTGAATGGGTGAGTAGGTAGGTGAGTATGTGATTGAGTGTGTGAGTGTGTAGGTGGGTTGGTGAGTGAGTGTGAGAGTAGGTAGGTGAGTATGCGAGTGGGTAAGTGTGTAGATGGGTGAGTGAGTGAATGGGTGAGTAGGTAGGTGAGTATGTGATTGAGTGTGTGAGTGTGTAGGTGGGTTTGTTGAGTGAGTGAGTGTTGGGTTTGTTGAGTGAGTGTGAGTGTGGTGGGTAGGTGCATGGGTAGGTGGGTCAGTGGGTGGCTCAGTGAGTGGGTATGTGAGTGGGTTGGTGAGTGGTGGCTAGGTGAGTCGGTTGGTAGGTGAGTGAGTGAGTGTTGCTTTTGTGAGTGAATTTTTGAGAGAGATTAAGTGGCTTAATGGACAAATGGTTGGGTGGATTGGTACGGGTGAGTGAGTGAGGCAGGTAGTGGATTTTGTCCTTGTTTGCTGTGTGGCTAGGTTGTGTGTGTGAAGGAGGGATGTGTGGAGAGAGAGGTGAGAGAAAGGGTTCCAATAATAATACAACAGCAACAACAACAATAACAATGGCAATAACAACACCAATAATACTAATACTTATACAAATACTGATACTAATAATTCAGGAAAAATATGGCAAATATGCGGACCGCGCTTTCGAAATGTAAAGGTTGCATCCAAAGTACCAAGTTGTCCGTCTCCCATTTGTTCTCGGTGCCTTAGGTTTGGTCCCTCCCAATCTGTTGACTGACATTGGGAGAGTACCCGGGTTTGCTGCCAGGAATACAGCCCTTCTGACAATCTGGGTAATGCAGAAGGCTGTAGTGTTGGGGAGTCTTCACACCCTCCGAAAAGTTCTGGGTGGGTTCGACTAGGTAGCGCTTCCCTGGGAAGTCCCATTCGTTGTTACGGCTGCGTGTAGAGGTGGCAAGGGCCCTGAACTGATGATGAGCCTAACTAGACTGACTGTGCCAATAATAATAATAATAGTAATAATAATAATAATAATAATAATAATAATAATAATAATAATAATAATAATAATTCCTTTGCAGATAGCAGCACAGACAACAACAGCACAGACTACAACAGCACATACTACAACAGCACAGACTACAACATCACCGACGATGGTTACAACAACACCACCTCAACTCTTGATACTGTTCCAAGGGCCGACTTGCCGACCTGTTTGAGTCCCGAAGACAAACTGAGAGAAGTATGTGTATCGAAGTTTCGTACAATGATTGTCATTGCTTTGCAGAAGGTGTTTAATGGTGGGAGACTAAAGATCCTAATTAATATAACGCCGCGCTATTTCAGTTATATCATGTCGGCTCAATGTGGGAGAAAAGCCCAAAGTGATGCAGGTCTTGTTGTTTACCACTTTGAAGAAAACCGCCAGAATGGAACTTGGAAACATAATTTGAGCGAACATGGATTCGAACCTAGGACGGAACGTGGACCTATACCGTGATTTGATCTTCCTTTATGCACACTTCCCTTATCGGTCAGTGAGTGAGTGAGTTGTGTAACACTATTTCAGTTACTTGTATATCACGATGTGTCAGCTTAATGTGGGGGAAAAGTCCGAAGTGATGCAGGTTTCGGACGTTTACCACTTTGGTGACACCCACGAGCACGGGTAAACACTGCTACCACACGTCTGCCGAAAATCTTATAATGCTTTAGGTGAGGTGAAAGGGGGTTCAAGATTATCGCCCTTATTCATCATCCAAAACTGGTTCCCATAGGTGAGATCAAGCGACATCAACATTGTAGGTATCGCTGCGATGAAATTGCATTATAATGCCTTGCAGACCATTCTACCAGGACATTGGTGAATGCCTGATTCTGATTGGTTATAAAGAGTTTGCCTTTTTGCTACGGAAACACCTTTCAAATATATTAAACCTTTGCACACAAAAAACGTGCGTATGAATACATCGATAGCCTCCATATCGATTCATGAAAAAATGACTGCCGATCGATCATTCCCATATGAGCTGTACAACATATCTATATCTGTATATATATTTCCCCTATTACACGATGGGTCTCAAACACAAGCCAGGACTCTAAGACACGCTGAGTCAAGGGCTCTCACGTAATTAATAGACGACCTAGCATCTAATAGAGGAAATACGGTAGTTTGATATCGGATGTTTTCGGCGTTCTTGTCCGCAACCCTGACTGCGACGTTGATGACATTACAAAATTTAACGAAGACATATTTTGTTCCATGCAAATGAAATGTTTGTGAAACTCTTAGGGACATTCAATGGCGACAAGAATCCTCATTGAAAAAACGACAATGACAATTAAAACAAGAAAACATTATAAAGCATGTTTGATGAAACGTTATTCATGACAACATGTGGTTAACAAACCTTTTTGAGATCGATATTCATTGCCATCTCCTTCTACCACCACCGTAAGGATTTGGCAGGATAGGGTGTAAAAGTCCATCAGAAACACTCCTAGATTCTCTCTTCGAAAGGCAAAAACAATGTCCCGACATCACTGAAGTCAAAGCACACTCGATCATAGCAACCTTTCAAACTTGATGAGATTCATTTCAGAACACGCACAATTAAGAAAATCATTCACGGAATTAAACATTGTTTCTGGGCCACAAATGTCACAATAATTTTCTTTCACGCGTGAAAACTTAAAGTTGACAGGTTAAATCATGCAGATTCCTCGTGTCTAAATAGCCGACGTGTCTGCAGTCGCAAAAGCGTCTCGCCTGCAGCCTGAAAAGCGGCTGTTCAGTCATACTCCCTTTCCATTGGTAATGACGTTGTACCAGCAGGCTCATTACCCGTGAATCTACGGGTTAATGTTGACCCACATCATATATCGGGGTTGTCATCTTGCTTCGTAGTGAGTGAGTGAT
The DNA here is from genome assembly GCF_023055435.1 of Haliotis rufescens. Classification (NCBI taxonomy): domain Eukaryota; kingdom Metazoa; phylum Mollusca; class Gastropoda; order Lepetellida; family Haliotidae; genus Haliotis; species Haliotis rufescens. The sequence goes on along the minus strand of NW_025963824.1, from coordinate 15,121,293 downwards.
TTGTGTTTAACGCCGCTTTTAACAGAATTCCAGTTATATCACGGCGTGTCAGATAAATGTGGGAGGAAAGCCCGAAGTGATGCATGCATGTCTTAGACGTTTACCACTTCGGTGAAACCCACGTGCACGGGTATGGTGCTGACAAACCTAGAAACATAATCGGGGCGAACCGGGATTTGAACCCACAATCATAGGTTTCTGGCGTGCCCAAGGGACGCAACTCTGCACAGCAAATCGCGGCGCCTAAGACGACTGGGCCACCCGTGCCCCCTCTTGCTTCGTAACCTGTCTGCTGAGGCACGGAAAATGTAAACATTGGCAGCCATATTAACAGCTTTGAAGTTGTAACTGTGATGTAGGTCAAGTTCTGCCACATCCAAGTTCGGGGTGGAGAGGCGTTTATTTTGAGTTTTTATTATTTACTTGGGGTAATTGCTAACTAACAAATAGACTTACACATGCAAAATAAATAGTAAAATGTTAATTCATAAGGTGTGTTGTAGAAATATATTTGTTAAGCGTTTTAAAAAAAATCATTTCTACAACCTGTCGCCCCTACAATGGACATGGCATGTTCGATGTGGGACTACATCAAATTTCAAATCACAGTAGATTCATCTCCTTATTCTGACTTCATAATCAAACAACATCACCAATGGCTCTGCTACTGAAGCTGTGAGCAGTACTTTTTTACACTTAAGACACCGCTTATTACTGTCTACAAACGGAAAAAATTGGAAGAATGATGTTGGATGATAAATAAAATTTCACCATCGTGTCTCTTGATATATTTGATATCAAAAGACACGAGGGTGGTATTCCCTATATAGCGGCGTGTGTGTGTGTGTGTGTGTGCGTGTGCGTGTGCGTGCGTGCGTACGCGCGCGTGCGTGTGTGTGCGTGCGTGTGTGTGTGTGTGTGTCTGTGTGTGTGTGTCTGTGTGTGTGTCTGTGTGTGTGTGTGTGTCTGTGTGTGTCTGTGTGTGTGTGTGGCTGTGTGTCTGTCTGTGTGTGTGTTTGTGTATGCGTGTCTGTGTGTGTGTTTCTGTGTGTGTGTCTGTCTGTGTGTCTGTGTGTGTATCTGTGTGTGTATGTGTGTGTCTCTGTGTGTGTCTGTGTGTGTGTCTGTGTGTGTGTATATGTGTATGTGTGTGTATGTGTATGTGTGTGTGTGTCTGTGTGTGTCTGTGTCTGTGTGTGTGTCTGTCTGTGTGTGTGTGTCTGTCTGTGTGTGTGTGTCTGTGTGTGTCTCTATGTGTGTCTGTGTCTGTGTGTGTGTGTGTCTGTGTGTGTCTGTCTGTGTGTGTCTATCTGTGTGTGTGTCTGTGTTTCTGTGTGTGTGTGTGTGTGTGCGCGCCTGTGTCTGTGTGTCTGTGTGTGTGTGTCTGTGTATGTATGTGTGTGTGTCTGTCTCTGTGTGTGTGTGTCTGTGTGTGTGTGTCTCTGTGTGTGTGTCTCTGTGTGTCTGTGTGTGTGTGTCTGTGTGAGTCTGTGTCTGTCTCTATGTGTGTGTGTGTCTGTGTCTGTGTGTGAGTGTATGTCTGTGTGTGTGTGTTTGTGTCTGTGTGTGTCTGTGTCTGTGTGTGTGCCTGTGTGTGTGTGTCTCTGTGTGTGTGTGCCTGCGTAAGTATGTGTGTGTGTGTCTGTGTGTGTCTCTCTGTGTGTCTGTGTGTGTGTGTCTGTGTGTGTGTCTCTGTCTGTGTGTGTTTGTCTGTGTGTGTGTCTGTGTGTCTGTGTCTGTGTGTGTCTGTGTCTGTGTGTCTGTGTCTGTGTGTCTGTGTGTATGTGTGTGTGTGTCGTTGTGTGTGTCTGTGTATGTGTGTGTGTCTGTGTGTGTGTGTCTGTGTCTGTGTGTGTGTGTGTCTGTCTGTGTCTGTGTGTCTCTGTGTGTGTGTGTCTGTCTCTGTGTGTCTGTGTGTGTGTGTGTTTGTGTGTGTGTCTGTCTGTGTGTGTGTCTGTCAGTGTGTGTGTCTGTGTCTGTGTGTGTGTGTGTCTGTGTGTGAATGTGTGTGTGTCTGTGTGTGTTTCTGTGCCTGTGTCTCTGTGTGTGTCTCTGTGTGTCTGCGTGTGTGTGTCTGTCTGTGTGTCTGTGTGTGTGTATGTGTGTATGTTTGTGTGTGTATGTCTGTGTGTGTGTCTGTGTGTGTGTGTGTCTGTGTGTCTATGTGTGTGTCTGTCTGTGTGTGTGTCTATCTGTGTGTGTGTCTGTGTGTGTGTGTGTGTCTGTGTGTTTGTCTCTGTGTGTGTGTGTATGTGTGTGTGTCTGTGTGTGTGTCTGTGTGTGTCTGTCTGTGTGTGTGTCTGTGTGTGTGTGTTTCTGTGTGTGTGTGTCTGTGTGTGTGTCTGTGTGTGTGTGTATGTGTGTGTCTGTGTGTGTGTCTGTCTGTCTGTCTGTGTGTGTCTGTGTGTGTGTCTGTATGTCTGTCTGTCTGCCTGTATGTCTTTGTGTCTGCTTGTACAAATCCTGGTCCGGACTAATGTCGGTTTCTAGTGCCAGCCCACTGAGATACCATGCCGCAAATTAAAATGGAAACGCCACTCAGACACAGTATATTGACATCGAGCTGACCAGTTCCTATTTTTTCTCGAGCGCAAGGCAGGGTAGCAGCAAGTACTATCTGTCACGTCTTTGGTATGAGTGAGTGAGTGTGGTTTTACGCCGCTTTTAGCAATATTCCAGCAATATCACGGCGGACGACACCAGAAATGGGCTTCACACATTGTACCCATGTCGGGAATCGAACCCGGGTCTTCGGCGTGACGAGCGAACGCTTTTACCACTAGGCTACCGGACCGCCCCTCTTTGGTATGACGCGGCCGGTAATAGAAACACCGACTTCCCCTCTCCGGTTGGACGCTCTATCCACTAGACCATGGAGGGCGGATGACAAGGAATAATAGTGATGATGATGATGATGATGACGATGATGATGATGATGATGATGGTAAAAGTTGTACTTTCAGATATCTGGAAGTTTAATGGCTGCCTCGGCTGTTGAGATCCTCATTGGCGGAACAGGACTTGTAGGTCTTCTCATGAAGTTTGTAGGACCAGTTACAGTGGCCCCTACCATTGCTCTGGTGGGACTGAGTGTGTACAAGGTGCCCATTGCCTACACACGGTCGTCATGGGAACTATCCTTACTGTAAGTACAAGTTTCTATCACATAGTGGATAGTGTTATCGACAATATAAAGCGACGAAACTCTGTCCTGATCAGTCATTTGTACGATACCGACTATATCATAAGCATGTGTTTATGAATCACTAGTCCTGCACCATGTCCGTGGGATATATTTATTTTATGAAAAGAAAATAATCTAGAAATGCAGACAAAAGCAAGTCTAGCCAGCTCAAGCTAGCTCTATTCCACAGTCATGTCATCTGAAATCAGCATAGGGAATTTTTTTTATTTTCAGAGTCAAGAAGGATATTGTGTAATATAAGATTTCAGAGACTTAATAGTGATGACACCAGGGAAGCTATTCCAATAAACGTGTGTGTGAGAGAGTTTGGCTTTACGCAGCTTTTAGCGAATATCCCAGCAATGTCATGGCGGTGGACAACCTATTGTACAATTGTAGACCAAATTAATTAACGTTAAAAGTGAAAATTGTTGCCAAAACATTATGATGTCCGTATCAATTTTTTTTTTAAACATCACCATCGAATGTTGTTTCATTTCTAGCCACTATAAAACATGGGTGTATGCTCTATTGTTCCCGGCAGTTTATCATACATTAGAATGGAAATATATATATGTAAGTTACAGAAACAAACTCGGATATAATCTCACGTGATGTACACACAATATCTAAGATTCATCGCCATAGAACGTTATACTCAGAACAACTGGCACACCACATATCTAAACATGTGCAGCTCATTAGTATGCTCAAAGAACAAAACAAATTGTTTAAATGTTTTTTCACCAGAGGTGTTGTGTTGGTCGTGCTGTTTGCGTTGTACCTTGGCCATATCGCCGTGCCCTTCCCCACACGGAGCGCATGTTGCGCACAGCACAGGAGGAGAAAGAGCAAGACTCATGGCGTGCTCATCTTTCAGCTACTTCCGGTACGTGGAAACAGTCATGCGATTATCAGTAAACATTTATTCTTGAGTCAATTTTAAATGTTGTTATAAGTGAGTGAATGTAGTTTATGCTGTCAGAATATGACAACCCGAAACCAATTGAAGTCAACTCTTTCAAGTTTGAAAAACTGGGTACTTATTCTGACCCAGAACCCGCATGGTGTGAAGCCTAAACATGATTTATCATCCAAAACTGGCTCCAACAGGAGATGTCGCTAGGGTGAGATCAAGCGATATCTACTTTGTTGTGGCAGTTGTTGTCACTGTTGTAACTGTTTTCATAACTGTTGTGACTGTTGTAACTGTTTGTGACATGTTGTAACTGTTGTGGCAGTTGTTGTAACTGTTGATTTAACTGTTTTTGTGACATTTTGTAACTGTTGTTGTAACTGTTGTTGTGACTGTTGTTGTGACTGTTGTAACTGTTGTTGTAACTGTTGTTGAAACTGTTGTGACATGTAACTGTTGTGGCAGTTTTTGTAACTGTTGATGTAACTGTTTTTGTGACATGTTGTAACTGTTGTTGTGACTGTTGAAAATGTTGTTGTGACTGATGTGACTGTTGTTGTGACTGTTGTTGTGACTGTTGTTGTGACCGTTGTAACTGTTGTTGTGACTGTGGTAACTACTGTTGTAACTGTTGTTGTAACTGTTGTTGTGACTATTGTAACTGTTGTAACTGTTGTTGTGACTGTTGTAACTGTTGTTGTGACTGTTGTAACTGTTGTGACTGTTGTAACTGTTGTTGTTACTGTTGTTGTGACTGTTGTTACTGTTGTTACTGTTGTTGTGACTGTCGTGACTGTTGTTGTGACTGTTGTTGTGACTGTTGTGACTGTTGTTGTAGCTGTTGTTGTGCCTGTTGTTTTAACTGTTGTTGTGACTGTTGTAACTGTTGTTGTAACTGTTGTTGTAACATCAGGTCCTCCTCAGCATCCTCGTAGTGTGGGCCGTATCTGGAATCCTAACACATGCAAACGTGTTCCCTACAGACCCCGCCAATCCAAGGTTCAAGGCCAGGACAGATGCCAAATCTACGATGTTACATCGCACACCTTGGTTTTACGTCCCCCACCCAGGTAAACAACACTGTTAAAGATTGTTTGTTTGTGGTTTAACGCCCCATTATTCCAGCTTTATGACAGCAACCTGTAAATAATCGAGTCTGAACCTGACAAATCAATGATCGATATTGTGAGCAACGACCCACGCTGTCTGGGTACGATGACAAGTAATCAAGCAAGTCACCGAGTCTCACCAACAGATCCATGTGGTCACCTCTTACGACCTGCATTGGAAGCTGGGGATCTATCCTGACCCTACGGGGTTGTTAAAGATAGTATCTGAGTCTTGCTAACTGGCTGGAATAATAAACGTGACCCGAATACCTCACAACGGAAGTCCCTCTCTGCAGCAAGACTTGATTTTGAAAGATTTCGCGAAACAATTAAGTAATTACGTGAAAATGTCCTCTTTTTGTAACGCAAAGCCTACGTATACGGTCATGCCGTTTGCGAAATGCCCGCTTGTTCGCTACATTTATTGGTACCCAAATATGGAAGAGTTCTGGGTGAATTAAATTTTTTTGTGATTGCCTGAACATAAATTACGTCATGTGAATTGCTGAGAAGTTACGATGGCGCTACTTTCGATTCATTCACAAATGTGACCCGTGAAGATCCGGGCTACAATAGGTCTTCAGCAACCCATGGTTGCCGTAAAAGGCGACTATGCTTGTCGTAAAAGGCGACTAACGGGATCGGGTGTCAGGCTTCCTGACTTGGTTGATTCTTGTCATCGATCCCAATTGCGGGGATCGATGCTTATGATATTAATCACTGGATTGTCTGGTCCCGACTCGTTTATTTACAGACCGCCGTCATATAGCTGGAATATTGCTGAGTGCGGCGTTAAACAACAAACCAACCAACCAACCAATCATTCACAAATGTACAACCAGCCACACGATCACAAAACACGAGGCTAACTGCTGTTTAGATTTCAAATAAAAGGTATGTGTGTGTTTTCTAACAAATGATATTTCTGTATTCTTTTGCAAAAAATAATTACAAAACTAATTTGCCCCTTTCTTGCAGACTATATTAAAGTGTCGCAAGGATAAAGTACGTTATTTTTGTTTATTAAAAAAAAGTCAGAATTGAGCACCTGTTTATGTTATTGTGCTTACCGTCAACTTTGGTTTTGCAAGGTGAGTTTCAACAAGTTCATGTACATATATGTTTAGTGTACACCACCATGTCTTCTACTGTTTCAGGCCAGTTTGGAATGCCGTCGTTCAACATAGGACTGTTTATAGGATTCATAGCAGGGTTCCTTGCCTCCATTATTGAGTCTGTAGGGGACTACTTTGCTGCGGCCAAAGCGTGTGAAGTCACCACTCCACCGAAACACGCCATCAACAGGGGGATATTTATAGAAGGGCTTGGGGGACTACTTTCTGGAGCGGTGGGATTTGGCCTCTCCACAACATCGTACACACCCAACATTGCTGCTATGACTCTGACTAAAGTATGTTCACTTACTCAAAAGAGCTATTTTCTCGGGATATAAACAAGTTGCAAGTGATTTCGTGGAATTTGATTGGCTGACCATTAGGTCACGCCGACTACGGGCTTCTGATTTTTGATTGGTAGATTGTAGAATGACCCGGCTTTGTTGTATTGTTGCGCTGAACGACATAGCTGATTTCTTTTGTTGTCCTCAGTCCTTGGTTGTTGATTATTAAATAAGTGGTCTGTGAACGTGTCATTGTTGACGTATGTATTCATAAGAATTGACTTCAATATGGGTTTTTTTGCGTTTCTGGAGTCTTAAATGTATAAACCGGCGTGCACACCATTGTGACCCTGCATTGTGGACTTGTTTTTGATAAGACCGATTTTAAATGGCCAAACTGAGCTAAATACTTTGATTGATTCGTACCATGCCACTGTTGCAGACAGCTCACCGCTACATCATGTACAGTGCCGGTGCCATTATGCTGGTGCTGTCGGTCGTGGGGAAGGTCGGCGCTGCCCTGGCCACAGTACCGGACCCAGCTCTAGCAGGTGCTATCGTAGCGACATGTGGCATGATGGTCACCCTCGGACTCTCTTCGTTACAGTACGTCAATATGAACTCTTCCAGGAACCTCCTCATCGTTGGGATGGCTCTGTTCATTGGCATATTTTTGCCAGAGTGGTTAGAGAGACACCCTGAGGACTTCGAAACAGGTTTGTCTCTAGCACTAATAGTCACCGATTTTTCGTGCACACCTGTAGGTGAAAACCCTTTTGAGATCACTGACAGCAAACATGTGTGAGATCGAATTTCAGGTCCGTGATTGGCTACTCCATGGCGATTACCTGAGGACTTCATCTGTGACGAAAAACTTTATGATTTTAGAGAGTTTCATATATATTCTTTAATCTTTCTAGTTTGCATTATCATCGTTGCCTTGATAATCCACAGATATGGCAGACCACTTTATGTCGAGGGTCACACTAGGTGTGGGTAGTAAGCAGTAAAGAGGACGACGTCACTCATGACCTTTCTGTTATGTATTAATGCGCCACTGCGAATCACGAGAATGGACACAATTCTAAAATGGTGCGACCTATAGGTGTATAAGAACCAGATTACTGCATTTTTCCTGCCATATACAATTTATCTTTCAATTCGTTGTTGTAAAACGTACCTTTTGCTCACTAGATAGCTGCAAGATAGATGGTGTCTGACAGATAATAGTGTGGCCCGATGTGATATGATTCTCTTTCAGGGGTAAAGGACCTTGATAAAATTCCGCAACTTATTCTCGGAACTCCGATGCTTCTTGGTGGCCTCATCGCCATCTTCCTGGATAACACCGCGAAAGGTAAACATTCTTACCAATCACTAAACACTCGTCATTGAATTACGATTGAGTCAGGGACCAGTGCCACATGGCGCTACGGTGATTTTAACTCCCATACTGATAGGCCTACAATTGCCGTAGCACTAGGATCGCTTCGTTGGACAAGGGCCAGATCTGTTGAGAATATATGCGATTCAGGGAACTGTAAATACTACATTAATACATTTAACGAGTTTTTCACAGAAGGGTACATGTTTTCACCCGGAACAGCTTTACTAATTTCCTCGATATTTGTAAAAGAATAACATGTTCCCTAAATTGTTTGGGATAAAGTAATGTGTCCAAAGGCTACAAACAAAAGAATTGTCCACTGGACATATTAGATGTTCTGTAAATAATGAGTTGTAGTCCCAAAATACTTGTTTGGCTCAAGTTACTTGATTGAAACCTATTTCTCTTGTATTCTACAGCTAACTGTGTGGTTTTGTCGACCTACTCCCTCAAGAGGATTTGTTTGTTTGATGTTTAAGGCATCACTCTGCAATATCCCATCCATATGACTGCGGTTCCCACAAGATGAGCTTAGTGGAGCGTTCCAATCATACTCGAGGGTTGCCTCGTGAATGTATTGCCTCCATGTTCTCTGTGTGGTTGCTTTGTAGAATAGAGATGTGAATATAAAACCCCTTTTTCAACTACACCTTTTACAGGATCACGGAAAGACCGAGGTATTGACGCTTGGCAGAATCTTCTTGGGACCAACACCAGCATCACACAGAAGCCCATGGAGACGTCATCAGACAATACGTATGGATGGTTCTGGCAAGGTCGACTGTATCAGTACCTGCCCTGCTGTTCACGGCTCCCCTTCATGCCTCCAGGGACAGGGTTAGATCGTACCCTCACGTCTCCATCCCAGCCAGGTGGGACGCCGGATAATGTCAGATCACTCTTGGGAAACTCTAGTGTGTAGTTCCTCTTCGGGCCGTGCATTTTATATTCTGGGGTGGAGGTGGTATTTTCAAAGAACACCCCCTCCTCATCAATAAGTATCATGATTTTGGTCTCCGGCCGTATCATTTTCAACCCTCATCGGAGGAAAGTTTTATTTTCCAGATTCCAAGGGCAGGCAACTATGACAAGCCATTTCAAAATCGAACGTACAAACTGCCCATGACGCACGGTGCCTCTCGTGTCTGTGCAGGTGGTGTGTTGGGGGGAGATGATGAGGTCCTTGTTGTGGACGTGCCAAGGACGTTTAGACACCATGTTAACTTTTATGAATCGCTTCGATAATATTAATGTTTACAAAAAGGTAAAATTAAGCCTCGTCATAGTGTCATTTTAGATCAAACAATAAGACAAAAAACATAGTGCATTTTACTTTTGGGCTTAATAAACTGAAATTTGTCATCGGGTTTTACAAATAGAATTATTTGCTCACGCTGGTCATGCAGGAAGTTCCACAAAAAAAACTTTGTTTGATTCGATTTTTTCAGAGATACTATGTTTTGATATGCTTAAAATTTGTTACCCAAGCTGCCTGCTTACAACTCGTGTGTGTGTGTGTGTGTGTGTGTGTGTGTGTGTGTGTGTGTGTGTGTGTGTGTGTGTGTGTGTGTGTGTGTGTGTGTGTGTGTGTGTGTGTGTGTGTGTGTCTGTTTCTCTGTCTCTCTATATACCTGTAAATTGCTTTGAAACCGACGTGTTAATTTTAGCTTTGGATATGACAACATTTCAGGTTCGAAACCACTAAATTGAAACCAAGGCAGGTTTATTTCCATTCTACCATGACAGTGATGACATAAGTGCGGACTACGAGTATAATGACCTTCTGTTGACCTCACTTTTCCACGTATGTACATGTATCTGGCCTGGACACATTTTGTTATTCATATTCCACCGCAATAAAATCTTCCCAACAGCTGTGTTTTCTGTTTTCCAATGTTAGCGGAATATGTCATATCTTGAGAAAATTTCACCATTTTCTCTGTTGTACATGGACGTCGTAATTTCATCAATATGAAACATCAACGCTGGGGAATAATCATCCCGATTATCTGCCCAAACAGATTCCACTGGGCATAAAAGGCAAAATAGTGGTGTAAATGATATGAATGGATCATTGAAAATTAGTAATGACACCAGGTGAACGCGAAAAGGGAAGTCATGACCTGCTCTACAAGTAGCACCCGCCACTCGCAAATTAATAAAATAGGAAGTGTTGCTTCCTGTCTAACGCAGCACAGCACCAACGTTGTTTGTACTATATAATGTGTGAGTCAAGTGTGTGTTTAAGTAATGAGATTCCTTTTCGAACCCAGGCCCCAATTGAACAATGTGATCTTTCCACTACGACTGTAATAAGCCTAACTAGTGAGAGTTAGGATCATCTTAGCGCTGAGATCGATTTGTGCATGTGGACCCATGTGCGTAAGACTCGGTGAGCCAGATTGGGTGGCTGGGTGAGTGAGTGTTTTATCGACGCCTTGAACAACAGTATATGAGTTATCTATGTTGGCTTTAGATAAACCATAAGTGGTGAAGTTGTTAGACTCTTACCACGCAGGTGAAACAAGAGCACGAGTATGTTGCTGACAAACCTAAAAACATACCTACGATCAATGGTTACTCGCACATCATTGCGACACGGTTTTCCGGATCGCCGTCATATGGCGTGAAATACTGCTGTGTGTGGCGTTGATAAAATGGCAAACAAATAAAAATGTAACCCTTTCGTCCAGTGCTCCGGTTATTTCACTAAGATGATACCTTAAAATGGTATACAAGGATGTTCTTAATCTACATGTACCATGTCAATGACACACCATGTCAATAAATGCATGTTTTTGACGGTGGTAAGACAATCCAGTGACTGACATCATGAGCAGCGATTCACGCAATTGGGATAGGATGACATGCATCAACCAAGTCAACGAGCCTGACCACCCGATCCCCTTTAGTCGCCTCTTACGACACGCAAAGTCGCCTCTTACGACACGCAAAGTCGCCTCTGAAGGCCATCAGGGGTTGCTGAAGACCAATTCGGTACCCGGAACTTCAGGACGAAATTAAAAAGAGTAAAATGAGACGTCGGTATATCTAAGGGTTGATCAACACAAATCTCGCTTGGACTTGAAAAATTATAGTTACGCATTACTGTAGTAACCAGTTGTTTCTGAAATGCTTCATGAATTACTTTTGACAATAAAACATATGAACTATTTTTTTTCATCGTTTTGATGTTTGTTAGAATATTTAGAAAAATATAAGCGACAAAACCCTTTCCACATTCATAGAAAGTTTCTGTTAAAAACAGAGTGGATTGTACAATTCTGACTATATCATGAGCACGTGTTTATGAATCACTGTCACATAGTAATGATAGCAGGTGTTCGCAAAAAGGCATCCTAACCCAGCGGGGCCCACAAACACAAGCATAGAAAAGTCTATTGTTCACCATTTTTACAGCCTATTGATTCTATTATTATCTTTTAGCAGAGTTTTATTACGATTATGGAAAGTGTTTTGTCTCTTTCATACATGTAATTGGTCAACGTAGTTCTTGATGCACAGCAAGAATAAGTTTGGGTTCTCTTTCCGGAAGATAAACAGGAAATTTCTGTATACCTTCCCACAACGAGTCCTGCCCGGAACACTACATACATACAAACAAAGATATCTGAACAATGAAGGTTACTGAAGGTGTTCGGTAGGTCAGGATTAAGCGATGCAGATTCAAATTGTCTCCATGTTCTGTTTCTATAGTATATAATGTAAACCGGGGAATATATCTGACAGTTGTAGTAATATTCATTTCATTTTAGTCCTAAATATCCCCTGAAAGCTGTGATGTCTGGAGACGTTCTTTCGGGAAGACAACTTTATTGACAAAGAATCCTTTAAACACTCTCAGATGGTGAGTGTTTTGATGAACAGACATTAGTTTTGTTATGATGATACAGCTCTGAATTCAAGACTAAAGAGTTAGAAACAACGCTTCGGTATCTAATTTTAAGGGTTTCATTTAAAAGCACAATCGGCATTCGTGAGCTACATTGACAATGAAGCAAAACCTCAAGTTTCACTTTTTTCTATTAAAATACCGTTCAGACTCATGGTACGACCCTCTACAATACGAAGATAAGGTTTTGTGTTAATCAAATATCCATTATACATGGATGTGTATTAGCTTACATATCAATTTGCCAAGTTCATCATTGAATTATTTATCTGGAAAAGTTGTAAATGGGTAAGGGTTGTAGGTACATGTTGGAAGGAGGGCTTGCAAAAACAGCAAGATTGTTGTTTGAATGGTTTTGCTGATCTGCATTGTGTTGACACTACATCGTGTCAGTTCTATAGTAATCATGATACACCAAGGTGTCAGCTTTATACTAATCATAATACTACATCGTGTCACCTCTATAGTAATCATAATGCTACACGGTGTCAGCTCTATAGTAATCATAATACTACATCGTGTCAACTCTATAGTAATCATAATACTACATAGTTTCAGCTCTATAGTAATCATAATACTACATTGTGTCAGCTCTATAGTAATCATAATACTACATCGTTTCAGCTCTATAGTAATCATAATACTACATTGTGTCAGCTCTATAGTAGTCATTATACTATATCGTGTCAGCTCTATAGTAATCATGATACTACATCGTGTCAGTTCTATAGTAATCATTATACTCCAGGGTGTCAGCTCTATAGTAATCATAATACTACATCGTGTCAGCTCTATAGTAATCATAATACTCCACGGTGTTAGCTCTATAGTAATCATAATAGTACATCGTGTCAGTTCTATAGTAATCATAATACTACATCGTTTCAACTCTGCAGTACTCATAATACTACATCGTGTCAGCTCTGCAGTACTCATAATACTACATCGTGTCAGCTCTATAGTAATCATAATACTTCATCGTTTCAGCTGTAAAGCAATCATAATACTACATTGTACCAGCTCTATAGTAATCATAATACTACATCGCGCCAGCTCTATAGTAATCATTATACTACATCGTGTCAGTTCTATAGTAATCATTATACCCCACGGTGTCAGCTCTATAGTAATCATAATACTAAATTGTGTGAGCTCTCTAGTAATCATAATACTACATCGTGTCAGCTCTCTAGTAATCATAATACTACATCGTGTGAGCTCTCTAGTAATGATAATACTATATCGTGTCAGCTCTGCAGTAATCATAATACTACATTATCTCAGCTCTATAGTAATCATAATACTCCACGGTGTCAGTTCTTTAGTAATCATAATACTACATCGTGTCAGCTCTATAGTAATCATAACACTACATCGTGTCAGCTCTCTAGTTATGATAATACTACATCGTGTCAGCTCTATAATAATCATAATACTACATCGTGTCAGCTCTATAGTAATCATAACACTACATCGTGTCAGCTCTCTAGTTATGATAATACTACATCGTGTCAGCTCTATAGTAATCATAATACTACATCGTGTCAGCTCTATAGTAATCATAATACTACATCGTGTCAGCTCTCTAGTAATCATAATATTACATCGTGTCAGCTCTATAGTAATCATAACACTACATCGTGTCAGCTCTCTAGTTATGATAATACTACATCGTGTCAGCTCTACAGTAATCATAATACTACATCGTGTCAGCTCTCTAGTAATCATAATACTACATCGTGTCAGCTCTATAGTAATCATAACACTACATCGTGTCAGCTCTCTAGTTATGATAATACTACATCGTGTCAGCTCTATAGTAATCATAATACTACATCGTGTCAGCTCTATAGTAATCATAATACTACATCGTGTCAGTTCTATAGTAATCATTATACTCCACGGTGTCAGCTCTCTAGTAATCATAATACTACATTGTGTCAGCTCTCTAGTAATCATAATATTACATCGTGTCAGCTCTGCAGTACTCATAATACTACATCGTGTCAGTTCTATAGTAATCATAATACTCATGGCGTCAGCCTATAGTCATCATAATATTACGACGTGTCAGCTCTGCAGTACTCATAATACTACATCGTGTCAGTTCTATAGTAAACATAATACTCACGGCATCACCTCTTAAGCAATCATAATACTACATCGTGTCAACTCTATAATAATCATAATACTACATCGTGTCAGCTCTATAGTAATCATAATACTCCACGGTGTCAGCTCTATAGTAATCATGATACTACATCGTGTCAGTTCTATAGTAATCCTAATACTCCACGGTGTCAGCTCTATAGTAATCATGATACTATATCGTGTCAGTTCTATAGTAATCCTAATACTCCACGGTGTCAGCTCTTTAGTAATCATAATACTACATCGTGTCAGTTCTATAGTAATCATAATACTACATCGTGTGAGCTCTCTAGTAATGATAATACTATATCGTGTCAGCTCTGCAGTAATCATAATACTACATTGTGTCAGCTCTATAGTAATCATAATACTACACGGTGTCAGCTCTTTAGTAATCATAATACTACATCGTGTCAGCTCTATAGTAATCATAATACTACATTGTGTCAGCTCTCTAGTAATCATAATATTACATCGTGTCAGCTCTGCAGTACTCATTATACTACATCGTGTCAGTTCTATAGTAATAATAATAATCACGGCGTCACCTCTTAAGCAATCATAATACTACATCGTGTCAGCTCTATAGTAATCATAATACTCCACGGTGTCAGCTCTATAGTACACGGTGTCAGCTCTATAGTAATCATAATACTTCATCGTGTCAGCTCTCTAGTAATCATAATACAATATTGTGTCAGCTCTATAGTAATCATAATACTACATTGTGTCAGCTCTCTAGTAATCATAATACTACATCATGTCAGCTCTATAGTAATCATAATACTACATCGTGTCAGCTCTATAGTAATCATAATACTACATCGTGTCAGCTCTATAGTAATCATAATACTACATCGTGTCAGTTCTGTAGTATTCAAAAGACTCCATGGTGTCAGCTATCTTGTAATTTTAATTCTACATCGTGTCAGTTCTATAGTAATCATAATACCAGATTTTGTCAACTCTAAAGTAATCATAATACTAGATTTGGTCACCTCTATAGTAATCCTTATACTCCACGGTGTCAGCTCTATAGTAATCATAATACTACATCGTGTCAGCTCTCTAGTAATGATAATACTACATCGTGTCAGCTCTATAGTAATCATAATACTACATTGTGTCAGCTCTCTAGTAATCATAATACTACATCATGTCAGCTCTATAGTAATCATAATACTACATCGTGTCAGCTCTATAGTAATCATTATACTACATTGTGTCAGCTCAATAGTAATCATATTTTTGGGTTTGGTTTGTTGTATTACGCCTCACTGAGCAATATTACAGATATATGATGGCGGTCTGTAAATAATCGAGTCTGGACCAGACAATCTAGTGATTTACATCATGAACATCGATCCACGCAATTCGGATCGATGACATGCATCAACGAAGGATCTTCACGGGTCCAGTAATCATAATACTACATTGTGTCAGCTCTATAGTCAAGGGGCTTGGATTTTCAGTCTGTGTACAGCGTACAAGTCACAAGCCAGGGAAAGTTAAGCAACCCCTTTCACGGAAGTTGCATGTAGCTAAATGGGTGACTGCATTAGGCACTCTTGCTAGTTTCTAGGGCTTTGTGCCTGCCTCCACCGAAGCATCTGTAACAAATGTGGCGTCTACTTAGGCAAGCGACTTTGTTCGAAATATGCCTGTTAACCCAGCAGTGAATGGTATAATGGATCGCGGACGACAAGGCTAATTGCATGTAAAAGTGCCATAGTCACATGTCATATAAGCTAATGGGTTGTCTGGTCCAGACTTAAATACTTACAGGCCGCAGAAGTATAGTTAGAATATTACTTCCGATGTAAAACAACAGAGCAAACCAAATTCGCCTATGTTGCCATTTCCATCAGTACATCTGTAGATACAAAACGTCATAACCAGTCTTGATTATCCGCCTAATCAGATTCCATTTGACGTAAAGGGCATGAGTCAGTGAGTCAGTGAGTGAGTATGGTTTTACATCGCGTTTAGCAATATTCCTGCAATATCACGGCAGGGTAAACAAGAAAAGGGCTTCACACATTGTACCCATGTCGGGAATCGAACCCGGGTCTTCGGCGTGACGAGCGAACGCTTTGACCACTAAACTATCCGACCACCCCATTAAAGGCATGAGAGCTTTAAAATTTATGTGAAAGAACAGTGACATTCCGTGAAGACACCAGGTGTTTGCGTGTTCAAGTGACACCAGGTGATGAAAGAAGGATTTCTTGCCCCACCGGTAGCACCCAGCATTAACACAATTTGACACAATTTGGCACAATTTAAGTAAATAAAAAACGTCGTAACTAGTTCCCGTAACGGGACCCAGAAATACGAAGTATCATTGTACACTTGGAAAGTTTCATATCCAATAACCCTCAGACAACAGGACCTTTCCCACATTTTCCCACGGTACTGACATAGACCGTCCCTTGATTTGTGGTCTTATGTGCAATGGAAAAGACTTAACAACGGCTTAATGTACAAAAAAGATTGTGTTACATATTTCCAAATACACGTTATACTATAAGTTTCTAATCAGTTGAAGCCCCACACTTGCTGTAGACATAAAGACACAGTTTCATTACCGTATTTTAACGTGTCATTTATTTTAACTATTCCTTTATCTCATGGATTATGAGGTATTTATGTTGCCACAAGCAGCAACCCTTACTTGTGTATGCACAAGATGTAAGATCATTGCATTCTCCCATTTCACATTGATATTTTATGGGAAGAATTATTGACGGATCAGTGTTTGGTCTGAATTATTCAATTCAGAAATACATGCAAAATACTGTTAATTGGTAGATATATTCATATCTGGGAAAAATTGTACTCCATTTTTACAACCGTCCTTCAAATTCCTTTCCAAATAAAAGAATTATTGTGGAAATGTATAGACCCATTTGTTTCACAAATATACATGTTCCCATGAGAGCCAGTGCCTGAGGTAAAATAGCCAATGAGATTGAATATTGCTCAGAGACACATTTTAACATTGTGGGCCTGTAGTTTTGGTTTTTCAGTCTCTGCGTGCATAATTAAACATTTGTAGTTCAGGAAGAAAGGATAATGCAATCAACCAGTAATTATGTTATTTTGAATTCCTGACCACCTGGCGTCCTTATAATGTATGACTTAAACAATTTTTGTACTAGTATGGACTTTTAAGACTGCGTTTTAAATGGTGGAGTATACTGACAAACAATGGAGAACGGATGATCATCTACTACTTTGACAAACAAACAAACAAACAAAAGTACTTTGACATTTATAACAAAATAACGATTTTAGCAGTAAATCTTTCACCGCACGAAAAGAAAAATGACTGCGACAAAATGAGCAAAGGAGATCCTGGTTAAGTAACAGCACCTACTCAAAATCAAGAGGTCATTATGTGATGTGACCACCATTTGCACGAAGGCTTGTGTGAAGAGTCACAAAAACGGTTAAGGTGGGCTGCTGATATGTTCTTCGATGCGTCCTGCAAGGCTAACGTCAAAGACGGAACGTCATGAAGTGGTAGTAGTTGAATTCGGAGCATACATGGTCAGAGCTCACCCTGCATGTGTATTTTCGGGTTCGGAGCAGAGGATACTGCACGCTCAAAGAGGCTTCAGTACAGGCCACTGTACATTGTCCACATAATGTTGAGCAGTCGTGAATGACAATGGGTCACTTTTACATTGTGTATCAACTGAGCCACAAACACACTGCCTCCTCCAAATCTCTCTTGTCGTATTCTGTTATGTGTGTTCTCTTCCAAGGGCTACACAGAAGCGGGACTCATGACAAAGGACAATTCTCCGAAGGAATTTAATAAGTCTGCAGCCATACTGATGTCAGAACTGAACTCTCCTCACACGTTGATGAATATGAAATGATGTAACGCCCATAAGGCGTACAGAAACGCATTCCACGGGTCCTCAAATGCAGAATCGCTGACCTTGCAAAGATGATTTTTCAATGGCCTATAATGCCATTCGCTAGTGTTCTTGCTCCTTGCCTGAGGCGATCATATAGCTAATGACAGCGAAAAAAGGAAAATTTGTCAGTGAAGTGAAGTGAGGTGAGATGAAATGGGGTTTAACGTGGCATTCAAGATTAATGCACTTATATAGCAATGCGTGCACATGTGTTTGTGTGTGTGGCTGCTTGTACTAGTCCAGACTAATGCTGAGTTTATAGTGCGAGCCCACTGAGATACATACCATGCCACAGTTTCACATGAATACCCCACTTAGACACAGTATACTGACTCAAGCCGACCAGTCCTTGTGTTAGCCCCTTAATGCTGAGCGCCAAACCAGGACAACAACAATTACCATCTTTCAACGTCTGTTGTTATTTGTGAGTGAATTAAGATTTAATGCCTCATAGGCAATATTTCAACCACATTGTGAAGGGAAAATTATACATTGATATAGTTGGATTGAATAAAACCCTGTCATCGATGATTTTGGTAATAACTAGATTATCACATTTTCGAATGTAAAACTACTGGAGAACATTTTAAAGAAGAAATAATTATTCAACAATTCATTATGACATTAGGCTCTAGATCACCTGCAACCAAGGTTAGGCACCGTACTAGCCCCTTTGGAGACTTCAGGTTCTTCTAGGGGCGGTCGGGTAGCCTAGTGGTTAAAGCGTTAGCTCGTCACGCCGAAGACCCGGGTTCGAGTCCCGACATGGGTACAATGTGTGAAGCCCATTTCTGGTGTCCCCCGCCGTGATATTGCTGGAATATTGCTAAAAGCGGCGTAAAACCATACTCACTCACTCACTCACTCAGGTTCTTCTGCTTCCTCCAAGGCATCTCTGCAGAAGGCCACCATCCCTCTGGCTACTGGCCAAGGCGATTGGTTTGTTCCCTCAGCAATATTCCAGCTATATGACAGCGGTCTGTAAATAATCGAGTCTGAACCAGACAATTCAGTGATTGATATCATAGGCGACTATGCTTGTCGTAAGAGGCAACTAACGGGATCGGGTGGTCAGGTCAGGCTCGCGGACTTGGCATGTCATCGATACCACAGACCGCCGTCATATAGCTGGAATATTGCTTATGCGGCGTAAAACAACAAACCAACCAATTGTGTGGATCGATGCTCAAGATATTAATCACTGGACTGTCTGCTCCAGACTCGTTTAGTTACAGACCGGCGTCTAACAACAATCCAAACCATTCTAAATCAATACTGACACGACTTGACAAGTTGGCTAAATATGGTGGGCGTTAAGAAGGCGGAGAGAAATAAGACGTGGTGAATAATGAATGAAATCAGTGTTACTTATATACTCACTTTACACAGCCGCCTTAGTGTAGTACAGGGGATCCTGTCAACATGTTATCAGTTAACGTATGTCAACTTTTACTGATATGTACATGTCACCTACTTGGAGAAACACTGGCCCAAATCCAGGAACACTTTGGCAGGCGTGTTAATCCCAATGACATTGAAAACGATAACTTCATTGATGTTTCTACGGTTTCGAGATTGCACTGTTTCGCTCTGTGTGCAAGGGATTCCAAGTGTCAACATGCGTTCTTCCTTGACAGGAAGATGGAGGCAGCCTTTGAACTCGGACGCGAGAAACAGGATGAAGGGTACCAACTCAAGTGTGGTATGTTGTCACATCAACCTTGGGACCCGTCAAGATCCGGGGTAGAATAGGTCTTCAGTTTCCCATGCTTGCCGTTAAAGGCGACTATGCTTGTCATAAGAGTGGTTAAAGCGTTCGCTCGTCACGACGAAGACCCGGGTTCGATTCCCGACATGGGTACAATGTGTGAACCCCATTTCTGGTGTCCCCCACCGTGATATTGCTGGAATATTGCTAAAAGTGGTGCAAAACCATACTCACTCACTCAATCAATCACTGGATTGTCTGGTCCATACTCGTTTATTTACAAACCGCCCCAATATAGCTGGAATATTGTTGTGTGCGGCGTTACACGACAGACACACAAACAATAATTAACCTTGGTGTATAAGTACCTATTTATCCGACAGCAACATCTAGTTTAAAGCCAGGATTTCCATGACTGGCAACACCAATCTTTCGAAACTTTGAAGTAGATCAACCAGCTATGGTTCCAAGAAAAGAACTCAACTCCCATAAACTTGTCAACGATTTAAGATTTCATCTGAAATAGTTCTGAAATGTTTCAAATATTTTCAGTTGGAAAATAATAATGACCAAGAATGAAAATGTTTGGTAAGCGAGTTATTTCTTCCAGTCATAGGTGTAGAATGAGACTTTAGTTTGTTTGAGTGTTTGTTTGCATTCGGCATTATGATAATCTACGCAAGTGTATCTGAAAGAAACAGTTGCTCAGCGACATAAGACACAGTTGTATTTATGCTGGAATGTTTTAACGAAAATTCCTCACGAAATAGGAAATATGTTTAAGATGTTAGCAATTTCATAAGCTTATGAATCACCATAAAAACGATGATGACACCAGGGGTTTTCAAAAAGGTGGAAACAAGTGGAAAAAGATACAAGGGGTGTGCAAAAAGGAGGAAAGGTTAGAAAAAGATATTGAAAGGTTTGGTCGGTTAGGTGAAATAAAGAAACAAGTCAAAGCATTCCAGCTCATCACCCGATTATTTTAATTCTGTTCCTAATTATCGCCAGGCATAAATATAAATATTAGTAATGTTACCGAACAGTATTATTGCACGTGGCAATAATACGAGCAATGGAAAAGGGAATTTGACACTTCAAACCCGTTCATCAACATAGAAAGCAATGGAAAAGGGAAGTTGATATTTCAACCCGTTCATCAACTTAGAAAGCTATGGAATAGGGAAGTTGATACTTCAACCCGTCCATCAACTTGGAAAGTAATGTAAAAGTTGATACTTCAACCTGTCCATCAACTTGGAAAGCAATGGAAAAGGGAAATTGATACTTCAACCCGTCCATCAACTTAGAAAGCAATGGAAAAGGGAAGTTGATACTTCAACCCGTACATCAACTTAGAAAGCAATGGAACAGGTAAGTTGATACTTCAACCCGTCCATCAACTTGGAAAGCAATGGAAAAGGGAAGTTGATACTTTAACCCGTACATCATCTTAGAAAGCACTGGAAAAGGGAAGTTGATACTTCAAACCCGTTCATCAACTTGGAAAGCAATGGAAAAGGGAAATTGATACTTCAACCCGTCCATCAACTTGGAAAGCAATGGAACAGGGAAGATGATACTTCAACCCGTACATCAACTTAGAAAGCTATCGAACAGGGAAGTTGATACTTCAAACCCGTCCATCAACTTGGAAAGCTATGGAACAGTGAAGTTGATACTTCAACCCGTCCATCAACTTAGAAAGCAATGGAAAACGAAAGTTGATACTTCAACACGTACATCAACTTGGAAAGCAATGGAAAAGGGAAGATGTTACTTCAACCAATCTGTCAACTGTGAAAGGAATGGAAAAGGGAAGATGTTACTTCAACTCGTTCATCAACTTAGAAAGCAATGGAAAAGGGAAGTTGATACGTCAACTCGTACATCAACTTAGAAAGCAATGGAAAAGGGAAATTGATACTTCAACCCGTACATCAACTTAGAAAGCAATGGAAAAGGGAAGATGTTACTTCAACCAATCAGTCAACTGTGAAAGCAATGGAAAAG
The DNA here is from genome assembly GCF_023055435.1 of Haliotis rufescens. NCBI lineage: Eukaryota > Metazoa > Mollusca > Gastropoda > Lepetellida > Haliotidae > Haliotis > Haliotis rufescens. The sequence continues at coordinate 15,099,584 of NW_025963824.1, read as the reverse complement.
GGAAGATATTACTTCAACACGTACATCAACTTGGAAAGCAATGGAAAAGGGAAGTTGATACTTCAAACCCGTACATCAACTTAGAAAGCAATGGAAAAGGGAAGTTGATACTTCAAACCCGTACATCAACTTAGAAAGCAATGGAAAAGGGAAATTGATACTTCAACCCGTACATCAACTTAGAAAGCAATGGAAAAGGGAAGGTGTTACTTCAACCAACCTGTCAACTGTGAAAGCAATGTAAAAGGGAAGATGTTACTTCAACCAATCTGTCAACTGTGAAAGCAATGGAAAAGGAAAGATATTACTTCAACACGTACATCAACTTGGAAAGCAATGGAAAAGGGAAGTTGATACTTCAAACCCGTACATCAACTTAGAAAGCAATGGAAAAGGGAAGTTGATACTTCAAACCCGTTCATCAACTTGGAAAGCAATGGAAAAGGGAAGTTGATATTTCAACCCGTTCATCAACTTAGAAAGCTATGGAGCAGGGAAGTTGATACTTCAACCCGTTCATTAACTGTGAAAGCAATGGAAAGGGAAATTGATACTTCAAACCCGTCCATCAACTTGGAAAGCAATGGAACAGGGAAGATGATACTTCAACCCGTACTTCAACTTAGAAAGCTATGGAACAGGGAAGATGATACTTCAAACCCGTCCATCAACTTGGAAAGCAATGGAAAAGGGAAGTTGATACTTCAAACCCGTTCATCAACTTAGAAAGCAATGGAAAAGGGAAGTTGATACTTCAACCCGTACATCAACTTAGAAAGCAATGAAAAAGGGAAGTTGATACTTCAACCCGTCCATCAACTTAGAAAGCAATGGAAAAGTGAAGTTGATACTTCAAACCCGTCCATCAACTTGGAAAGCAATGGAACAGGGAAGTTGATACTTCAAACCCGTCCATCAACTTAGAAAGCAATGGAAAAGGGAAGTTGATACTTCAAACTCGTACATCAACTTAGAAAGCAATGGAAAAGGGAAGTTGATACTTCAACCAGTCCATCAACCTTAGAAAGCAATGGAAAAGGGAAGTTGATACTTCAACCCGTACATCAACTTAGAAAGCAATGGAACAGGTAAGTTGATACTTCAACCCGTCCATCAACTTGGAAAGCAATGGAAAAGGGAAGTTGATACTTTAACCCGTACATCATCTTAGAAAGCACTGGAAAAGGGAAGTTGATACTTCAAACCCGTTCATCAACTTGGAAAGCAATGGAAAGGGGAAGTTGATACTTCAAACCCGTCCATCAACTTGGAAAGCAATGGAAAAGGGAAGTTGATACTTCAACCCGTCCATCAACTTGGAAAGCAATGGAACAGGGAAGATGATACTTCAACCCGTACATCAACTTAGAAAGCTATCGAACAGGGAAGTTGATACTTCAAACCCGTCCATCAACTTGGAAAGCTATGGAACAGTGAAGTTGATACTTCAACCCGTCCATCAATTTAGAAAGCAATGGAAAACGAAAGTTGATACTTCAACACGTACATCAACTTGGAAAGCAATGGAAAAGGGAAGATGTTACTTCAACCAATCTGTCAACTGTGAAAGGAATGGAAAAGGGAAGATGTTACTTCAACTCGTTCATCAACTTAGAAAGCAATGGAAAAGGGAAGTTGATACGTCAACTCGTACATCAACTTAGAAAGCAATGGAAAAGGGAAATTGATACTTCAACCCGTACATCAACTTAGAAAGCAATGGAAAAGGGAAGATGTTACTTCAACCAACCTGTCAACTGTGAAAGCAATGGAAAAGGGAAGATGTTACTTCAACCAATCTGTCAACTGTGAAAGCAATGGAAAAGGGAAGATATTACTTCAACACGTACATCAACTTGGAAAGCAATGGAACAGGGAAGTTGATACTTCAAACCCGTCCATCAACTTAGAAAGCAATGGAAAAGGGAAGTTGATACTTCAAACCCGTACATCAACTTAGAAAGCAATGGAAAAGGGAAATTGATACTTCAACCCGTACATCAACTTAGAAAGCAATGGAAAAGGGAAGGTGTTACTTCAACCAACCTGTCAACTGTGAAAGCAATGTAAAAGGGAAGATGTTACTTCAACCAATCTGTCAACTGTGAAAGCAATGGAAAAGGAAAGATATTACTTCAACACGTACATCAACTTGGAAAGCAATGGAAAAGGGAAGTTGATACTTCAAACCCGTTCATCAACTTGGAAAGCAATGGAAAAGGGAAGTTGATATTTCAACCCGTTCATCAACTTAGAAAGCTATGGAGCAGGGAAGTTGATACTTCAACCCGTTCATTAACTGTGAAAGCAATGGAAAGGGAAATTGATACTTCAAACCCGTCCATCAACTTGGAAAGCAATGGAACAGGGAAGATGATACTTCAACCCGTACTTCAACTTAGAAAGCTATGGAACAGGGAAGATGATACTTCAAACCCGTCCATCAACTTGGAAAGCAATGGAAAAGGGAAGTTGATACTTCAAACCCGTTCATCAACTTAGAAAGCAATGGAAAAGGGAAGTTGATACTTCAACCCGTACATCAACTTAGAAAGCAATGAAAAAGGGAAGTTGATACTTCAACCCGTCCATCAACTTAGAAAGCAATGGAAAAGTGAAGTTGATACTTCAAACCCGTCCATCAACTTGGAAAGCAATGGAACAGGGAAGATGATACTTCAAACCCGTCCATCAACTTAGAAAGCAATGGAAAAGGGAAGTTGATACTTCAAACTCGTACATCAACTTAGAAAGCAATGGAAAAGGGAAGTTGATACTTCAACCAGTCAATCAACTTAGAAAGCAATGGAAAAGGGAAGTTGACACTTCAAACCGTTCATAAACTTAGAAAGCTATGGAATAGGGAAGTTGATACTTCAACCCGTCCATCAACTTGGAAAGTAATGGAAAAGGGAAGTTGATACTTCAACCCGTCCATCAACTTGGAAAGTAATGGAAAAGGGAAGTTGATATTTCAACCCGTTCATCAAGTTAGAAAGCTATGGAACAGGGAAGTTGATACTTCAACCCGTCCATTAACTGTGAAAGCAATGGAAAGGGAAATTGATACTTCAAACCCGTCCATCAACTTGGAAAGCAATGGAACAGGGAAGATGATACTTCAACCCGTACTTCAACTTAGAAAGCTATCGAACAGGGAAGATGATACTTCAAACCCGTCCATCAACTTGGAAAGCAATGGAAAAGGGAAGTTGATACTTCAAACCCGTTCATCAACTTAGAAAGCAATGGAAAACTGAAGTTGATACTTCAACCAGTCCATCAACCTTAGAAAGCAATGGAAAAGGGAAGTTGATACTTCAACCCGTACATCAACTTAGAAAGCAATGGAACAGGTAAGTTGATACTTCAACCCGTCCATCAACTTGGAAAGCAATGGAAAAGGGAAGTTGATACTTGAACCCGTACATCATCTTAGAAAGCACTGGAAAAGGGAAGTTGATACTTCAAACCCGTTCATCAACTTGGAAAGCAATGGAAAGGGGAAGTTGATACTTCAAACCCGTCCATCAACTTGGAAAGCAATGGAAAAGGGAAGTTGATACTTCAACCCGTCCATCAACTTGGAAAGCAATGGAACAGGGAAGATGATACTTCAACCCGTCCATCAACTTAGAAAGCAATGGAAAACGAAAGTTGATACTTCAACACGTACATCAACTTGGAAAGCAATGGAAAAGGGAAGATGTTACTTCAACCAATCTGTCAACTGTGAAAGGAATGGAAAAGGGAAGATGTTACTTCAACCAATCTGTCAACTTAGAAAGCAATGGAAAAGGGAAATTGATACTTCAACCCGTACATCAACTTAGAAAGCAATGGAAAAGGGAAGATGTTACTTCAACCAACCTGTCAACTGTGAAAGCAATGGAAAAGGGAAGATGTTACTTCAACCAATCTGTCAACTGTGAAAGCAATGGAAAAGGGAAGATATTACTTCAACACGTACATCAACTTGGAAAGCAATGGAAAAGGGAAGTTGATACTTCAAACCCGTCCATCAACTTAGAAAGCACTGGAAAAGGGAAGTTGATACTTCAAACCCGTACATCAACTTAGAAAGCAATGGAAAAGGGAAATTGATACTTCAACCCGTACATCAACTTAGAAAGCAATGGAAAAGGGAAGGTGTTACTTCAACCAACCTGTCAACTGTGAAAGCAATGTAAAAGGGAAGATGTTACTTCAACCAATCTGTCAACTGTGAAAGCAATGGAAAAGGAAAGATATTACTTCAACACGTACATCAACTTAGAAAGCAATGGAAAAGGGAAGTTGATATTTCAACCCGTTCATCAACTTAGAAAGCTATGGAGCAGGGAAGTTGATACTTCAACCCGTTCATTAATTGTGAAAGCAATGGAAAAGGGATTTTGATACTTCAAACCCGTCCATCAACTTGGAAAGCAATGGAACAGGGAAGATGATACTTCAACCCGTACTTCAACTTAGAAAGCTATGGAACAGGGAAGATGATACTTCAAACCCGTCCATCAACTTGGAAAGCAATGGAAAAGGGAAGTTGATACTTCAAACCCGTTCATCAACTTAGAAAGCAATGGAAAAGGGAAGTTGATACTTCAACCCGTACATCAACTTAGAAAGCAATGAAAAAGGGAAGTTGATACTTCAACCCGTCCATCAACTTAGAAAGCAATGGAAAAGTGAAGTTGATACTTCAAACCCGTCCATCAACTTGGAAAGCAATGGAACAGGGAAGATGATACTTCAAACCCGTCCATCAACTTAGAAAGCAATGGAAAAGGGAAGTTGATACTTCAAACTCGTACATCAACCTAGAAAGCAATGGAAAAGGGAAGTTGATACTTCAACCAGTCCATCAACTTAGAAAGCAATGGAAAAGGGAAGTTGACACTTCAAACCGTTCATAAACTTAGAAAGCTATGGAATAGGGAAGTTGATACTTCAACCCGTCCATCAACTTGGAAAGTAATGGAAAAGGGAAGTTGATACTTCAACCCGTCCATCAACTTGGAAAGCAATGGAAAAGGGAAGTTGATACTTCAAACCGTTCATCAACTTAGAAAGCTATGGAACAGGGAAGTTGATACTTCATCCCGTCCATTAACTGTGAAAGCAATGGAAAGGGAAATTGATACTTCAAACCCGTCCATCAACTTGGAAAGCAATGGAACAGGGAAGATGATACTTCAACCCGTACTTCAACTTAGAAAGCTATGGAACAGGGAAGATGATACTTCAAACCCTTCCATCAACTTGGAAAGCAATGGAAAAGGGAAGTTGATACTTCAAACCCGTTCATCAACTTAGAAAGCAATGGAAAACTGAAGTTGATACTTCAACCCGTACATCAACTTAGAAAGAAATGAAAAAGGGAAATTGATACTTCAACCCGTCCATCAACTTAGAAAGCAATGGAAAAGTGAAGTTGATACTTCAAACCCGTCCATCAACTTGGAAAGCAATGGAACAGGGAAGATGATACTTCAAACTCGTCCATCAACTTAGAAAGCAATGGAAAAGGGAAGTTGATACTTCAAACTCGTCCATCAACTTGGAAAGCAATGGAACAGGGAAGATGATACTTCAAACCCGTCCATCAACTTAGAAAGCAATGGAAAAGGGAAGTTGATACTTCAAACTCGTACATCAACTTAGAAAGCAATGGAAAAGGGAAGTTGATACTTCAACCAGTCCATCAACTTAGAAAGCAATGGAAAAGGGAAGTTGACACTTCAAACCGTTCATGAACTTAGAAAGCTATGGAATAGGGAAGTTGATACTTCAACCCGTCCATCAACTTGGAAAGTAATGGAAAAGGGAAGTTGATACTTCAACCCGTCCATCAACTTGGAAAGCAATGGAAAAGGGAAGTTGATATTTCAACCCGTTCATCAACTTAGAAAGCTATGGAACAGGGAAGTTGATACTTCAACCCGTCCATTAACTGTGAAAGCAATGGAAAAGGGAATTGATACTTCAAACCCGTCCATCAACTTGGAAAGCAATGGAAAGGGGAAGTTGATACTTCAATCCCGTCCATCAACTTGGAAAGCAATGGAAAAGGGAAGTTGATACTTCAACCCGTCCATCAACTTGGAAAGCAATGGAACAGGGAAGATGATACTTCAACCCGTACATCAACTTAGAAAGCTATCGAACAGGGAAGTTGATACTTCAAACCCGTCCATCAACTTGGAAAGCTATGGAACAGTGAAGTTGATACTTCAACCCGTCCATCAACTTAGAAAGCAATGGAAAACGAAAGTTGATACTTCAACACGTACATCAACTTGGAAAGCAATGGAAAAGGGAAGATGTTACTTCAACCAATCTGTCAACTGTGAAAGGAATGGAAAAGGGAAGATGTTACTTCAACCAATCTGTCAACTTAGAAAGCAATGGAAAAGGGAAATTGATACTTCAACCCGTACATCAACTTAGAAAGCAATGGAAAAGGGAAGATGTTACTTCAACCAACCTGTCAACTGTGAAAGCAATGGAAAAGGGAAGATGTTACTTCAACCAATCTGTCAACTGTGAAAGCAATGGAAAAGGGAAGATATTACTTCAACACGTACATCAACTTGGAAAGCAATGGAAAAGGGAAGTTGATACTTCAAACCCGTCCATCAACTTAGAAAGCACTGGAAAAGGGAAGTTGATACTTCAAACCCGTACATCAACTTAGAAAGCAATGGAAAAGGGAAATTGATACTTCAACCCGTACATCAACTTAGAAAGCAATGGAAAAGGGAAGGTGTTACTTCAACCAACCTGTCAACTGTGAAAGCAATGTAAAAGGGAAGATGTTACTTCAACCAATCTGTCAACTGTGAAAGCAATGGAAAAGGAAAGATATTACTTCAACACGTACATCAACTTAGAAAGCAATGGAAAAGGGAAGTTGATATTTCAACCCGTTCATCAACTTAGAAAGCTATGGAGCAGGGAAGTTGATACTTCAACCCGTTCATTAACTGTGAAAGCAATGGAAAAGGGATTTTGATACTTCAAACCCGTCCATCAACTTGGAAAGCAATGGAACAGGGAAGATGATACTTCAACCCGTACTTCAACTTAGAAAGCTATGGAACAGGGAAGATGATACTTCAAACCCGTCCATCAACTTGGAAAGCAATGGAAAAGGGAAGTTGATACTTCAAACCCGTCCATCAACTTGGAAAGCAATGGAACAGGGAAGATGATACTTCAAACCCGTCCATCAACCTAGAAAGCAATGGAAAAGGGAAGTTGATACTTCAAACTCGTACATCAACCTAGAAAGCAATGGAAAAGGGAAGTTGATACTTCAACCAGTCCATCAACTTAGAAAGCAATGGAAAAGGGAAGTTGACACTTCAAACCGTTCATAAACTTAGAAAGCTATGGAATAGGGAAGTTGATACTTCAACCCGTCCATCAACTTGGAAAGTAATGGAAAAGGGAAGTTGATACTTCAACCCGTCCATCAACTTGGAAAGCAATGGAAAAGGGAAGTTGATATTTCAACCCGTTCATCAACTTAGAAAGCTATGGAACAGGGAAGTTGATACTTCATCCCGTCCATTAACTGTGAAAGCAATGGAAAGGGACATTGATACTTCAAACCCGTCCATCAACTTGGAAAGCAATGGAACAGGGAAGATGATACTTCAACCCGTACTTCAACTTAGAAAGCTATGGAACAGGGAAGATGATACTTCAAACCCTTCCATCAACTTGGAAAGCAATGGAAAAGGGAAGTTGATACTTCAAACCCGTTCATCAACTTAGAAAGCAATGGAAAACTGAAGTTGATACTTCAACCCGTACATCAACTTAGAAAGAAATGAAAAAGGGAAATTGATACTTCAACCCGTCCATCAACTTAGAAAGCAATGGAAAAGTGAAGTTGATACTTCAAACCCGTCCATCAACTTGGAAAGCAATGGAACAGGGAAGATGATACTTCAAACTCGTCCATCAACTTAGAAAGCAATGGAAAAGGGAAGTTGATACTTCAAACTCGTCCATCAACTTGGAAAGCAATGGAACAGGGAAGATGATACTTCAAACCCGTCCATCAACTTAGAAAGCAATGGAAAAGGGAAGTTGATACTTCAAACTCGTACATCAACTTAGAAAGCAATGGAAAAGGGAAGTTGATACTTCAACCAGTCCATCAACTTAGAAAGCAATGGAAAAGGGAAGTTGACACTTCAAACCGTTCATAAACTTAGAAAGCCATGGAATAGGGAAGTTGATACTTCAACCCGTCCATCAACTTGGAAAGTAATGGAAAAGGGAAGTTGATACTTCAACCCGTCCATCAACTTGGAAAGCAATGGAAAAGGGAAGTTGATATTTCAACCCGTTCATCAACTTAGAAAGCTATGGAACAGGGAAGTTGATACTTCAACCCGTCCATTAACTGTGAAAGCAATGGAAAGGGAAATTGATACTTCAAACCCGTCCATCAACTTGGAAAGCAATGGAACAGGGAAGATGATACTTCAACCCGTACTTCAACTTAGAAAGCTATGGAACAGTGAAGATGATACTTCAAACCCTTCCATCAACTTGGAAAGCAATGGAAAAGGGAAGTTGATACTTCAAACCCGTTCATCAACTTAGAAAGCAATGGAAAACTGAAGTTGATACTTCAACCCGTACATCAACTTAGAAAGAAATGAAAAAGGGAAATTGATACTTCAACCCGTCCATCAACTTAGAAAGCAATGGAAAAGTGAAGTTGATACTTCAAACCCGTCCATCAACTTGGAAAGCAATGGAACAGGGAAGATGATACTTCAAACTCGTCCATCAACTTAGAAAGCAATGGAAAAGGGAAGTTGATACTTCAAACTCGTCCATCAACTTGGAAAGCAATGGAACAGGGAAGATGATACTTCAAACCCGTCTATCAACTTAGAAAGCAATGGAAAAGGGAAGTTGATACTTCAACCAGTCCATCAACTTAGAAAGCAATGGAAAAGGGAAGTTGACACTTCAAACCGTTCATAAACTTAGAAAGCTATGGAATAGGGAAGTTGATACTTCAACCCGTCCATCAACTTAGAAAGTAATGGAAAAGGGAAGTTGATACTTCAACCCGTCCATCAACTTGGAAAGCAATTGAAAAGGGAAATTGATACTTCAACCCGTCCATCAACTTAGAAAGCAATGGAAAAGGGAAGTTGATACTTCAACCCGTACATCAACTTAGAAAGCAATGGAACAGGTAAGTTGATACTTCAACCCGTACATCAACTTGGAAAGCAATGGAAAAGGGAAGTTGATACTTTAACCCGTACATCATCTTAGAAAGCACTGGAAAAGGGAAGTTGACACTTCAAACCCGTTCATAAACTTAGGAAGCAATGGAAAAGGGAAGTTGATATTTCAACCCGTTCATCAACTTAGAAAGCTATGGAATAGGGAAGTTGATACTTCAACCCGTCCATCAACTTGGAAAGTAATGGAAAAGGGAAGTTGATACTTCAACCCGTCCATCAACTTGGAAAGCAATGGAAAAGGGAAATTGATACTTCAACCCGTCCATCAACTTAGAAAGCAATGGAAAAGGGAAGTTGATGCTTCAACACGTACATCAACTTAGAAAGCAATGGAAAAGGGAAATTAATACTTCAAACCCGTCCATCAACTTGGAAAGTAATGGAAACGGGAAGTTGATACTTCAACCCGTACTTCAACTTAGAAAAGAATGGAAAAGGGAAGTTGATACTTCAACCCGTACATCAACTTAGAAAGCAATGAAAAAGGGAAGTTTAAACTTCAACTCGTACATCAACTTGGAAAGCAATGGAAAAGGGAAATTGATACTTCAACCCGTCCATCAACTTAGAAAGCAATGGAAAACGAAAGTTGATACTTCAACACGTACATCAACTTGGAAAGCAATGGAAAGGGAAGATGTTACTTCAACCAATCTGTCAACTGTGAAAGGAATGGAAAAGGGAAGATGTTACTTCAACTCGTTCATCAACTTAGAAAGCAATGGAAAAGGGAAGTTGATACGTCAACTCGTACATCAACTTAGAAAGCAATGGAAAAGGGAAATTGATACTTCAACCCGTACATCAACTTAGAAAGCAATGGAAAAGGGAAGATGTTACTTCAACCAACCTGTCAACTGTGAAAGCAATGGAAAAGGGAAGATGTTACTTCAACCAATCTGTCAACTGTGAAAGCAATGGAAAAGGGAACATATCACTTCAACACGTACATCAACTTGGAAAGCAATGGAAAAGGGAAGTTGATATTTCAACCCGTTCATCAACTTAGAAAGCTATGGAACAGGGAAGTTGATACTTCAACCCGTCCATTAACTGTGAAAGCAATAGAAAGGGAAATTGATACTTCAACCCGTACTTCAACTTAGAAAGCTATGGAACAGGGAAGATGATACTTCAAACCCGTCCATCAACTTGGAAAGCAATGGAAAAGGGAAGTTGATACTTCAAACCCGTCCATCAACTTGGAAAGCAATGGAACAGGGAAGATGATACTTCAACCCGTACTTCAACTTAGAAAACTATCGAACAGGGAAGTTGATACTTCAAACCCGTCCATCAACTTGGAAAGCTATGGAACAGTGAAGTTGATACTTCAACCCGTCCATCAACTTAGAAAGCAATGGAAAACGAAAGTTGATACTTCAACACGTACATCAACTTGGAAAGCAATGGAAAGGGAAGCTGTTACTTCAACCAATCTGTCAACTGTGAAAGGAATGGAAAAGGGAAGATGTTACTTCAACTCGTTCATCAACTTAGAAAGCAATGGAAAAGGGAAGTTGATACGTCAACTCGTACATCAACTTAGAAAGCAATGGAAAAGGGAAATTGATACTTCAACCGTACATCAACTTAGAAAGCAATGGAAAAGGGAAGATGTTACTTCAACCAACCTGTCAACTGTGAAAGCAATGGAAAAGGGAAGATGTTACTTCAACCAATCTGTCAACTGTGAAAGCAATGGAAAAGGGAAGTTGATACTTCAAACCCGTCCATCAACTTGTAAAGCAATGGAAAAGGGAAGTTGATACTTCAACCCGTCCATCAACTTGGAAAGCAATGGAAAAGGGAAGTTGATACTTTAACCCGTACATCATCTTAGAAAGCACTGGAAAAGGGAAGTTGATACTTCAAACCCGTTCATCAACTTGGAAAGCAATGGAAAGGGGAAGTTGATACTTCAAACCCGTCCATCAACTTGGAAAGCAATGGAACAGGGAAGATGATACTTCAACCGTACTTCAACTTAGAAAGCTATCGAACAGGGAAGTTGATACTTCAAACCCGTCCATCAACTTGGAAAGCAATGGAAAAGGGAAGTTGATACTTCAAACCCGTTCATCAACTTAGAAAGCAATGGAAAAGGGAAGTTGATACTTCAACCCGTACATCAACTTAAAAAGCAATGGAAAAGGGAAGTTGATACTTCAAACTCGTACATCAACTTAGAAAGCAATGGAAAAGGGAAGTTGATACTTCAACCAGTCCATCAACTTAGAAAGCAATGGAAACGTGAAGTTGATACTTCAAACCCGTCCATCAACTTGGAAAGAAATGGAACAGGGAAGTTGATACTTCAAACCCGTACATCAACTTGGAAAGCAATGGAAAAGTGTAGTTGATACTTCAAACCCGTCCATCAACTTGGAAAGCTATGGAACAGTGAAGTTGATACTTCAACCCGTCCATCAACTTAGAAAGCAATGGAAAACGAAAGTTGATACTTCAAACCAGTTCATCAAGTGGAAAGCAATGGAAAAGGGAAGTTGATACTTCAAACCCGTTCATCAACTTAGAAAGCAATGGAAAAGGGAAGTTGATACTTCAACCCGTACATCAACTTAGAAAGCAATGGAAAAGGGAAGTTGATACTTCAAACTCGTACATCAACTTAGAAAGCAATGGAAAAGGGAAGTTGATACTTCAACAAGTCCATCAACTTAGAAAGCAATGGAAACGTGAAGTTGATACTTCAAACCCGTCCATCAACTTGGAAAGCAATGGAACAGGGAAGATGATACTTCAAACCCGTCCATCAACTTAGAAAGCAATGGAAAAGGGAAGTTGATACTTCAAACTCCTACATCAACTTAGAAAGCAATGGAAAAGGGAAGTTGATACTTCAACCAGTCCATCAACTTAGAAAGCAATGGAAAAGGGAAGTTGACACTTCAAACCCGTTCATAAACTTAGAAAGCAATGGAAAAGGGAAGTTGATATTTCAACCCGTTCATCAACTTAGAAAGCTATGGAATAGGGAAGTTGATACTTCAACCCGTCCATCAACTTGGAAAGTAGTGGAAAAGGGAAGTTGATACTTCAACCCGTCCATCAACTTGGAAAGTAGTGGAAAGGTGAAGTTGATACTTCAACAAGTCCATCAACTTAGAAAGCAATGGAAAAGGGAAGTTGATACTTCAAACCCGTTCATCAACTTAGAAAGCACTGGAAAAGGGAAGTTGATACTTCAACCCGTCCATCAACTTAGAAAGCTATGGAAAAGGTAAGTTGATACTTCAACCCGTCCATCAACTTGGAAAGCAATGGAAAAGGGAAGTTGATACTTTAACCCGTACATCATCTTAGAAAGCACTGGAAAAGGGAAGTTGATACTTCAAACCCGTTCATCAACTTAGAAAGCTATGGAAAGGGGAAGTTGATACTTCAAACCCGTCCATCAACTTGGAAAGCAATGGAAAAGGAAGTTGATACTTCAACCCGTACATCAACTTGGAAAGCAATGGAAAAGGGAAGATGTTACTTGAACCAGTCTGTCAACTGTGAAAGCAATGGAAATAGGGAAGTTGATACTTCAACCCGTCCATCGAGTTAGAATTTGTATAATGAAAAAAAATAAAATAAAACAAGCGTATATTCGACTAAGTCATCTATATCCACCGCCCGTTTTAACACGTTATGATCCCAAACCAGGTAACTGACGAAACGTTTCTCTTAGCCAATGTCAAAATAGCTGCAATGGAAATTCTAAAATAAACATTTCTAAAACTCCTCAATATCAAGTGGCACCAGTTCAGTATGTGCTTTATATATAGACATGCAACGTTCGGCAATGAAATATTCTGGACATAATGCCCAGTAATATAAATTTCTAAAATTCATAAATAGCAAAAGGAAACAATTCAACATATGTCTGATAGATGTGGAAATTTCCGGAATCGAACCCGACCCTTATTGTTTTCTAAGTCCAACTTGTTGCCATGGAAACGTAAAAAATAATAATTTCTTTAAGTGCTAAATATCAAAAGGCACCAGTTAAGTATGAGCCTGGTAGACATGCAAAGTTTTGTAAGAAAGTATATGACTGTTTTTGAGTTACGCTTCTGAAACAAACACCACCCTTTAGATCGTAAGTCCAACTTGTTGCCTTGGAAACGTAAAAAATAATTTTTTTTCTAAAATTCCTAAATAGCAAAAGGCACCAGTTCAGTATGTATCTGGTAAACATGCAAAGTTTTGTTACAAACACTGCAAAAAAATCCATCTATACAAGCTTGTATATGAGTCACACAGAAATTGTTTATACTCCAATAATGACTTTCCTATGATAAAGTTGTCTTTCATAAGTGAATAAAATGTTTTACAGTTGTTTATGTGAAAAAAATATGAATTTATTCAGCGTCCGAAAACCCATAACACGGGGATATATGTTGTATTAATGTCTTATGTTTAACAAAAGATAAGTAAGTACAAAGGTAAGCTTTTCTCAATATGCTTCAACATGGGAAAAGGGAAATTGCACGTTTGTAGCAGTATTGCTCCCAGGTGGCGGCAGCGTCCACTAACACCTACATCCACTGATGCCTACAGTCTAGTGATTTTCGACGACACCTGCTATCAGTGCTACCCAACCTCTAACTGGACAAGTTCACTTTAGTGGAATAATGCCTATAGGCGACAATTGTATGAAGTCACTTTTTATTTCACATTGCCATAACACTAACAGTAATAATTTATGATTTCTGCATCATTGCATTAGTTCTTATAGTATACACCAGCAGATATTTGTTGATTTCAAAGAGTTCATTCCTAGCATGGGTATGTTGTTTTTATTGTGTAGGCATTATTCCACACTGCTTTATTTTTTTGTAGGCAATAGTAACTGTAGGCAAAAGTGGACGTAGGCATTAGTGGCTGGAACCCAGGTGGCCGGGTGCGCGGAAGCTATTCCCGATTTTTTAAAAGTACTGATTTAACTCCGAAATTTTACTGCATCCGCCATCTTTGTTTATTTGACTTTTGCCACTGTTACATTTGTTGGTATGAATATTGTCCAAACGGCACAAATTTGTTTAAAATGCAATCAAATGTTTAAAACAATTCTGGGGGCTCAGCCTAATATCGTTAGCAAAGTCAACAAACTACGACCGTAAATGTAATGTACAACAGGCGCAAGAAAATTTAAAAAAATTCTTACAAATACAAATGATAAGAAGTCGAATATGAATACTTATACCTGTACTTTTAAGAACAATAAATTGACACATTGACTCTGGCTATTGTGCAAAGAATCCAGTCCCAATGAAAGTGAACAGCATGCTGATGTTATACAAAGTAATCATATAATATATCGCAACTGATAGTTCTTAACAATCAGGCAATCAACCTAATGACGGTATCAGTGGGCACATCGTGGTATTTGAAGATAGAAAATGATAACACATGTCAGCAGACTAGGTAGTTATACACGGCATCTTGACAATGAACAAAAAGAAGAAGAAGAAGAATAGTTTATTAAAGTGTCACTATTTAAACAACCAACCATTTTGGCTTACGAGACAAAATACACATCACACACCCCATAGAAGTACCACGAACACACACATCCGCAAATTCAGTCACTAACCCACCCACATATATTACGTTACACACACCACACCACACCACACCACACCACACCACACCACACCACACCACACCACACCACACCACGGGATTCCATACTCGGTATTGACCCATGACAGATCCTTCTTCATGTCAGGGAATGGGTTTTCGGATGGTGGTCAACGGACACGTCTTGCCTAAGGGAAAGCTGATGTACTGTCCAGCTTCTTCAGTCCAGCTTCTTCATGTATGTCTCATCTGCGAGCCTCTTCGCCATCTGCAGTTCCGTCGACTCGCAGTTCTTTGGTCGTACTGTAAAAAAATCTGTATGCCGTCTTCGTCATAGTTACTTTCCTCGGAGGGCATCAACTGAGCTATCTTTAATACGTCCTCGTACCTCTGTTTCTTCTGGACGGGAAGGTTGCGATGGCGTATCCCGAGGACTCGGTTACGACTCTTCTGAAGAAAAACAACAACTTTATTTACAATTGCATTTCAAATTTATAATGCATATGCATGTATATCCATGCATATGCTCATGGGCAAAGGAGGAAAATATGTGAAAATCAAATTCAAATTTATTCCGATAACTCTTAAGCAACGTGTCAGTATTATAGCTTGATGTATTAGAACAACACTATTTGTGAATGCCGGGTGCTACCGGTAGTGTTGGGTATGCTTACCCTTTTTGAAGATTCACTCTTTGTAATTCGACATCAAACGGATTACATCACACTCTAAGTAAGCAATCTCATTTAACCCTTAATTAGTTAATTAAACTAGTTAACCTGCAGTATACTGTATCACTTAATACTGCCTTAACGAGGATTAATCCCTTGTCAGTTGTTGGTGAGTGTTCAATTAATGTATGGAGAAAGGGATTAGCCTTACTCACAATAAATTAACATTTCACACTGCAACACAAGACATTATCGATCATTATGCCTTTCTAAGAAAGTGAAAAAGGTAAGATTGAATGATACATAACGGGCCGTGCCTGCATTATATAGCCTGCAAGAATCGTCACTGTAAACTAATAGAGGATTAATTTCAATTTTACAGAATATTCAACTGCTAAGTATATGATAAAAAGTTCAAGTACAATGTAGCATTAGATATGTTTGAGATTACAGTTTTCAATTAACTGTATAATGTACCTTGCTGTCTTTGAGAGAGTCAGTGTCTGTAGAGCTGGCTTGGTCTAATTGGTTTTCACTCCCTGGGACACAAATATTGGTTACTAGTATTGTATTGTGAGCAGCCGGATGCGTAAATAATATATAATATATTTCCGTATTACATTTTATAGTACTTGTTGTTTTAATATTGTTAACAACAGAGAGAACGAATATTTTTTTGAAAAACCACAACAGCATGCATATGTTCTAGGAAAAGGAAACTTGATAAATATTCATTTTGCTTAATTTCTACTTTGGAAAACTTAGTTGGCGCTCTGAAAGCTTGACGCTGTATAATTTGGCACGCGCATGGTTGTATGCAAACCAAATGTTTAATTCTCGCAAATTAAGACACAGGCGGCGGTATAGGAGCATATATCTAATGTCATTCAATACAGAACAATACATCAAGATGGCAGTTTCAATGTTAAGATTAAGTATTTCTAAAGATATGGAAATTAAATCTTGATAACTGTTTTTAATCTTTGATCTTTTGGGAAAATAATAGTGGAACTTGTTGAGTGACTCACGTATTCTACATTAAAAGTGACAGGTACGTGATTTTCATCATTAAAATTTAAAGTGATACAGTGATACAGTGATACAATTATAAGTGAGGATTGTGATTTATTTAGGAACGAAGTCAGTATTTGGGGATTTAACTTGCGCTTTCCGACATTATGCGTATTTCGCAAACGATTAAGAAAAAAATGTAATTCATTTATTTATACGAAGTACAAATGCATCAATCCTAAATCACCGGACTAAGTATATAGTATGTTGAATGTTATTTCGTGAATACACAAATTGCATAACACATTCCCTGAGGACAAACCCAAATGGCCCGTCCCTTTGTGACAGGTGTTAATTAGAGAATGTATTGCAATCACATTATGCCCATGGCACTTTTATGACATGTAATGAACCTAGTCAGTCCCTGAATCTGTAACAACAACATTGGTCTTATAAAATCAAAGTAACATAAATGTTACATAATTCGTATTAAAAAATTGACTAAAAAAATATAACATGAATATAATTGCCCTTTTGGGGATAATATAATATTGGGAAAATATACTTAAAAGTACATGATTAAAGAATTTCAGAATCAGCTGTTTCTTGTATTTATGACCGACTTCACACAAACTGAATAATTAAACATATGTTTATATAGCTAAAATTACATGCATGACACCTACATTATCATGAAATAATAATGTTGGTCATGTTTGTAAATTTGTACATTTCGTTGTTATTGGTATCCTGAGGATGTTATAATTATACACGTGTTCTGATATTATTTGACGTAGAATACATGAACTGGTTGAGTGACTTTCTTCCATCAGTGTGAAAGGATTTCCCACATGTAAACCCTAAATCCTTTGTCAAACAGAAAGAAGTCATATAGATATCATATCTAACTGGTACTAAAAGTTCACTATCAATCTCCTCTGATAACAAACTGTTACATTTAATATCCCCAAGCACCAATACCCAGTATGCTCATGGAGTAATTATCAGAAACACGAATAATATCCTGTCTACATGGTCACACCCGGTGATTGTTAAGACATTCAGACAATATGGCAGTCTGTATTCATTTCTTATATCCCAAAAGTCCCCACCAAGCTTCCTATATACAAATTGTATTAAATAATACATATATACATTAAAACAGAACAAAAACGATTGGTCAACAGTTTGGTGCGGTCGATGGAGGTGTTCAATTACGAAGAAAAGCTATTTAACTGTTTAATACTTAATACGTGTCTTAAAATATGAATTAATTCTTAAGTTATTACATTAGTGCAAATTCACCCGAACGTAGGATGTACATGGACTGATTTCAAAATAGCTAAATTGACATATTGTTTCCCATAAACCACTGAATATAAACTCACTTTACCTTTAGAATAGAAAGGCGAATCGTTTCTTAATATATTGTCTTTTAAGCCGATGGAAGTTTAAATCATTACAACCGAGTCCGAGGCGATAAAAGATTATGTGACAAAATCTGGTATCATGGCTTAACTGTATATAAGTAACACTGTCCAAGTTTAATAATTCTCTATATCAGATGACTTTTCCAATTATTTATGGTTATGAACAAGCATATCATGCCCATATTTTGGATAAATGTACCAAGAACAAGAATTAATCCTAGAATGTTTACACTAAGATTCATTTCGGACGCTGAAATAATGCCGATGAGACGTTAAATTTTAA
This sequence comes from Haliotis rufescens, assembly GCF_023055435.1. NCBI lineage: Eukaryota > Metazoa > Mollusca > Gastropoda > Lepetellida > Haliotidae > Haliotis > Haliotis rufescens. Next base: position 15,081,316 of record NW_025963824.1, on the reverse strand, counting down.
CTCACTCACTCAATACGGACTATTTGTGGGGCGATAAGGGGTACAGGCCACGAGAAAACATATAGAGAAACTAACACAGCCATTACACCTTTTTACAAGATGGAAACATCTTTGCTGTTAGTAATTACATTTATAGATATCGAACCAATAAACAGGCTATATGTTGTAGAACAGAATGCTATGCCAAGTCATTCCTACCTGATACCATAAATAATTGGAAAAGTCATCTGATATAGAGAATTATTAAACTTGGACAGTGTTACTTATATACAGTTAAGCCATGATACCAGATTTTGTCACATAATCTTTTATCGCCTCGGACTCGGTTGTAATGATTTAAACTTCCATCGGCTTAAAAGACAATATATTAAGAAACGATTCGCCTTTCTATTCTAAAGGTAAAGTGAGTTTATATTCAGTGGTTTATGGGAAACAATATGTCAATTTAGCTATTTTGAAATCAGTCCATGTACATCCTACGTTCGGGTGAATTTGCACTAATGTAATAACTTAAGAATTAATTCATATTTTAAGACACGTATTAAGTATTAAACAGTTAAATAGCTTTTCTTCGTAATTGAACACCTCCATCGACCGCACCAAACTGTTGACCAATCGTTTTTGTTCTGTTTTAATGTATATATGTATTATTTAATACAATTTGTATATAGGAAGCTTGGTGGGGACTTTTGGGATATAAGAAATGAATACAGACTGCCATATTGTCTGAATGTCTTAACAATCACCGGGTGTGACCATGTAGACAGGATATTATTCGTGTTTCTGATAATTACTCCATGAGCATACTGGGTATTGGTGCTTGGGGATATTAAATGTAACAGTTTGTTATCAGAGGAGATTGATAGTGAACTTTTAGTACCAGTTAGATATGATATCTATATGACTTCTTTCTGTTTGACAAAGGATTTAGGGTTTACATGTGGGAAATCCTTTCACACTGATGGAAGAAAGTCACTCAACCAGTTCATGTATTCTACGTCAAATAATATCAGAACACGTGTATAATTATAACATCCTCAGGATACCAATAACAACGAAATGTACAAATTTACAAACATGACCAACATTATTATTTCATGATAATGTAGGTGTCATGCATGTAATTTTAGCTATATAAACATATGTTTAATTATTCAGTTTGTGTGAAGTCGGTCATAAATACAAGAAACAGCTGATTCTGAAATTCTTTAATCATGTACTTTTAAGTATATTTTCCCAATATTATATTATCCCCAAAAGGGCAATTATATTCATGTTATATTTTTTTAGTCAATTTTTTAATACGAATTATGTAACATTTATGTTACTTTGATTTTATAAGACCAATGTTGTTGTTACAGATTCAGGGACTGACTAGGTTCATTACATGTCATAAAAGTGCCATGGGCATAATGTGATTGCAATACATTCTCTAATTAACACCTGTCACAAAGGGACGGGCCATTTGGGTTTGTCCTCAGGGAATGTGTTATGCAATTTGTGTATTCACGAAATAACATTCAACATACTATATACTTAGTCCGGTGATTTAGGATTGATGCATTTGTACTTCGTATAAATAAATGAATTACATTTTTTTCTTAATCGTTTGCGAAATACGCATAATGTCGGAAAGCGCAAGTTAAATCCCCAAATACTGACTTCGTTCCTAAATAAATCACAATCCTCACTTATAATTGTATCACTGTATCACTGTATCACTTTAAATTTTAATGATGAAAATCACGTACCTGTCACTTTTAATGTAGAATACGTGAGTCACTCAACAAGTTCCACTATTATTTTCCCAAAAGATCAAAGATTAAAAACAGTTATCAAGATTTAATTTCCATATCTTTAGAAATACTTAATCTTAACATTGAAACTGCCATCTTGATGTATTGTTCTGTATTGAATGACATTAGATATATGCTCCTATACCGCCGCCTGTGTCTTAATTTGCGAGAATTAAACATTTGGTTTGCATACAACCATGCGCGTGCCAAATTATACAGCGTCAAGCTTTCAGAGCGCCAACTAAGTTTTCCAAAGTAGAAATTAAGCAAAATGAATATTTATCAAGTTTCCTTTTCCTAGAACATATGCATGCTGTTGTGGTTTTTCAAAAAAATATTCGTTCTCTCTGTTGTTAACAATATTAAAACAACAAGTACTATAAAATGTAATACGGAAATATATTATATATTATTTACGCATCCGGCTGCTCACAATACAATACTAGTAACCAATATTTGTGTCCCAGGGAGTGAAAACCAATTAGACCAAGCCAGCTCTACAGACACTGACTCTCTCAAAGACAGCAAGGTACATTATACAGTTAATTGAAAACTGTAATCTCAAACATATCTAATGCTACATTGTACTTGAACTTTTTATCATATACTTAGCAGTTGAATATTCTGTAAAATTGAAATTAATCCTCTATTAGTTTACAGTGACGATTCTTGCAGGCTATATAATGCAGGCACGGCCCGTTATGTATCATTCAATCTTTCCTTTTTCACTTTCTTAGAAAGGCATAATGATCGATAATGTCTTGTGTTGCAGTGTGAAATGTTAATTTATTGTGAGTAAGGCTAATCCCTTTCTCCATACATTAATTGAACACTCACCAACAACTGACAAGGGATTAATCCTCGTTAAGGCAGTATTAAGTGATACAGTATACTGCAGGTTAACTAGTTTAATTAACTAATTAAGGGTTAAATGAGATTGCTTACTTAGAGTGTGATGTAATCCGTTTGATGTCGAATTACAAAGAGTGAATCTTCAAAAAGGGTAAGCATACCCAACACTACCGGTAGCACCCGGCATTCACAAATAGTGTTGTTCTAATACATCAAGCTTTAATACTGACACGTTGCTTAAGAGTTATCGGAATAAATTTGAATTTGATTTTCACATATTTTCCTCCTTTGCCCATGAGCATATGCATGGATATACATGCATATGCATTATAAATTTGAAATGCAATTGTAAATAAAGTTGTTGTTTTTCTTCAGAAGAGTCGTAACCGAGTCCTCGGGATACGCCATCGCAACCTTCCCGTCCAGAAGAAACAGAGGTACGAGGACGTATTAAAGATAGCTCAGTTGATGCCCTCCGAGGAAAGTAACTATGACGAAGACGGCATACAGATTTTTTTACAGTACGACCAAAGAACTGCGAGTCGACGGAACTGCAGATGGCGAAGAGGCTCGCAGATGAGACATACTTGAAGAAGCTGGACAGTACATCAGCTTTCCCTTAGGCAAGACGTGTCCGTTGACCACCATCCGAAAACCCATTCCCTGACATGAAGAAGGATCTGTCATGGGTCAATACCGAGTATGGAATCCCGTGGTGTGGTGTGGTGTGGTGTGGTGTGGTGTGGTGTGGTGTGGTGTGGTGTGGTGTGGTGTGGTGTGTGTAACGTAATATATGTGGGTGGGTTAGTGACTGAATTTGCGGATGTGTGTGTTCGTGGTACTTCTATGGGGTGTGTGATGTGTATTTTGTCTCGTAAGCCAAAATGGTTGGTTGTTTAAATAGTGACACTTTAATAAACTATTCTTCTTCTTTTTGTTCATTGTCAAGATGCCGTGTATAACTACCTAGTCTGCTGACATGTGTTATCATTTTCTATCTTCAAATACCACGATGTGCCCACTGATACCGTCATTAGGTTGATTGCCTGATTGTTAAGAACTATCAGTTGCGATATATTATATGATTACTTTGTATAACATCAGCATGCTGTTCACTTTCATTGGGACTGGATTCTTTGCACAATAGCCAGAGTCAATGTGTCAATTTATTGTTCTTAAAAGTACAGGTATAAGTATTCATATTCGACTTCTTATCATTTGTATTTGTAAGATTTTTTTAAATTTTCTTGCGCCTGTTGTACATTACATTTACGGTCGTAGTTTGTTGACTTTGCTAACGATATTAGGCTGAGCCCCCAGAATTGTTTTAAACATTTGATTGCATTTTAAACAAATTTGTGCCGTTTGGACAATATTCATACCAACAAATGTAACAGTGGCAAAAGTCAAATAAACAAAGATGGCGGATGCAGTAAAATTTCGGAGTTAAATCAGTACTTTTAAAAAATCGGGAATAGCTTCCGCGCACCCGGCCACCTGGGTTCCAGCCACTAATGCCTACGTCCACTTTTGCCTACAGTTACTATTGCCTACAAAAAAATAAAGCAGTGTGGAATAATGCCTACACAATAAAAACAACATACCCATGCTAGGAATGAACTCTTTGAAATCAACAAATATCTGCTGGTGTATACTATAAGAACTAATGCAATGATGCAGAAATCATAAATTATTACTGTTAGTGTTATGGCAATGTGAAATAAAAAGTGACTTCATACAATTGTCGCCTATAGGCATTATTCCACTAAAGTGAACTTGTCCAGTTAGAGGTTGGGTAGCACTGATAGCAGGTGTCGTCGAAAATCACTAGTCCATGACTTTGTTTATTGTAGACTGTAGGCATCAGTGGATGTAGGTGTTAGTGGACGCTGCCGCCACCTGGGAGCAATACTGCTACAAACGTGCAATTTCCCTTTTCCCATGTTGAAGCATATTGAGAAAAGCTTACCTTTGTACTTACTTATCTTTTGTTAAACATAAGACATTAATACAACATATATCCCCGTGTTATGGGTTTTCGGACGCTGAATAAATTCATATTTTTTTCACATAAACAACTGTAAAACATTTTATTCACTTATGAAAGACAACTTTATCATAGGAAAGTCATTATTGGAGTATTAACAATTTCTGTGTGAATCATATACAAGCTTGTATAGATGGATTTTTTTGCAGTGTTTGTAACAAAACTTTGCATGTTTACCAGACACATACTGAACTGGTGCCTTTTGCTATTTAGGAATTTTAGAAAAAAAATTATTTTTTACGTTTCCAAGGCAACAAGTTGGACTTACGATCTAAAGGGTGGTGTTTGTTTCAGAAGCGTAACTCAAAAACAGTCATATACTTTCTTACAAAACTTTGCATGTCTACCAGGCACATACTTAACTGGTGCCTTTTGATATATAGCACTTAAAGAAATTATTATTTTTTACGTTTCCATGGCAACAAGTTGGACTTAGAAAACAATAAGGGTCGGGTTCGATTCCGGAAATTTCCACATCTATCAGACATATGTTGAATTGTTTCCTTTTGCTATTTATGAATTTTAGAAATTTATATTACTGGGCATTATGTCCAGAATATTTCATTGCCGAACATTGCATGTCTATATATAAAGCACATACTGAACTGGTGCCACTTGATATTGAGGAGTTTTAGAAATGTTTATTTTAGAATTTCCATTGCAGCTCTTTTGACATTGGCTAAGAGAAACGTTTCGTCAGTTACCTGGTTTGGGATCATAACGTGTTAAAACGGGCGGTGGATATAGATGACTTAGTCGAATATACGCTTGTTTTATTTTTATTTTTTTCATTATGCAAATTCTAACTCGATGGACGGTTTGAAGTATCAACTTCCCTTTTCCATTGCTTTCACAGTTGACAGACTGGTTCAAGTAACATCTTCCCTTTTCCATTGCTTTCTAACTTGATGTACGGGTTGAAGTATCAACTTCTCTTTTCCATTGCTTTCCAAGTTGATGGACGGGTTTGAAGTATCAACTTCCCTTTTCGAATTGCTTTCCAAGTTGATGGACGGGTTTGAAGTATCATCTTCCCTGTTCCATAGCTTTCTAAGTTGATGAACGGGTTTGAAGTATCAACTTCCCTTTTCCAGTGCTTTCTAAGTTGATGGACGGGTTGAAGTATCACTTCCCTTTTCCACTACTTTCCAAGTTGATGGACGGGTTGAAGTATCAACTTCCCTATTCCATAGCTTTCTAAGTTGATGAGCGGGTTGAAATATCAACTTCCCTTTTCCATTGCTTTCTAAGGTTATGAACGGGTTTGAAGTGTCAACTTCCCTTTTCCATTGCTTTCTAAGTTGTTGGACTGGTTGAAGTATCAACTTCCCTTTTCCATTGCTTTCTAAGTTGATGGACGGGTTGAAGTATCAACTTCCCTTTTTCATTGCTTCCTAAGTTGATGTACGGGTTGAAGTATCAACTTCCCTTTTCCATTGCTTTCTAAGTTGATGTACGGGTTGAAGTATCAACTTCCCGTTTCCATTACTTTCTAAGTTGATGAACGGATGGAAGTAATATCTTCCCTTTTCCATTGCTTTCACAGTTGACAGATTGGTTGAAGTATCAACTTCCCTTTTCTATTGCTTTTCAAGTTGATGGACGGGTTGAAGTATCAACTTCCCTTTTCCATTGCTTTCTATGTTAATGGACGGGTTGAAGTATCAACTTCCCTTTTCCATTGGTTTCTAAGTTGATGGACGGGTTGAAGTATCAACTTCCCTTTTCCATTGCTTTCCAAGTTGATGGACGGGTTAGAAGTATCAACTTCCTATTCCATAGCTTTCTAAGTTGATGAACGGGTTGAAATATCAACTTCCCTTTTCCATTGCTTTCTTAGTTTATGAAAGGGTTTGAAGTGTCAACTTCCCTTTTCCATTGCTTTCTAAGTTGATGTACGGGTTGAAGTAATATCTTCCCTTTTCCATTGCTTTCACAGTTGACAGATTGGTTGAAGTAACATCTTCTCTTTTCAATTGCTTTCTAAGTTGATGTATGGGTTGAAGTATCAACTTCCCTGTTCCATTGTTTTCTAAGTTGATGTACGGGTTGAAGCATCAATTTCCCTTTTCCATTGTTTTCTAAGTTGATGTACGGGTTGAAGTATCAATTTCCCTTTTCCATTGCTTTCTAAGTTGATGGACGGGTTTGAAGTATCATCTTCCCTGTTCCATTGCTTTCCAAGTTGATGGACGGGTTTGAAGTATCAACTTCCCTTTTCCATTGCTTTCTAAGTTGATGGACGGGTTGAAGTATCAACTTCTCTTTTTCATTGGTTTCTAAGTTGATGGACGGGTTGAAGTATCAACTTCCCTTTTCCATTGCTTTCCAAGTTGATGGACGGGTTAGAAGTATCAACTTCCCTTTTCCATTGCTTTCCAAGTTGATGTACGGGTTGAAGTATCAACTTCCCTTTTTCATTGCTTTCTAAGTTGAAGTACGGGTAAAAGTATCAACTTTCCTTTTCCATTACTTTCTAAGTTGATGGACGGGTTGAAGTATCAACTTCCCTGTTCCATAGCTTTCTAAGTTGATGAACGGGTTGAAATATCAACTTCCCTTTTCCATTGCTTTCTAAGTTTATGAACGGGTTTGAAGTATCAACTTCCCTTTTCCATTGCTTTCTAAGTTGATGGACGTGTTGAAGTATCTACTTCCCTTTTCCATTGCTTTCTAAGTTGATGTACGGGTTGAAGTATCAACTTCCCTTATCCATTACTTTCCAAGTTGATGGACGGGTTGAAGTATCAACTTCCTATTCCATAGCTTTCTAAGTTGATGAACGGGTTGAAATATCAACTTCCCTTTTCCATTGCTTTCTTAGTTTATGAAAGGGTTTGAAGTGTCAACTTCCCTTTTCCATTGCTTTCTAAGTTGATGTACGGGTTGAAGTAATATCTTCCCTTTTCAATTGCTTTCACAGTTGACAGATTGGTTGAAGTAACATCTTCTCTTTTCAATTGCTTTCTAAGTTGATGTATGGGTTGAAGTATCAACTTCCCTGTTCCATTGTTTTCTAAGTTGATGTACGGGTTGAAGCATCAATTTCCCTTTTCCATTGTTTTCTAAGTTGATGTACGGGTTGAAGTATCAATTTCCCTTTTCCATTGCTTTCTAAGTTGATGGACGGGTTTGAAGTATCATCTTCCCTGTTCCATTGCTTTCCAAGTTGATGGACGGGTTTGAAGTATCAACTTCCCTTTTCCATTGCTTTCTAAGTTGATGGACGGGTTGAAGTATCAACTTCTCTTTTTCATTGCTTTCTAAGTTGATGTACGGGTTGAAGTATCAACTTCCCTTTTCCATTGCTTTCTAAGTTGTTGGACGGGTTTGAAGTATCATCTTCCCTGTTCCATTGCTTTCCAAGTTGATGGACGGGTTTGAAGTATCAACTTCCCTTTTCCATTGCTTTCTAAGTTGATGGACGGGTTGAAGTATCAACTTCTCTTTTTCATTGCTTTCTAAGTTGATGTACGGGTTGAAGTATCAACTTCCCTTTTCCAATGCTTTCTAAGTTGATGTACGGGCTGAAGTATCAACTTCCCGTTTCCATTACTTTCTAAGTTGATGAACGGATGGAAGTAATATCTTCCCTTTTCCATTGCTTTCACAGTTGACAGATTGGTTGAAGTATCAACTTCCCTTTTCTATTGCTTTTCAAGTTGATGGACGGGTTGAAGTATCAACTTCCCTTTTCCATTGCTTTCTATGTTAATGAACGGGTTGAAGTATCAACTTCCCTTTTCCATTGGTTTCTAAGTTGATGGACGGGTTGAAGTATCAACTTCCCTTTTCCATTGCTTTCCAAGTTGATGGACGGGTTAGAAGTATCAACTTCCCTTTTCCATTGCTTTCCAAGTTGATGTACGGGTTGAAGTATCAACTTCCCTTTTTCATTGCTTTCTAAGTTGAAGTACGGGTAAAAGTATCAACTTTCCTTTTCCATTACTTTCTAAGTTGATGGACGGGTTGAAGTATCAACTTCCCTGTTCCATAGCTTTCTAAGTTGATGAACGGGTTGAAATATCAACTTCCCTTTTCCATTGCTTTCTAAGTTTATGAACGGGTTTGAAGTATCAACTTCCCTTTTCCATTGCTTTCTAAGTTGATGGACGTGTTGAAGTATCTACTTCCCTTTTCCATTGCTTTCTAAGTTGATGTACGGGTTGAAGTATCAACTTCCCTTATCCATTACTTTCCAAGTTGATGGACGGGTTGAAGTATCAACTTCCTATTCCATAGCTTTCTAAGTTGATGAACGGGTTGAAATATCAACTTCCCTTTTCCATTGCTTTCTTAGTTTATGAAAGGGTTTGAAGTGTCAACTTCCCTTTTCCATTGCTTTCTAAGTTGATGTACGGGTTGAAGTAATATCTTCCCTTTTCCATTGCTTTCACAGTTGACAGATTGGTTGAAGTAACATCTTCTCTTTTCAATTGCTTTCTAAGTTGATGTATGGGTTGAAGTATCAACTTCCCTGTTCCATTGTTTTCTAAGTTGATGTACGGGTTGAAGCATCAATTTCCCTTTTCCATTGTTTTCTAAGTTGATGTACGGGTTGAAGTATCAATTTCCCTTTTCCATTGCTTTCTAAGTTGATGGACGGGTTTGAAGTATCATCTTCCCTGTTCCATTGCTTTCCAAGTTGATGGACGGGTTTGAAGTATCAACTTCCCTTTTCCATTGCTTTCTAAGTTGATGGACGGGTTGAAGTATCAACTTCTCTTTTTCATTGCTTTCTAAGTTGATGTACGGGTTGAAGTATCAACTTCCCTTTTCCATTGCTTTCTAAGTTGATGAAAGGGTTTGAAGTATCAACTTCCCTTTTCCATTGCTTTCCAAGTTGATGAACGGGTTTGAAGTATCAACTTCCCTTTTCGATTGCTTTCCAAGTTGATGGACGGGTTTGAAGTATCATCTTCCCTGTTCCATAGCTTTCTAAGTTCAAGTACGGGTTGAAGTATCAATTTCCCTTTCCATTGCTTTCACAGTTGATGGACGGGTTGAAGTATCAACTTCCCTGTTCCATAGCTTTCTAAGTTGATTAACGGGTTGAAATATCAACTTCCCTTTTCCATTGCTTTCTAAGTTGATGAACGGGGTTTAAAGTATCAACTTCCCTTTTCCATTGCTTTCTAAGTTGATGGACGGGTTTGAAGCATCATCTTCCCTGTTCCATTGCTTTCCAATTTGATGGACGAGTTGAAGTATCAACTTCCCTTTTCCATTGCTTTCCAAGTTGATGGACGGGTTTGAAGTATCAACTTCCCTTTTCCATTGCTTTCACAGTTGATGTACGGGTTGAAGTATCAACTTCCCTTTTTCATTGCTTTCTAAGTTGATATACGGGTTGAAGTATCAACTTCCCTTTTCCATTGCTTTCTAAGTTAATGGGCGGGTTGAAGTATCAACTTCCCTTTTCCATTGCTTTCCAAGTTGATGTACGAGTTGAAGTATAAACTTCCCTTTTTCATTGCTTTCTAAGTTGATGTATGGGTTGATGTATCAACTTCCTTTTTCAATTGCTTTCTAAGTTGATGTACGGGTTGAAGTATTAATTTCCCTTTTCCATTGCTTTCTAAGTTGATGTACGGGTTGAAGTATCAACTTCCCTTTTCCATTGCTTTCTAAGTTGATGAACGGGTTGAAGTATCAATTTCCCTGTTCCATTGCTTTTCAAGTTGATGGACGGGTTGAAGTAACATCTTCTCTTTTCCATTGCTTTCTAAGTTGATGGACGGGTTGAAGTATCAACTTCCCTTTTCCATTGCTTTCTAAGTTGATGTACGGGTTGAAGTATCAACTTCCCGTTTCCATTACTTTCTAAGTTGATGAACGGATGGAAGTAATATCTTCCCTTTTCCATTGCTTTCACAGTTGACAGATTGGTTGAAGTATCAACTTCCCTTTTCCATTGCTTTTCAAGTTGATGGACGGGTTGAAGTATCAACTTCCCTTTTCCATTGCTTTCTATGTTAATGGACGGGTTGAAGTATCAACTTCCCTTTTCCATTGGTTTCTAAATTGATGGACGGGTTGAAGTATCAACTTCCCTTTTCCATTGCTTTCCAAGTTGATGGACGGGTTAGAAGTATCAACTTCCCTTTTCCATTGCTTTCCAAGTTGATGTACGGGTTGAAGTATCAACTTCCCTTTTTCATTGCTTTCTAAGTTGAAGTACGGGTAAAAGTATCAACTTTCCTTTTCCATTACTTTCTAAGTTGATGGACGGGTTGAAGTATCAACTTCCCTGTTCCATAGCTTTCTAAGTTGATGAACGGGTTGAAATATCAACTTCCCTTTTCCATTGCTTTCTAAGTTTATGAACGGGTTTGAAGTATCAACTTCCCTGTTCCATTGCTTTCTAAGTTGATGGACTGGTTGAAGTATCAACTTCCCTTTTCCATTGCTTTCTAAGTTGATGGACGTGTTGAAGTATCTACTTCCCTTTTCCATTGCTTTCTAAGTTGATGTACGGGTTGAAGTATCAACTTCCCTTTTCCATTACTTTCTAAGTTGATGAACGGATTGAAGTAATATCTTCCCTTTTCCATTGCTTTCACAGTTGACAGATTGGTTGAAGTATCAACTTTCCTTTGCCATTGCTTTCCAAGTTGATGGACGGGTTGAAGTATCAACTTCCCTTTTCCATTGCTTTCTAAGCTAATGGACGGGTTGAAGTATCAACTTCCCTTTTCCATTGGTTTTTAAGTTGATGGACGGGTTTGAAGTATCAACTTCCCTTTTCCATTGCTTTCTAAGTTGAAGTACGGGTTGAAGTATCAATTTCCCTTTTCCATTGCTTTCTAAGTTGATGGACGGGTTGAAGTATCAACTTCCCTTTTCCATTGCTTTCCAAGTTGATGGACGGGTTTGAAGTATCATCTTCCCTGTTCCATAGCTTTCTAAGTTCAAGTACGGGTTGAAGTATCAATTTCCCTTTCCATTGCTTTCACAGTTGATGGACGGGTTGAAGTATCAACTTCCCTGTTCCATAGCTTTCCAAGTTGATTAACGGGTTGAAATATCAACTTCCCTTTTCCATTGCTTTCTAAGTTGATGAACGGGGTTTAAAGTATCAACTTCCCTTTTCCATTGCTTTCCAAGTTGATGAACGGGTTTGAAGTATCAACTTCCCTTTTCCATTGCTTTCTAAGTTGATGGACGAGTTGAAGTATCAACTTCCCTTTTCCATTGCTTTCCCAGTTCATGGACGGGTTTGAAGTATCAACTTCCCTTTTCCATTGCTTTCACAGTTGATGTACGGGTTGAAGTATCAACTTCCCTTTTTCATTGCTTTCTAAGTTGATATACGGGTTGAAGTATCAACTTCCCTTTTCCATTGCTTTCTAAGTTAATGGACGGGTTGAAGTATCAACTTCCCTTTTCCATTGCTTTCTAAGTTGATGTACGAGGTGAAGTATAAACTTCCCTTTTTCATTGCTTTCTAAGTTGATGTATGGGTTGAAGTATCAACTTCCTTTTTCCATTGCTTTCCAAGTTGATGTACGGGTTGAAGTATTAATTTCCCTTTTCCATTGCTTTCTAAGTTGATGTACGGGTTGAAGTATCAACTTCCCTTTTCCATTGCTTTCTAAGTTGATGAACGGGTTGAAGTATCAATTTCCCTGTTCCATTGCTTTCCAAGTTGATGGACGGGTTGAAGTAACATCTTCTCTTTTCCATTGCTTTCTAAGTTGATGGACGGGTTGAAGTATCAACTTCCCTTTTCCATTGCTTTCTAAGTTGATGTACGGGTTGAAGTATCAACTTCCCGTTTCCATTACTTTGTAAGTTGATGAACGGATGGAAGTAATATCTTCCCTTTTCCATTCCTTTCACAGTTGACAGATTGGTTGAAGTATCAACTTCCCTTTTCCATTGCTTTTCAAGTTGATGGACGGGTTGAAGTATCAACTTCCCTTTTCCATTGGTTTCTAAATTGATGGACGGGTTGAAGTATCAACTTCCCTTTTCCATTGCTTTCCAAGTTCATGGACGGGTTAGAAGTATCAACTTCCCTTTTCCATTGCTTTCCAAGTTGATGTACGGGTTAAAGTATCAACTTCCCTTTTCCATTGCTTTCCAAGTTGATGGACGGGTTGAAATATCAACTTCCCTTTTCCATTGCTTTCTAAGTTGATGAACGGGGTTTAAAGTATCAACTTCCCTTTTCCATTGCTTTCCAAGTTGATGAACGGGTTTGAAGTATCAACTTCCCTTTTCCATTGCTTTCTAAGTTGATGGACGAGTTGAAGTATCAACTTCCCTTTTCCATTGCTTTCCCAGTTCATGGACGGGTTTGAAGTATCAACTTCCCTTTTCCATTGCTTTCACATTTGATGTACGGGTTGAAGTATCAACTTCCCTTTTTCATTGCTTTCTAAGTTGATATACGGGTTGAAGTATCAACTTCCCTTTTCCATTGCTTTCTAAGTTAATGGACGGGTTGAAGTATCAACTTCCCTTTTCCATTGCTTTCCAAGTTGATGTACGAGTTGAAGTATAAACTTCCCTTTTTCATTGCTTTCTAAGTTGATGTATGGGTTGAAGTATCAACTTCCTTTTTCCATTGCTTTCCAAGTTGATGTACGGGTTGAAGTATTAATTTCCCTTTTCCATTGCTTTCTAAGTTGATGTACGGGTTGAAGTATCAACTTCCCTTTTCCATTGCTTTCTAAGTTGATGAACGGGTTGAAGTATAAATTTCCCTGTTCCATTGCTTTCCAAGTTGATGGACGGGTTGAAGTAACATCTTCTCTTTTCCATTGCTTTCTAAGTTGATGGACGGGTTGAAGTATCAACTTCCCTTTTCCATTGCTTTCTAAGTTGATGTACGGGTTGAAGTATCAACTTCCCGTTTCCATTACTTTCTAAGTTGATGAACGGATGGAAGTAATATCTTCCCTTTTCCATTGCTTTCACAGTTGACAGATTGGTTGAAGTATCAACTTCCCTTTTCCATTGCTTTTCAAGTTGATGGACGGGTTGAAGTATCAACTTCCCTTTTCCATTGGTTTCTAAATTGATGGACGGGTTGAAGTATCAACTTCCCTTTTCCATTGCTTTCCAAGTTCATGGACGGGTTAGAAGTATCAACTTCCCTTTTCCATTGCTTTCCAAGTTGATGTACGGGTTAAAGTATCAACTTCCCTTTTCCATTGCTTTCCAAGTTGATGGACGGGTTGAAATATCAACTTCCCTTTTCCATTGCTTTCTAAGTTGATGAACGGGGTTTAAAGTATCAACTTCCCTTTTCCATTGCTTTCCAAGTTGATGAACGGGTTTGAAGTATCAACTTCCCTTTTCCATTGCTTTCTAAGTTGATGGACGAGTTGAAGTATCAACTTCCCTTTTCCATTGCTTTCCCAGTTCATGGACGGGTTTGAAGTATCAACTTCCCTTTTCCATTGCTTTCACAGTTGATGTACGGGTTGAAGTATCAACTTCCCTTTTTCATTGCTTTCTAAGTTGATATACGGGTTGAAGTATCAACTTCCCTTTTCCATTGCTTTCTAAGTTAATGGACGGGTTGAAGTATCAACTTCCCTTTTCCATTGCTTTCCAAGTTGATGTACGAGTTGAAGTATAAACTTCCCTTTTTCATTGCTTTCTAAGTTGATGTATGGGTTGAAGTATCAACTTCCTTTTTCCATTGCTTTCCAAGTTGATGTACGGGTTGAAGTATTAATTTCCCTTTTCCATTGCTTTCTAAGTTGATGTACGGGTTGAAGTATCAACTTCCCTTTTCCATTGCTTTCTAAGTTGATGAACGGGTTGAAGTATCAATTTCCCTGTTCCATTGCTTTCCAAGTTGATGGACGGGTTGAAGTAACATCTTCTCTTTTCCATTGCTTTCTAAGTTGATGGACGGGTTGAAGTATCAACTTCCCTTTTCCATTGCTTTCTAAGTTGATGTACGGGTTGAAGTATCAACTTCCCGTTTCCATTACTTTCTAAGTTGATGAACGGATGGAAGTAATATCTTCCCTTTTCCATTGCTTTCACAGTTGACAGATTGGTTGAAGTATCAACTTCCCTTTTCCATTGCTTTTCAAGTTGATGGACGGGTTGAAGTATCAACTTCCCTTTTCCATTGCTTTCCATGTTAATGGACGGGTTGAAGTATCAACTTCCCTTTTCCATTGGTTTCTAAATTGATGGACGGGTTGAAGTATCAACTTCCCTTTTCCATTGCTTTCCAAGTTGATGGACGGGTTAGAAGTATCAACTTCCCTTTTCCATTGCTTTCCAAGTTGATGTACGGGTTGAAGTATCAACTTCCCTTTTTCATTGCTTTCTAAGTTGAAGTACGGGTAAAAGTATCAACTTCCCGTTTCCATTACTTTCTAAGTTGATGAACGGATTGAAGTAATATCTTCCCTTTTCCATTGCTTTCACAGTTGACAGATTGGTTGAAGTAGCAACTTTCCTTTGCCATTGCTTTCCAAGTTGATGTACGGGTTGAAGTATCAACTTCCCTTTTCCATTGCTTTCTAAGCTAATGGACGGGTTGAAGTATCAACTTCCCTTTTCCATTGGTTTTTAAGTTGATGGACGGGTTTGAAGTATCAACTTCCCTTTTCCATTGCTTTCTAAGTTGAAGTACGGGTTGAAGTATCAATTTCCCTTTTCCATTGCTTTCTTAGTTGATGGACGGGTTGAAGTATCAACTTCCCTTTTCAATTGCTTTCCAAGTTGATGTACGGGTTGAAGTATCAACTTCCCTTTTCCATTGCTTTCTTAGTTGATGTCCGGGTTGAAGTAATATCTTCCCTTTTCCATTGCTTTCACAGTTGACAGATTGGTTAAAGTAACATCTTCTCTTTTCCATTGCTTTCTAATTTGATGTACGGGTTGAAGTATCAACTTCCCTTTTCCATTGTTTTCTAAGTTGATGTACGGGTTGAAGTATCAATTTCTCTTTTTCATTGCTTTCTAAGTTGATGTACGGGTTGAAGTATCAACTTCCCTTTTCCATTGCTTTCTAAGTTGATCAACGGGTTTGAAGTATCAACTTCCCTTTTCCATTACTTTCGAAGTTGATGGACGGGTTTGAAGTATCATCTTCCCTGTTCCATAGCTTTCTAAGTTCAAGTACGGGTTCAAGTATCAATTTCCCTTTTCCATTGCTTTCTAAGTTCATGGACGGGTTGAAATATCAACTTCCCTTTTCCATTGCTTTCTAAGTTGATGAACGGGGTTTAAAGTATCAACTTCCCCTTTCCATTGCTTTCTAAGTTGATGGACGGGTTTGAAGTATAATCTTCCCTGTTCCATTGCTTTCCAAGTTGATGGACGGGTTGAAATATCAACTTCCCTTTTCCATTGCTTTCTAAATTGATGAACGGGGTTTAAAGTATCAACTTCCCTTTTCCATTGCTTTCCAAGTTGATGAACGGGTTTGAAGTATCAACTTCCCTTTTCCATTGCTTTCTAAGTTGATGGACGGGTTGAAGTATCAACTTCCCTTTTCCATTGCTTTCTAAGTTGATGGACGAGTTGAAGTATCAACTTCCCTTTTCCATTGCTTTCCAAGTTGATGGACGGGTTTGAAGTATCAACTTCCCTTTTCCATTGCTTTCACAGTTGATGTACGGGTTGAAGTATCAACTTCCCTTTTTCATTGCTTTCTAAGTTGATATACGGGTTGAAGTATCAACTTCCCTTTTCCATTGCTTTCACAGTTGACAGATTGGTTGAAGTAACATCTTCCCTTTTCCATTGCTTTCATAGTTGACAGGTTTGTTGAAGTAACATCTTCCCTTTTCCATTGCTTTCTAAGTTGATGTACGGGTTGAAGTATCAATTTCCCTTTTCCATTGCTTTCTAAGTTGATGTACGAGTTGACGTTTCAACTTCCCTTTTCCATTGCTTTCTAAGTTGATGTACGAGTTGAAGTAACATCTTCCCTTTTCCATTGCTTTCACAGTTGACAGATTGGTTGAAGTAACATCTTCCCTTTTCCATTGCTTTCCAAGCTGATGTACGTGATGACGTATCAACTTTCGTTTTCCATTGCTTTCTAAGTTGATCGACGGGTTGAAGTATCAACTTCACTGTTCCATAGCTTTCCAAGTTGATGGACGGGTTTGAAGTATCAATTTCCCTTTTCCAGTGCTTTCTAAGATGATGTACGGGTTAAAGTATCAACTACCCTTTTCCATTGCTTTCCAAGTTCATGTACGGGTTTGAAGTATCAACTTCCCTGTTCGATAGCTTTCTAAGTTGATGGACGGGTTTGAAGTATCAACTTCCCTTTTCCATTGCTTTCTAAGTTGAAGTACGGGTTGAAGTATCAATTTCCTTTTCCATTTCTTTCCAAGTTGATGTACGGGTTGAAGCATCAACTTCCCTTTTCCATTGCTTTCCAAGTTGATGGACGGGTTTAAAGTATCAACTTCCCCTTTCCATTGCTTTCCAAGTTGATGGACAGGTTTGAAGTATCATCTTCCCTTTTCCATTGCTTTCCAAGTTGATGGACGGGTTGAAGTATCAACTAACCTGTTCCAGTGCTTTCTAAGTTGATGGACGGGTTGAAGTATCAACTTCCCTTTTCCATTGCTTTCTAAGTTGATGGACGGGTTGAAGTATCAACTTCCCTTTTCAATTGCTTTCTAAGTTGATGTACGAGTTTGAATATGAACTTCCCTTTTCCATTGATTTCTAATTTGATGGACGGGTTTGAAGTATCATCTTCCCTGTTCCATTGCTTTCCAAGTTGATGGATGGGTTTGAAGTATCATCTTCCCTGTTCCATTGCTTTCTAAGTTGATGTACGGGTTGAAGTATCAACTTCCCTTTTCCTTACTTTCCAAGTTGATGGACGGGTTCAAGTATCAACTTCCCTTTTCCATAGTTTCTAAGTTGATGAACGGGTTGAAATATCAACTTCCCTTTTCCATTGCTTTCTAAGTTGATGAACGGGTTTGAAGTATCAACTTCCCTTTTCCATTGCTTTCTAAGATAATGGACGGGTTGAAGTATCAAATCCCTTTTCCATTGCTTTCCAAGTTGATGTACGGGTTAAAGTATCAATTTCCCTTTCCATTGCTTTCCAAGTTGATGGACGGTTTAAAGTATCAACTTCCCTTTTCCATTGCTTTCCAAGTTGATGGACGGGTTTGAAGTATCATCTTCCCTGTTCCATAGCTTTCCAAGTTGATGAACGGGTTTGAAGTTTCAACTACCATTTTCCAGTGCTTTCTAAGATGATGTACGGCTTAAAGTATCAACCTCCCTTTTCCATTGCTTTCCAAGTTTGTGGACGGGTTTGAAGTATCAACTTCCCTTTTCCATTGCTTTCTAAGATAATGGACGGGTTGAAGTATCAACTTCCCTTTTCCATTGCTTTCTAAGTTGATGTACGGGTTAAAGTATCAATTTCCCTTTCTATTGCTTTCTAAGTTGATGGACGGGTTCAAGTATCAACTTCACTTTTCCATAGCTTTCCAAGTTGATGTACGGGTTGAAGTATCAACTTCCCTTTTCTATTGCTTTCTAAGTTGATGTACGGGTTGAAGTAATATCTTCCCTTTTCCATTGCTTTCACAGTTGACAGATTGGTTGAAGTAACATCTTCTCTTTTCAATTGCTTTCTACGTTGATGTACGGGTTGAAGCATCAACTTCCCTTTTCCATTGCTTTCCAAGTTGATGGACGGGTTTGAAGTATCAACCTCCCTTTTCCATTGCTTTCCAAGTTTGTGGACGGGTTTGAAGTATCAACTTCCCTTTTCCATTGCTTTCTAAGTTCATGGACGGGTTGAAGTATCAATTTCCCTTTTCCATTGCTTTCCAAGTTGATGTACGGGTTTGAAGTATCAACTTCCCTGTTCGATAGCTTTCTAAGTTGATGTACGGGTTGAAGTATCATCTTCCCTGTTCCATTGCTTTACAAGTTGATGGACGGGTTTGAAGTATCAACTTCCCTTTTCCATTGCTTTCTAAGTTGAAGTACGGGTTGAAGTATCAATTTCCCTTTTCCATTGCTTTCTAAGTTCATGGACGGTTTGAAGTATCAACTTCCCTTTTCCATTGCTTTCCAAGTTGATGGACGGGTTTGAAGTATCAACTTCCCCTTTCCATTGCTTTCCAAGTTGATGGACAGGTTTGAAGTATCATCTTCCCTGTTCCATAGCTTTCTAAGTTGATGAACGGGTTTGAAGTATCAACTTCCCTTTTCCAGTGCTTTCTAAGATGGTGTACGGGTTAAAGTATCAACTTCCCTTTTCCATTGCTTTCCAAGTTGATGGACGGGTTGAAGTATCAACTTACCTGTTCCAGTGCTTTCTAAGTTGATGGACGGGTTCAAGTATCAACTTCCCTTTTCCATTGCTTTCTAAGTTGATGGACGGGTTCAAGTATCAACTTCCCTTTTCCATAGCTTTCCAAGTTGATGTACGGGTTGAAGTAATATCTTCCCTTTTCCATTGCTTTCACAGTTGACAGATTGGTTGAAGTAACATCTTCTCTTTTCAATTGCTTTCTAAGTTGATGTACGGGTTGAAGCATCAACTTCCCTTTTCCATTGCTTTCCAAGTTGATGGACGGGTTTGAAGTATCAACTTCCCCTTTCCATTGCTTTCCAAGTTGATGGACAGGTTTGAAGTATCATCTTCCCTGTTCCATAGCTTTCTAAGTTGATGAACGGGTTTGAAGTATCAATTTCCCTTTTCCAGTGCTTTCTAAGATGATGTACGGGTTAAAGTATCAACTTCCCTTTTCCATTGCTTTCTAAGTTCATGGACGGGTTGAAGTATCAACTAACCTGTTCCAGTGCTTTCTAAGTTAATGGACGGGTTCAAGTATCAACTTTCCTTTTCCATTGCTTTCTAAGTTGATGGACGGGTTGAAGTATCAACTTCCCTTTTCCATTGCTTTCTAAGTTGATGGACGGGTTGAAGTATCAACTTCCCTTTTCAATTGCTTTCTAAGTTGATGTACGGGTTAAAGTATCAATTTCCCTTTCCATTGCTTTCCAAGTTGATGGACGGTTTAAAGTATCAACTTCCCTTTTCCATTGCTTTCCAAGTTGATGGACGGGTTTGAAGTATCATCTTCCCTGTTCCATAGCTTTCCAAGTTGATGAACGGGTTTGAAGTTTCAACTACCATTTTCCAGTGCTTTCTAAGATGATGTACGGCTTAAAGTATCAACCTCCCTTTTCCATTGCTTTCCAAGTTTGTGGACGGGTTTGAAGTATCAACTTCCCTTTTCCATTGCTTTCTAAGTTCATGGACGGGTTGAAGTATCAATTTCCCTTTTCCATTGCTTTCTAAGTTGATGGACGGGTTGAAGTATCAACTTCCCTTTTCCATTGCTTTCTAAGTTGATGTACGGGTTTGAAGTATCAACTTTCGTTTTCCATTGCTTTCTAAGTTGATGGACGGGTGGAAGTATCAACTTCACTGTTCCATAGCTTTCCAAGTTGATGGACGGGTTTGAAGTATCAACTACCCTTTTCCATTGCTTTCTAAGTTGATGGACGGGTTTGAAGTATCAATTTCCCTTTTCCATTGCTTTCTAAGTTGATGTACGGGTTGAAGTATCATCTTCCCTGTTCCATTGCTTTCCAAGTTGATGGACGGGTTTGAAGTATCAACTTCCATTTTCCATTGCTTTCTAAGATGATGTACGGCTTAAAGTATCAACCTCCCTTTTCCATTGCTTTCCAAGTTGATGGACGGGTTTGAAGTATCATCTTCCCTGTTCCATAGCTTTCCAAGTTGATGAACGGGTTTGAAGTTTCAACTACCATTTTCCAGTGCTTTCTAAGATGATGTACGGCTTAAAGTATCAACCTCCCTTTTCCATTGCTTTCCAAGTTTGTGGACGGGTTTGAAGTATCAACTTCCCTTTTCCATTGCTTTCTAAGTTCATGGACGGGTTGAAGTATCAATTTCCCTTTTCCATTGCTTTCTAAGTTGATGGACGGGTTGAAGTATCAACTTCCCTTTTCCATTGCTTTCTAAGTTGATGTACGGGTTTGAAGTATCAACTTTCGTTTTCCATTGCTTTCTAAGTTGATGGACGGGTGGAAGTATCAACTTCACTGTTCCATAGCTTTCCAAGTTGATGGACGGGTTTGAAGTATCAACTACCCTTTTCCATTGCTTTCCAAGTTGATGTACGGGTTTGAAGTATCAACTTCCCTGTTCCATTGCTTTCTATGTTGAAGTACGGGTTGAAGTATCAATTTCCCTTTTCCATTGCTTTCCAAGTTGATGTACGGGTTGAAGTATCAACTTCCCTTTTCCATTGCTTTCCAAGTTGATGTACGGGTTTGAAGTATCAACTTCCCCTTTCCATTGCTTTCCAAGTTGATGGACGGGTTGAAGTATCAACTTACCTGTTCCAGTGCTTTCCAAGTTGATGTACGGGTTGAAGTATCAACTTCCCTTTTCCATTGCTTTCTAAGTTGATGTACGGGTTGAAGTAATATCTTCCCTTTTCCATTGCTTTCACAGTTGACAGATTGGTTGAAGTAACATCTTCTCTTTTCAATTGCTTTCTAAGTTGATGTGCGGGTTGAAGTATCAACTTCCCTTTTCAATTGTTTTCTAAGTTGATGTACGGGTTGAAGTATCAACTTCCCTTTTCCATTGCTTTCTAAGTTGATGTACGGGTTGAAGTATCAACTTCCCTTTTCCATTGCTTTCCAAGTTGATGGACGGGTTGAAGTATCAACTTCCCTTTTCCAT
The DNA here is from genome assembly GCF_023055435.1 of Haliotis rufescens. Classification (NCBI taxonomy): domain Eukaryota; kingdom Metazoa; phylum Mollusca; class Gastropoda; order Lepetellida; family Haliotidae; genus Haliotis; species Haliotis rufescens. The sequence continues at coordinate 15,059,919 of NW_025963824.1, read as the reverse complement.
TGCTTTCCAAGTTGATGGACGGGTTGAAGTATCAACTTCCCTTTTCCATTGCTTTCTAAGTTGATGGACGGGTTGAAGTATCAACTTCCCTTTTCCATTGCTTTCCAAGTTGATGGACGGTTTGAAGTATCATCTTCCCTGTTCCATTGCTTTCAAAGTTGATGGACGGGTTGAAATATCAACTTCCCTTTTCCATTGCTTTCTAAGTTGATGAACGGGGTTTAAAGTATCAACTTCCCTTTTTCTTTGCTTTCTAAGTTGATGTACGGGTTGAAGTATCAACTTCCCTTTTCCATTGCTTTCTAAGTTGATGGACGGGTTGAAGTATCAACTTCCCTTTTCCATTGCTTTCTAAGTTGATGGACGGGTTGAAGTATCAACTTCCCTTTTCAATTGCTTTCTAAGTTGATGTACGATTTTGAATATCAACTTCCCTTTTCCATTGCTTTCCAAGTTGATGGACGGGTTTGAAGTATCATCTTCCCTTTGCCATTGCTTTCCAAGTTGATGGACGGGTTTGAAGTATCATCTTCCCTGTTCTATTGCTTTCCAAGTTGATGGACGGTTTTGAAGTATCATCTTCCCTGTTCCATTGCTTTCTAAGTTGATTTACGGGTTGAAGTATCAACTTCCCTTTTCCTTACTTTCCAAGTTGATGGACGGGTTCAAGTATCAACTTCCCTTTTCCATAGCTTTCTAAGTTGATGAACGGGTTGAAATATCAACTTCCCTTTTCCATTGCTTTCTAAGTTGATGTACGGGTTAAAGTATCAATTTCCCTTTCCATTGCTTTCCAAGTTGATGGACGGTTTAAAGTATCAACTTCCCTTTTCCATTGCTTTCCAAGTTGATGGACGGGTTTGAAGTATCATCTTCCCTTTTCCATAGCTTTCCAAGTTGATGAACGGGTTTGAAGTTTCAACTACCATTTTCCAGTGCTTTCTAAGATGATGTACGGCTTAAAGTATCAACCTCCCTTTTCCATTGCTTTCCAAGTTTGTGGACGGGTTTGAAGTATCAACTTCCCTTTTCCATTGCTTTCTAAGTTCATGGACGGTTTGAAGTATCAATTTCCCTTTTTCATTGCTTTCTAAGTTGATGGACGGGTTGAAGTATCAACGTCCCTTTTCCATTGATTTCCAAGTTGATGGACGGGTTTGAAGTATCAACTTCCCTTTTCCATTGCTTTCCAAGTTGATGTACGGGTTGAAGTATCAACTTCCCTTTTCCATTGCTTTCTAAGTTGATGGACGGGTTGAAGTATCAACTTCACTTTTCCATAAATTTCTAAGTTGATGAACGGGTTGAAGTATCAATTTCCCTTTTCCATTGCTTTCTAAGCTGATGAACGGGTTTGAAGTATCAACTTCCCTTTTCCATAGCTTTCCAAGTTGATGAACGGGTTTGAAGTATCAACTTCCCTTTTCCATTGCTTTCTAAGTTGATGTACGGATAAACAAGCCAGAACATAAGCTCACTCAAGTTTCGGTTAAGTGAGCTAAAACGGAAACAACACAGATACTATGATTTGGTGATGAGTTTAAAGTCAATGTTTGAAGAATGTATTGAAGAAAGTTGCTTCTGTGTCTGTCATACCTCTACTTTGGACATACTCTTATGGGTTCAGTCAAATGTTCTGCTATTTATGCTGTAAGGCGCCGAAAATGTTTTATTTTGTCTTTTGATCCAAAATGAGCATCGATGTCTTCAATAAAAACAGGTATGTGTTCAGCTCCTTTCAGAGAAAAATATGTACATGACGCATATGGAAACATGTTCCATCTCTACTTGTTAAGAACACGTTTCGTTCCAGATTGTATATGCTAATATACCCTATTTCATGCTTCAGGTAAAAAGGCACACGCTCAATTAAACCAGAAAAATGCAAAACCAAAGAACGATGAAGGGAAGGTCTCGTCATCTCACGAAGGTGATTGTTGTACTTGTCAAAACCTAGTGATATCATTTGCATCCCTCGATGTATTCTCATACATTGTCGTCATGATGTCATTCAGAACTGTTGAAAAAATATGAAATTCATTATTATTTCAATGACACAGCTTGCTTGAAATGGATATTGTATCAGCTGTTTGACGACGTTCTGTAAATAATCGAGTCTGGACCAGACAATCCAGTGATTGACATCATGAGCATTAACCTACGCACTTGGGCTATGATGATATGCATCAACCAAGTCAGCAAACCTGACCACCCTATCAAGTTAGTCGCCTCTCTTGGCATGCTTAGTCGTCTCTCATGACAGAAGACCAATTCTAACCCGGATATTGCTAACCCGGTGCTTTCTCAAAAGTTCTTAGGTAAAAACATTCAAGCCCCCCCAAAAAAATCAGAAAGTTTATTATTAGGCATGTTAAGGACATTTCCAATTTTGTCACATCAGTGAAAATATTATCTCCAATGCATTTCCCTATTTGAATTCTACCACAGATGAAAAATGAGGCAGGAAAGCTCACCTTTTCGCTAATGCCTGGTATCATTACTATTTGAGTTTGTTTTTCGTTGTTTAATGCCACACTCAGCGATATTCCAGCTAGTAATGCAGCCGTGAAGATCCGGGTTAGAATAGGTATCAATCCATTGTCGTCATGATGTTATCGAGAACTGTTGAAAAAATACGAAATTAATGATTGATATCAATGACATACACAGTTTGCTTCAAACGGAGATTTTTTCAAGTGACACGTTTGTCTTAGGTTTGACATATAATGAGCGTGGATGTGTTTGGCCCTTTTCAGAGAAATATGTGTACATATTGTACGTGAAAACATGTCCTAGATGTGCATGTTAAGAAAATGTCTTTGTCTTGATTATTTATGGCTAACATATCCGAATTCATGCTTCAGGTGACGGAGGAAAAACGTCAGGCGCTATATTGTGCCAGAAAGATAAACAACTATTGACCGTCAAAGGGCATATCTCGTCATCTCACAAAGGTAATTGTTGTTCTCGTGATTTGCACGCCCAGATGCATTCTCACACATTTTTGGGATGATGTTATTTAGCACTGCCAAAAAAGATATGAAATTAATGATTATGTTAAAGTTTGTTTGTTGTTTGACAACACATTAGGCACTATTGCGGCTATATAACGGTGGTCGTAAAACAATTTATTCTGGACAAGGCATCATGCCCATAGATCCACACAGTTGGGATACAATGATATGAAATCAAACATTTCACCGAGTTAGACCATTCGACAAACGGAGATTGCATATATCGATACGTAGAGTGTGAAAACAATCCAACTAAGATCCAAATAGTTTGATATTACAATGACAAGGAGGCGATATACTTTGTTTGTTAGTTGTTTAACGCGGAACTCAGCAATATACAAACTGTTTGACGGCGGTATGTAAATAATCTAGTCTGAACCAGACATTCCAATGACTGACATCATGAGCATCAAACCACAAAATTGGGATACGATGACATGCATCAGCCACGTCAGCGAGCCTGACCACATGATCCCGTTCGTCGCATCTTACGACAAGCATTGGTTTCTGAAGACCTGTTCTAACCCGGATCTCCATGGGTATTCTGAAGAGGAAAAAATGTGACAAGGATGAAATATACTTTGATATTTAAATTATTGGCCATTTTCTTACAATAATTTATGGAGTTTGCAAAGGACAAGAAAGCAAACAGTGATGATACCAGGTGTCCGTGAAAAGGGGAAAAGCATGGTAATACCATTGTCAGCCTCTGCGGCATGGTTACCTGCCTACGGGAATCAACCTTTTGAAAGATTAACATGCCCCTAAAGTTGCTGCTATGTCTGTCAAAGGTCAAAGTTATCTCTGTGGTCAGTGTGAAACATGGTTGTATCATTTATTATATTATTTATTATACCTGCACTTATTTCTTGTGCAATCTGTCCCGTGAAGATCTGGGGTTAGAATAGGTTTCAGCAACCCATGCTTGCTGAAAAAGCAACTATGCTTGTTGTAAGAGGGGACTAACGGGATCGTGGGGTCAGTCTCGCTGTCTTGATTGATGCATCTAATCGACCCCAATTGCGTGGATCGCTGCTCATGATACTACTCACTCGATTGTCTGTTCCAGACTCGATTGTTTACAGACTGCCGTCATATAGCTGAGTGTGGTGTTACCGACCAACCAACCTTGTGCAGTTCTGATATTTGGGCAATTTTGGATTGTTATGGTCGAGGTTGAAAGTAATTTGTTTGACTGGAAGTTCAATAATACTTTTAGCTTTTGGGAATGGCGGTGACTGGAGCTGATTCTGTTTGCTGTTTACAAGCACCTCTAATTTACACGATCAAAGTGTGTCAGTTCGAATTTGAGCACCGACGCCACAAATTAGTTTTCTCACCCACAACCGATGGGACCGATATTTAGATATTCTGGTCTGAGAAGGGTGGGGGGAGCTGTTGGGTTGGGATTTTGTATCAAGATTTAATGTTTTTTTACGGTTACATCCTCATAACCAGAGTTGTTTTCACTTTTAAACTATGAGCATCCTCTTTGTATGCAATTGTGTGGCATAATTATTTTCTTGAAGAATTATCAGTGACTATTGTTTTTACTATAGAGTGATCTTTATGTGTGGTAGAGTTCTACATAGGTCAAACCCGTGAAGATCCGGGTGAGAACTTGGAACCATTGCTTGTCGTAAGACTTGACTTACGGGGTCGAGGGATCCGGCTCATTTACTTGGACGATGCAAGTCATCGTATCCCAATTGTGTAGATCAATACTCATGTGTTCCACTACTTGATTGTCTTGTCCAGACTCGATCATATACAGACCAGCGTCACATGGCTGTGCAGCGTTTAACAACGAATGCCACAGTTTATTATAGATATGCCGATCAGACACATTATATCATGATTCCGAGCCGTCCTTTTCTTGTTCTGTCTACATAATGTCGAGCGCCAGGCATGTAACAACTACTGTCTTTTCACATCTTTTTGTTTGAATGTGAGATAATGATTATTGCACTAATATTAGCTATGTGCGTGGGTACATGCGTACGTGCAACGGTCGGGCAGGCGGACTAATTCCGATTTTGAAGACACACCCAGACACAGTATACTTACTCCGCACCGACTAGTTCTTGTTTTGTCCCTTAGTGGCAGGGTAACAACAAGTTCCATCTTTTAACTTCTATTGATATGTCACGGCTGGAGATCGAATCCCCGACCTTCCGCACTCCGGGCGGACGCTGTACCACTAGACCATGGAGGCGGAGGCGGAGTCTCTCTTGGTATGACGCCATTGAACCTACTGAGATATACCAGACGTATACTGAGTCAAATTAAAAACTTCACATGTTTAAAAGTAATCCCATATATGATATACAACGGACAGATGTTTTAGAGAAGGTAATTTTTTAATCATTAATGTCCAAAGAAGGATTTTAATTAACGGTGGTAACCATAATTTGTTCCAAGCACCTACGGTATTCGGTAATAACATCAACAGTTTAAATCATAAGTCCCAAGCGCGAGAATCTGATGGCACACAAGTTCAGTAGCGTGTATGGCCACCATGTGCGTTGACAACTGCCACACAACGCCTCCGCATGGAGCTTGTGATGCTTGTGAACATATGATTGGGAAGACGACGCCATTGTTGCTGCAAAAAGGTGCCAAGATCTTGCAAATTCTGTGGTTGGTTCTGGAGAGTGCACAGACTTCTGCCACGAGCATCCCAGACGTGTTCGATGGGATTGAGGTCGGGAGACCTTGATGGCCAGTCCATGACGTTGACTCCCGCATTCTGAAGGAAATTCCTTGTCAAAGGGGTCTGGCATTGTCGTGTTGAAGATCAAACCGGGTCCATGCGCTGCCATAAAAGGCAGAAGTTCTGGTGCCAGTACCTGGTCGCGGTAAGCAGCAGCGTTGAGGCTGCCACGGATGACAAAAAGCCTGGAACGTGCATTGCCACAGAAAACACCCAACACCATGACACTTTCGCCTCGAAATCTGTCAACTTCCTGTATACAACACTGGGCGTAACGTTCATGACGGCGCCTCAACACCCTCGCCCTACCATCAGCAAATCGAAGATTAAATCGGGATTCATCACTGAAGACGACTTGATTCCAATTCCTCTGAGTCCATCGTAAGTGTCGCTGTGCCCACAATTGACGTTGACGTCTGTGTAATTGAGTCAGAATTGGCCCGCAGTATGGCTGTCGTGCTTGAAGGTGAGCAGTTCTAAGACGATTTTGAACAGTTTGCGCACTCAGTCTACCCCTAAACAGTTCATTTCTGGTTGATGTAGCCGTCAAAAATCGGTTACGGAGGTGACGTTAGACAATCTGACGATTTTCTGCATGTGACGTCACACGTGGTCGACCTGGCCGAGGGCGATCAGCGGTGGTACCCGTTTACTGTAGACGCGTCTGTAAATCATAAACAGTCCGTCGACTACAACCCATCGTCCTTGCGACTTCAGCTACGGACGTTCCCGTCTGCAACATGCCGAGGGCACGTTCACGTTGCACATTTGAAAGGCGTGGCATGACAAATGGCCGTAAAGACTTTTGTTTTCTTGTGTTTTTCTTTTTTTGTTAATGACTGCTAACAAGTATGGCTGAAAACACGTGCGGTATTATGGCCACGTGACCAGTTGCACGTGAAAAACCACTTTTGCCACTATAGTGCTGTGCACATGATTTTGATCGATTCACCTGCACAAAAACGGGTGTTATCTGAAGACAATACGTGGCCATTACTGTTTAAATACACAATAAGGGCCCACAATGATAACTGGTCAAAATGTTAAAATTTTAGGATTGTGAAGTTTTTAATTTGGTTCAGTATATATCGTACTCAACGGAACATACCACTGGCGGGGGATGTGAGTATTTCATGTTTTTATTACTTTGTACTGCAATATTTCAGATTTATCTAACGAGATGGTGGATGAGTTTGTTCGATGCAAATATACAGTAATCACCCAAACTGGAAATGAGGAAGGCAGTGGCACAAATCAATATATTTCCCTTTTACTGACTGGAGAACACTCTTCTCACAAGTTATATCTGAAGAACGAAGGCGGACAAATGGAGAAGGGCCAAAATGACACGTTTCTGGTAGGTGGCACATGCAGCCCTGTGTTATCCATATTTATTTCGCAATTACTCATCATTCTATCGTGAATTTAACAATTACTCGATTCTGATTGGTCCATCAGGAGCGCATTTGGAGTACAGTACCACAACTACCACGACACGTGTCTTGAAGATAAGCAACCAGTTTTTGTGAGAATCCGTCGGTCGCGAACTCGCGACCTTCGGGTTATTAGCGCGACTGAGCTCCGTCCACACTGTAAAACTAAGGGCAAATTTACCTAGTCATGCCTACGGAACTGAACGAAAAGGGTCGAATCGGTGACGGACACGTACGAACTTTACATTTAGACATGGTGACTCGTGACTTTAGTCTACAGACACTTACGAGTGATCCCGATGACATTCGGCACACACTTGCCATTCCGTAATATACAATATACCGAGTGGTGAGGAATGAGCCGATATTGCGAGAATTGAAAACTGGTCTTGGCGTCAGATGTTAGATGTCGAACTTGCGTGTACGCATGAAAGACATGGGATTTAATAATTCGTCGGGTGATTTTTGTGACAGAAAAGTGTTGTGGGGAAAATTATAAGACTAATGTGGATAACTATTAGGAACTAGGGAGGCATAAGCATGGCTGGTGACGACACAAGGGTTAGTTTTGAATCAGTACTACGTACAGGCGTCACACATAAATTGTTAATAATCCAATAATGACTTTTTTTTATGATAAAGTTGTCTTTTATAAGTGAATGAGATGTTTTACAGTTGTTCATGGGAAAAAACTATGAATGTTTATTCAGCGTCCGAAAACCCATAACACGGGGATATATGTTGTATTAATGTTTTATGTTTTACAAAAGATAATAAGTACAAAGGTATGCTTTTCTCAATATGCTTCAACATGGGGAAAGGGACATTGCACGTTTGTGGCAGTATTGCTCCCAGGTGGCGTCCTCGTCCACTAATGCCTACATCCACTAATGCCTACGGCCCACAATAAACAAAGTCATGCACCAGTGATTTTCAGCGACACCTACTATCAGTGCATCATTTCTGCATCATTGCATTAGTTCTTATAGTATATACACCAGCAGATATTTGATGATTTCAAAGAAATTTCAAAGAGTTAATTCCTAGCATGGGTATGTTGTTTTCATTGTGTAGGATTTATTCCACACTGTTTTATTTATTTGTAGGCAAAAGTTGACTTAGGCATTAGTGGCTGGAACCCAGGTGGCCGGGTGCGCAGAAACTATTCCCGATTTTTTAAAAGTACTGATTTAACTCCGAAATTTTACATCCGCCATCTTTGTTTTTTTTACTTATGCCACTGTTGTTGGTATGAATATTGTCCAGACGGCACAAAATTGCTTAAAATGCAATCAAATGTTCAAAACATTTCTTGGGGCTCAGACTAATATTGTTAGCAAAGTCAACAAACTACGACCATAAATGTAATGTACAACAGGCCAAGAAAATTTTAAAAACTTCTTACAAATACAAATGATAAGAAGTCGAATATGAATACTTATACCTGTACTTTTTAGAACAAGAAATTGACACATTGACGTATTCAGCTTAAATTGATATGTTCTTTACTTATGTAAATGCAAATGATTAAAAAAAAAATTAACAGTGAGATACTATCGCTATTGTGCAAAGCATCCAGTCCCAATGAAAGTGAACAGCATGCCGATGTTATACAAAGCAATCATATAACATATCGCGACTGATAGTTCTAAACAATCAGGCAATCAACATAATGACGGTATCAGTGGGCACATCGTGATATTTGAAGATAAAAAATGCTAACACATGTCATCAGTCTGGGAAGTAATACACAGCATCTTGACAATGAACAAAAAGTAGAAGAAGAAGAAGAAGAGTTTATTAAAGTGTCACTATTTAAACAACCAACCATTTTGGCTTTTGAGACAAATACGCATCTCCCCCCCCCCCATAGAAGTACAACGAACACACACATCCGCAAAATCAGTCACTAACCCACCCACATATATTACGTTACACACACCACACCACACCACACCACACCATACCACACCACACCACGGGATTCCATACTCGGTATTGACCCATGACATATCCTTCTCCATGTCAGGGAATGGGTTTTTGGATGGTGGTCAACGGACACGTCTTGCCTTAGGGAAAGCTGCTGTACTGTCCAGCTTCTTCATGTATGTCTCATCTGCGAGCCTCTTCGCCATCTGCAGTTCCGTCGACTCGCAGTTCTTTGGTCGTACTGTAAAAAATCTTTATGCCGTCTTCGTCATAGTTACTTTCCTCGGAGGGCATCAACTGAGCTATCTTTAATGCGTCCTCGTACCTCTGTTTCTTCTGGACGGGAAGGTTGCGATGGCGTATCCCGAGGACTCGGTTACGACTCTTCTGAAGAAAAACAACAACTTTATTTACAATTGCATTTCAAATTTATAATGCATATGTATGTATATCCATGTATATGCTCATGAGCAATGGAGGAGAATATGTGAAAATCAAATTCAAATTTATTCCGATAACCCTTAAGCAACGTGTCAGTATTATAGCTTGATGTATTAGAACAACACTAATTGGGAATGCCAGGTGCTACTGGTAGTGTTGGGTATGCTTACCCTTTTTGAAGATTCACACTTTGTAATTCGACATCAAACGGATTACATCACACTCTGAGTAAACAATCTCATTAGTTAATTAATCTGCAGTATATTGTATCACTTAGTATTGCCTTAACGAGGAGTAATCCCTTGTCAACTTCTTCACTTTATTCTCTAGAGAACCACGCATGGTGGTATTAGAGTACATTTTACATGTCAATCATTATATACAAGCAGTCAAAATGGCGGCGGAATAAAACAATATATTGTAAACAGTGGTAGATATAATAAGCATGTCTATTATCTAAGTTTGGATATTACAGAGTAGATAACATTTATAAACTTTGCTAGGTTTCTTAAAACAGTGAAATCTGATGATGTAAACAACCGTCTATAAGATGCCATATTTGAAAATTTGGTTAGTTTTGTTGAAATAAATCTTTTTCTATTTTCATCAAAAGCAGGACAACGAAATATATAATGAAACTCGTCTGCAATTGTCGGAGAGTCACACAATTTACAAGTTCTAAATTCCCTTGGAGTATTATACCAACGCCCTGTCTCAATAGGTAAACAATGATTGGATGTTCTAAATTTTAATATTGGGTAGTAAATATATTTGGGCAATAAGATAAAGGAATCAAGTGATGGTAGGGTCTTAATGTGTTTATAATATTGTCCCTTGGGACTTACTTCTATTGCATTCCTCCACACTTGGTAAAAGTGATCTTTTAGTGTAGTTTCTACTTTATTAAGCAGCCATGTTCTGTTAAAATTAACTGGGAACATATAAACATTACTAAGCCCACATGAGTTAAGGGTATTTTCAACAAACTTAAGCCAAAAATAAGAATGATTATTTAACACACTATCTAAAGACATGAAGTTGTACAGTACCGAGGATAACTTGAAGTGCGACAGGGGCGTCTTGAGTTTATACCAATAACTAATAATTCTTTTAGAAACATGGATGCTGATAGGAAATCTTCCAAATTCACCATATAAGAAATAATTCGGTGTGGACATTCTGAGACCAGAGGCTAATTTTAAAAACTTGGTATGTATATTTTCAAGTATATCTATTTTAACATGTCCCCAAAATTCAGAGCCATATAACATAATGGGTAAAATCATTAAATCGAATGCTTTAAATACGCAGTCAAATGGTAAATCATTGTTTCTTGCCATTTTCAGTAACAAAAACATACATTTCTTAGCTTGTGTGGCTAGAACACTTATACCAAATGTCAATTTTCTATTTTTGTGAAAGTTAAAACCTAGATATTTATAATTATCAACTATTTCAATTTCTTCTTTGCCAAAGTAAAATGATAGCTTGTTTACCCTACACTTACCACTTCCAAAAAAAACAATTTTTGTTTTATCACTATTTACAGTAAGTTTCCATTTCTGACAATATACATGAAAATAATCCAGGGACCTCTGCAGCGCTGACGCTGAAGTAGCAAATAGCACTGTATCGTCTGCATATAACAGAACTAGTAGTTGTAGACAAACTAAATTCAAATCATGTTTGCTGGATATATCAACACCATTACAATCAAATGTTTTTAGCCAGGATTCTAAATCATTTATAAAGATAGAAAACAATAACGGAGAAAGGTTTTCTCCCTGTCGGACCCCCGAAAAACTTGGGAAAAACGCAGATTTTTCATGATTTAACTCGATACAGGATTTAATATTGGAATACATATTTTGTACTAATGTAAAGAATTTCCCTTGGATACCATAAGTTAACATTTTTGACCAAAGACCAACTCTCCAAACTTTGTCAAAAGCTTTGGAAAAGTCAATGAATGCACAGGACAATTTCTGTTTGTTGTGTTTTAGGAATTCTATAACTGAATTAAGAACAAACATGTTAATAACTGTTGAGTAACCTTTACGAAAACCGGCTTGGCAAGGGGATAATAAAGAGTAAATGTTTAAGAATCTGGATAATCTACAGTTAAGTATACATGTAAAAAGTTTTCCCAGGCAGCTCAAAATAGTAATGGGTCTATACGAACTAGGATCACACGAGTCACCTTTACCTTTATAGATAGGTTTAATGACCCCAATTAACCATGAGTCGGGAACTTCACCTGTGTCAAGTACGACATTAAAAAGTTTCCCTAAAAATTGGAGAAATAAATCTATTGAGTCAATTATATATTCGTTTTCTATAAAGTCTTCACCTGATGCTTTATTTCTTTTCAGTTGTGATACTGATTCACTAATTTCTTGTTGTGTTATGGCAACATTAAGAACTGAGCAATCTAGGGGTACATGTGTATTATAAATATCTTCAGGAACTGTATCATCATACTCTTGTGCGTTTATATTCTTAAAGTATTCATATAGTTCATTAACACCAGGGGATGAGTCATTATGCGCACGCTTACGTTTACGCAGTAGTTTCCAGTAGTCCCTTGGGTTCTTCTTCTGCCAGTCTCTAATTTCAACGGCTAATTTACATTTATATCTTTTCATATATTTGTTCATACATTTCTTATACTCCTTAGCTGCATGACTAAAGTAGATATGGTTTTCTTGATTCCTATGTCTTCGATATTTACTCCTAGCTTTATGGTAGTGTCTACGTTTCAGAGTACATTCTTTTCCGAACCAAGGTTTGTTAACTTTATGTTTCTTATCATTGCCAGTATAATTATATGAGGTGGAAGAGCGTATGCCAAATGTATTTATCGCTGCATTTGTAAGAATATCAGAGAAGATAACAGTTGCATTATTTATTAGTTCATTTGCCTTCGTAGTGTCATCAACCACTTTATCTAATAATGTGCTTAGATCTTGTATCTGCGTGACATCAATATTGTTCCTGTATTGGTTTGTTTTTGATGAGTCATATCTTTTGGGTTTTGTAGAAATTGTTACAGGTTTACTGGTAGATGATTTAGGTACATTACCATACATTCTGCTATTCATACTTGATAACGAAAAAGCTATAGGACAATGTACATCTGAGTATAGTGGAGAAAAATCAACAATTTCAAAGCTCTTAAAATATGACAGGCACCTGTTGGAACATATGACATAGTCAACAGTACTTGTATCCTTACAGGTAACCTTTCCGGATTTTGCGTCTTTGTCCATTCTTCCATTGCAAATAAACATATTAAAATGTTTACAGTCAGTTGTTGGTGAGTGATCAATTTATGTCTGGAGAAAGGGATTAGCCTTACTCACAATAAATTAACATTTCACACTGCAACAGAAGAAGAGATTATCGATCATTATGCCTTTATAAGAAAGTGAAAAAGGTAAGATTGAATGATACATAACGGGCCGTGCCTGCATTATATAGCCTGCAAGAATCGTCACTGTAAACTAATAGAGGATTAATTTCAATTTTACAGAATATTCAACTGCTAAGTAAATGATAAAGTGTTGAAGTAGCATTAGATATGTTTGAGATTACAGTTTTCAATTAACTGTATAATGTAGCTTGCTGTCTTTGAGAGAGTCAGTATCTGTAGAGCTGGCTTGGTCTAATTGGTATTCAGTCCCTGGGACACAAATATTGTTTAATAGCATTGTTTTGTGAGCAGCCGGATGCGTAAATGATATGTCATATATTTCCGTATTATATTTTATAGTACTTGTTGTTTTAATATTGTTAACAACAGAGAGAACGAAGACTTTTTTTTGAAAAACCATAACAGCATGCATATGTTCTAGCAAAAGGAAACTTGATAAATAATCATTTTGCTTAATTTCTACTTTGGAAAACTTATTTGGAGCACTGAAAGCTTGACGCTGTATAATTTGGGACGCGCATGGTTGGATGCAAACTAAATGTTTAATTCTCGCAAATTAAGACACCAGCGGCGGTATAGGGGCATATATCTAATGTCATTCAATACAGAATAATACATGAAGATGTTTCAATGTTAAGATTAAATATATCTAACGATATGGAAATTAAATCTTGATAACTGTTTTTAATCTTTGATCTTTTTGGAAAATAATAGTGGAACTGGTTGAGTGACTGACGTATTCTACATTAAAAAGTGACAGATACGTGATTTACATCATTAAAATTTAAAGTGATACAGTGATACAATTATAAGTGAGGGTTGTGATTTATTTAGGAACGAAGTCAGTATTTGGGGATTTAACTTGCGCTTTCCGACATTATGTGTATTTCCCACACGATTAAGAAAATAATGTAATTCATTTATTTATATGAAGTACAAATGCATCAATCCTTAATCACCCGACTTGTTGAATGTTATTTCGTGAATATACAAATTGCATAACACATTCCCTGAGGACAAACCAAAATGGCCCGTCCCTTTGTGACAGGTGTTAATTAGAGAATGTATTGCCATCACATTATGTCCCGGCACTTTTATGACATGTAATGAACCTAGTCGGTCCCTGAATCTGTAACAACAACATTGGTCTTATAAAATCAAAGTAGCATAAATGTTACGTAATTCGTATTAAAAAATTGACTGATAAATATAACATGAATATAATTGCCCTTTTGGGGATAACATAATATTGGGAAAATATACTTAAAAGGACATGATTAATGAATTTCAGAATCCACTGTTTCTTGTATTTATGACCGACTTCACACAAACTGAATAATTAAACATATGTTTATATAGCTATAATTACATGCATGACACCTACATTATCATGAAATAATAATGTTGGTCATGTTTGTTAATTTGTACATTTCGTTGTTATTGGTATCCTGGGAATGTTGTAATTATGCACGTGTTCTGATCTTATTTGACGTAGAATACATGAAAAACGATTGGTCAACAGTTTGGTGCGGTCGATGGAAAGGTGTTCAATTACTAAGAAAAGCTATTTAACTGTTTAATGCTTAATACGTGTCTTAAAATATGAATTAATTCTTAAGTTATAACATTAGTGCAAATTCACCCGAACGTAGGATGTACATGGACCGATTTCAAAATAGCTAAATTGACAAATTGTTTCCCATAAACCACTGAATATAAACTCACTTAGCCTTTAGAATAGAAAGGCGAATCGTTTCTTAACATATTGTCTTTTAAGCCGATGGAAGTTTAAATCACTACAACCGAGTCCGAGGCGATAAAGGATTATGTGACAAAATCTGGTATCATGGCTTAACTGTATATAAGTCACACTGTCCAAGTTTAATAATCCTCTATATCAGATGACTATTCCAATTATTAATGGTATCAGGTAGGAATAACTTGGCAAAGCATTCTGTTCTACAACAAATAGCCTGTATATTGGTTTGATTTCTATAAATGTAATTACTAACAGCAAAGACGTTTTCCATCTTGTAAAAAGGTGTAATGGCTGTGTTAGTTTCTCTATATATTTTCTCGTGGCCTGTACCCCTTCTCGCCCCACAAATAGTCCGTATAGTCCGTATTGAGTGAGTGAGTTAAAATTTAACGTCTCATCGGCAATATTTCAGCGTCCGGAATGAATCTTAGTGGAAACATTCTAGGATTAATTCTTGTTCTTGGTACAATTATCCCAAATATGGGCATTATATGCTTGTTCATAACTTCTAACGATTTATGTGAAAGGAATTATTTAACTGAGTGAGTGAGTATGGTTTACGGCGGTGGACACCAGAAAGGTATCTAAGACTTCTAAAGCAATTAATCATAGGGATGTCCTTTTTAACTCGTAAATATCAGAATCTGACTGAAATATTATTCCCAAAGACATAAATATTAACTCCTTTCATTTTAAGATTAGGGTTTTGCACTTGGGAAGATTTTAATTTAACGTGAAATAGAAAGCTTCTGTTTTCTCTGGATTCAATTTTACTTACTTTCATCCATTTGTTAATTTTCTCCAAATCAGCATTAATATTTTACGCAGTAGTATTTGGAATTGTCCCTTTGGGGAATTGTCTGGACCCCACCGCAAACACAGTAAACAGAAATTCCAATGTGAATAATATGTACAATAGTTTGTTGGCTCGACATGCAAGACTCCATAATTTTAGTTATAATGTAAAACTCATAGTAATATTAAATTATATTTAAAACAAATAATGTATTTTACATGGGAGACGAAGCGACACACATTGTATTTTATAATAATGCACAATTTTGAATGCTTTAAACCTGTTGCATTAAACAAATACTGGATTTGATGTAGTCATATAGTGAATCAATGTGTCTAGTCTTCCAAATGTCTATTGCGAACACATATAGTGTCAGCGCTCATGATCGCCATATCTATGAATGAATAAAAATATCATCATTAATAAACTCACCTGAGCTCACTGTGTGTTCTGAAGACAAATCGCTGTAAGGCATCCTGCACAGCTTCGTTCACGTTCACCCTCAAATGTACCATAGAAATCTGCGATTGTGCGTGTACAATGTTCGAATGCCTCTTCTCCAGTTGCTCACACTCTCAACTGATGTAGCTGCCTTGATTAACTGGAGTCCGGATGTACCTAATTACAAACTCTGTTCTAATTATGCTAATCGTGGAAGTGCATTATACTGGATGACAAACTTAGTAATCCTTTCACACTAATGATCCTTGTTTACAATGAACGCATGCCAATTGACTAAACAAACATCCTTAAGTAGAAGTATCACAATGGACGGTGTGTACAACTGTTTGACAAACAATATCAACCAATATTTTATATTTAGAATCACCATTACATGAAATCACAGAAACATATATATTAAATTTTACTTTGAAAACTCCAGAACTAATGTCGTGAACTTAATATAATAGTAATAGGAATTTATTCCAACGATGTGTTTCATATATATGTTTCCTTGTACAATTTTAAATTCATGGATTTTTTATCTATTATTTTGCAATGATCGTGACAATCGCTAAAAGGCTACTCTCTTGCTATTCCGTTTAGTGGTTATCCTAGTTTAGACAGCGACAGCCTCTCGTTATACAACCAGTGCTTTTCTAACCCCGATTTATTTAAGACAGCGTCTGTCATTCGCTATACAAACAGTGCTTTTCTAACCCCGACCTAGTTAAGACAGCGGCAGCCTTTTCCCATACAAACAGTGCTTTTCTAACCCCGACCTAGTTAAGACAGCGGCAGCCTTTCGTTATACAAACAGTGCTTTTCTAACCCCGACCTAGTTAAGACAGCGGCAGCCTTTTCCCATACAAACAGTGCTTTTCTAACCCCGACCTAGTTAAGACAGCGGCAGCCTTTTCCCATACAAACAGTGCTTTTCTAACCCCGACCTAGTTAAGACAGCGGCAGCCTTTCGTTATACAAACAGTGCTTTTCTAACCCCAATTAAGTTTATACAGCGGCAGCCTTTCGTTAAACAAACAGTGTTTTTCTAACTCCGACCTAATTAAAACAGCAGCAGCCTTTCGTTATACAAACAGTGCTTTTTCAAACCGCGATCTAATTAAGACTATTATTTACATTATCTGTTACTAAAATCTGCACAAATGTTCTATTTCTTATGTAAAATGCTGTCAACATAAAGAAATAAAAATTATTTCATAACACTCCAAATATAGTTGCCATAATGAAATAGTATTAACGTGTTATTGTCACGTGCAAAAATACTGTTCGGTAACATTAGTTTCAAACCCAAAGACAACCTCTTACGATTTCAAAAAATTCAATGAAGCAGTGGTAAAATCTATCCATATATACAAAATTGTATAGTTTTGGAAATACCAACTATACAAAATTGTATATTTTGGAAATACCAAATATACAAAATTGTATATTTTGTATATATGGGTATTTTTTCTTGTGTAAAGGCGATCCAAGGGCTAATGATAGAGTTCGGGGTAACCTTCCCTAACACCGGCGACATTTGGATGTGTTCAGCGCCAATATAATATTACCTAATAAACTGCATTTCTGTGCATAATAATGAAAATTAACGAATCGAAAAAATAATACATGTATATTAGTTCCCATTTATCATCATTTTAAGCCACTTGAATAGCGAAAAACACGAAATAAAAGTTGAGAAAAATGATATTTTCATTGCAGTGAACATTACCCTCTGACGAAAGTATTGTCATACAAGAATTACCTCCCCTTAAATTGTCTCTCTTTGTCGTAAGTGACTAGCCCGTACCCAAGCTGTTGACGTTATTTTTACGTTAGGTCTACATTGACAATGCAAAATAATGACAGGTGGTCGTTTATGGCGATAATATCACTTCTTGCCATTTCTTATTCTCTCGAAAATGGTTCCTAAAAAACTGTAAATTTAACTTTTAACTGGTCAATCGAGACAATTGGATTCACAAAGCGCCATTTATGTTACTTGACCAGCATGTATTCGTTTGCTTCCAACAGCGGTTTCCAAGTTTTGAAGAATATTTTTTGTTAAGGTTGATTTTGTATGTAATCATATCTTAATTTATGATAAAGAATTTTCGTGACCCTAAATACTCTTTGATACTTTGTTTTTTTAGAATTTTGCGAACACGAAACTACTTTTTAAGTCGCAAATACAAAGGGTGGTTGGTCGTCTACCTTCTAGGGTTTTACATTTGTAATGAAATCATTTAATTTTCTGGTAGACAACTACAGAAAAGTATATTATGAACAGATATTCCAAGAGTCAAGTGAAATATCATGTTCCTCTCGTCTCGTGGCGGGGGAAATTATCTACTCTATATATTAGAGATAAAAGTGCTTTCATAAACTAGCGCTTGCTCAAAAAGGCGCCGCCGCAGACATTATTTAGTAGACACATGTTCAAAACTCTCAACATCGCAGGGCGTTTTCAATGTGTGAAGAGATGATAGATCACTGGGAGGAGCTTATGCACACCCAATGTCCCCTGACGTCACAGGGTATTGTTTCGCCGGTGTGACTGGCAGCAAAGTACGACAAATTACGTCATAGGGTATTGTCACGTGTTTAAAAAGTTTGTGGTACTGTATTTTAAAGGGAGGCCGTCCATCAGAGGTATCAATCACAATTCGTGGTGGCTTTCCAAGTATAAGTGATCCACATTTCCTATGCCTGCCATAAACGCGAGTAAAGCTTATTGATGTGAAAAAATAATGTTGAAACATATCAAGCACCATTAATTGTTTATCAGCTTTTATACCACCCCCAAGAAAATCCGGGTTACAGTAAGTTAGAACCCATGCTTGTCGTAAGTGGCGACTGACGTGTGGTCAAGCTCGCTTGACGTTGTTGATGCATATGTCATCGAATCAAAGTTGTGTGGATCGATGCTCCAGACGTCAATCACTGGATTGTCTGATCTAGACTCAAATATTTACCGATTGCCGCCATATAGCTGGAACATTGTTGACTGTGTTGGAATGCGGACTGAAAGGGCAGCTACAATTGCACAACTTTTTGTTTTACATAAGTCAGTACATGTGTTGTTATAATGTTAACGCACTTTACATTTCCAGTATAACTCACCTTGTAGCATTGGCAACATAAAAAAAATGGAACTGGTATATTCAGGGTTTACTAAAGAAAGATGGCTTTGTATTGGGGTGAGTAATCATACACATTGCTGTCAGTGGATAAAACTTGATGGACATTTATTATTCTAATAAGATCAAAGGCGCTGAGTGTACTTTTTCACGTCATAATGGGTTGACGTTATGACGCAGTTCAAATTACTACCCACGTGTAATTACGTATACATAGTAAGATATCATTCTGTCATTAATGCCATTGAAGATGGCGCATGAACATCAATTATACACCAGTGAAATAGTTCATTTAGGCTTGTCGAACAAATGAATAATATTACCATATTAGAAATATGGCACGATGATGTCAACCATCTCTCATGTTATGAAACCATATTAAAACCACTGTGTCTGTGCCACAGTGGCCACAAAGTTGTCCAAGGAATGAGTTAGCGTAGGAATTATGGATGTGTCGGAAACAGGCATGCGCAATCTTTGAAGAGTTTCATAACCACATGTACTTCTGTTGCTCAGCAACCCATGCTTGTAATAGGCGACTAACGGGATCGGGTGGTTAGGCTTGCTGACTTGGTTGATGCATGTCATCGTATCCCAATTGCGTAGGTCGATGCTCATGATGTCAATCCCTGGATTGTCTTGTGCAGACTCGATTATTAACAGACTGCCTTCTCATAGCTGGAATATTGCTGAGTGCGGCGTTAAACAACACACCAACCAACCAACTGTTGCTCAGCTTAGGGCATTAATCAACATACTGCAGTCGAACAAAATGACCGTTCTCCTCTACCAGGTTCGTCCTACGGCGACGCCATATCACACCCCAGACCATCGATGCACACCGGTTACGCGATGGACATGTAAAGATCCGGGGTAGAATAGGTCTTTAGCCACCAATTCTGCCGTAAAAGGCGACCATGTTTGTCGTAAGAAGCGACTAACGGGATCGGGTGGTCAGCCTCGCTGACTATCATATTTTTGGCTGCATATTTGGCCCGGTAGTCTGAGTCACGATTATTCCATGTTTAGAATCCCATATTTTCGTCACGCTTCGTAAATTGCTGTTAATGACTTCCTTCCAATTATATAATATCAATCAGTGAGTAATCGGGTCCAAAAACATGTACAATCATATAGCTTGAATATTATTTGGTGTGTCGTTCAACAAAAAACAAAAACAGTACCACATCAAATGGAGTATCAACTTGTTTAAACAAAATTCATTTTTTTTCCAAATCAGAGTTGCACATATTGACAGACATGTTTGATCAAAGACCCTAAACTTCATTATGTTTGTGGCCAGCTCATGCAGATATTAACTGTCAAACCAGACTCGATTATCCACCGAAAGATTCCATGTTTTTCTTGATTGCAGATTGAGGTTCGACGAGAACTGGAGTTCACTCGGCACTCAGAGGTTGAAGTATTTTACAGCAATATTACTATATGGTTTTATCTTAAGTTTTGGAATTTTAAGAAAGTACCGTTTAAACTGATGGAGACATATATGAAAGACTTTTGATATAGTATGTCCATCATGACACGGGCCAACTCCTTCCGATTGATCAATGTACACAAGACTTATTTATTCGTGTATGATACACACTCGTTTGTTATATGCCCAATTAATTGTGGGCAATTACATTCTGGAAAAATATATCTGTTGTATATAAACATTTCAGGCTATCAGCATAAACCACGGAATTTATCTTTCAACTCTGATGATCGCCAACAATTGTCAGTGCTAAAAGAAAAAAAGCTTCCACTCGGCACTCAGAGGTTGAAGTATTTTACAGTAATATTAACAAATGGTTTCAGGTTTCGTTTTTGGGATCAAACTCGTCGGAAAGTACCGTTTAAACTAATGGAGACATATAAGAAATACTTTTGATATAGTATGTCCATCATGACAACACTATGATCGCCAACAACTGTCAGTGCTAAAAGAAAATAAGCTGATACTGATAACGTATTTCTGTTCAAGACAAAAACTTTGGATAAACAGTCAATCATCCGATAGTGATACATCAGAAACAGAACCAACATAATCTGTCCCAAACTGGACCCGTGAAGATCCGGTCAAACAAAATGACCGCTTTTCCATTTCCATATTCGTCCTATGGCGATTCCCCACTAGGCCATCGATTCACACCGGTTACGCCATGGGCCCAGGAAGATCCAGGGTAGAATAGGTCTTTAGCAACCCATGCTTGCCCACCCGATCCCGTCAGTCGCCTTTAACGACAAGCATAGTCGCCTTTTACGGCAAACATAGGTTGCTGAAGATCTATTCTGACCCTGATCTGCAAAGACCGATGCTCATGTCAATCACTGGATTGTCTGGTCCAGACTGGAATACACTTTTGACCTTGAGGGTAAAGTTGATCTTTAAATATTGATGACATGTATTTGAGAAACAAATATACAGAGTGACATTTGCAGGTTGATGGTCACATACACTAGTGAATCTAGTGCAACCAAATTCTATTTTGAATTCTCCCAACTGTGGACGAGATGCCCCTCAAAACAATACGAAAAAAAACAGCTGCATGAAGCTGAAAAACATCCAACCTAAAAAGAGGTTTGATCGCTTGGCATCCAGGTAGGGAATATAAAAAAAAACACACGACGTATTAAAGCTTTTGAACAACCTACGTTGAACAGTATAACCTAGAATAAGGGGAAGAAAATTCTTGACGAATGTACACTCTTGATGACGTCCTTGTCCCGTTGCTAGGGACTGCCAACATCTAGTTTCAGGTAGTTCATGTTAGTGTTGTCATAGGCTGGCCAGGTGACGGTCACCCACACAGAGGAGTTAGGATTTCTGAAATAAGGACGGTAATGATAATAATGATAAATGATATCTTTTAACACTTGGAAGAATGGTGAAGATTACAAATTTTGGAACTCGCGAAGATCTGGTTAATAACTGGTTTTTAGCAACCAAAGCGTGTCGTAAGGGGCGACTATATAAAGGGATTGGGTGATCAGGATCGTTGACTTGGTTGATTAATCTACATACCGTCGTCATCGAGCTTGTATACTGCTGAGTGCAGTGTTAAACAACAAAAATATGTAACAACAGCTTCTGATTTTGGTAATTAAGTCGATATGAATGAACCATTTGGCAATATATTGTTGTGAAAGGCATACATGTACGTCAAGCGGGATATATGGTGTCATGAGACACGCAGGAGATAAGGGAGTTTACTTATATCTGTACAGCTGATAAAGGTGCTGGCGCTGAACTATGTTGTTTTACATTACATAACGATGACCAAAATGTGACGTTGATATTGATATGCCTGCAGACTAGAATGTTTTGGCGTGTTGACATTTAAGAATTGACTTGCGTTTATGGTGGTATACACGTATATAAACAGGTCTGCTTTCTTTGAGTATATTCATTCGGAGGTTACTCTAAGGATAGCCGCTCCGTTGTTGCAATGTTGAGAGCATTTGATTAAGACAAACTTGAAATACGTTTCTCAGTATAAAGATATGAGAACAGATGAACTCTACTAACCATACAAATATCCATTCGAAAAACAGCATTGAAATTTTTCAGTTCTGATGACAAAACTGTTTGTACCCATGAGGAGATACACACACGGCATTACGAGCAAGGAAGGCAAAACAAGGCAACCCCGCCACCACCTCAAAATACAATAAAAATAAATTGAAGAATGTTTTTTTCATCCCCGAGCCCATGTCCCAAGGTAACTGCAACATATATATATATATATATATATGGTGTATATTGGTGTCTACATCATGGAGACATCGCTGATAAGCAGTAGTGCAGACTCACCCAGACTTGGCAAAGTTGGTCCAGTAGGTCAGTCTCCTCTTCTGGTGTGAACCCAAGCGATGCATTCAACGGTAGGCCAAACACCAGCTTAATCTCATAGGAGTGAGTTGCTCCAATCCATGCAGGGTAAGCGTTTGATGAGATGTGATGACTGAAACCATACCGATACGTGGGGCTAATCCTCGAGTTCTCTTTTCCAAACTCGACGACAGGACAATCATAAGTAACGTCGGTTTGAAGATTGTTGATGACATCTAAGTGAGTGATTGAGTGAAATTTAACGTCACATCGGCAATATTTCAGCCATATCGTGATGAAACAGTTATGATAATTATATTCTGATTTTATAAAAAGCTGTTAACGATGGACAGTAAGATAACTAGAGTATCACAGTTTCGATTTTAACACTAGTTGAGAACAGTATAAGGAATACATTTTCAATCAACAATACATTATAAAAATGGGCTTTTGATCACCAGCAACCAAAGTTAGGCCACCTTACTAGGGACCTTGGGGACTTACTATACTTCTGCTACCTGCACGGCTCCCCAGCAGGATTTACACCAACCCTTCAGCTACTGGTGATGGTATGCAATTAAGCCAAAGCGTTAAGAGATACAAATATACTACGTTTAAAACCGAGGTAAGAATAAATGTACTTTGAATGATGTGGTCTTACATATCCTCTCAGGGGGACAATAATTTTACACTACTTCAACCACCTTTGAGGATATAGCCAGTAACAATCTAAGTTACAAATTATACATTACCAATATAACATACAGCTATTTACACAATTCAAAATAATCAATAAGTTCAATTTCTTTTGATTAAACTTGCGTTGTGTTCATTAAAATTCCTGCATTCTGGTTAGCCGAAATGGTCACGTGTTATTGCATTCATTTCCCAATGAATGTAAAAAAAATGAAACCACGCCCACCGAGGCGCACTACTTTCATTACTGCGGAATGTCGGGGAATCCCAATATTACAGTCGAGGGAATTCCCTTTGTGCTCACGTGTATCGTCATGCACAGGACATTTAGCGACTTTCATGCATATTCACCACGAACAAAATACACAATCAATCCTTGATAAAAAACCTATAATTTAATGAAAATTGATTCTATTACAAGATCCGTTATTGATGATTTGAAATATGTATCCCTTGTGATGGAAAAATCAACACATTCAAGCAGGAAATGCTTGACTGTGATTCTTTCATCACAAGGGATACAAAATGGAGGATCCTCACCTTTCAATAAATAATCATTTGTATACCTGCTATGGCCAATACGCCAGAAACCTATGATTGTGGGTTCGAATCCCGGTTCGCCCGATTATGTTTCTAGGTTTTTCAGCACCATACCCGTGCTCGTGGGTTTCACCGAAGTGGTAAACGTCTTAGACCTGCATCACTTCGGGCTTTCCTCCCACATTAAGCTAACACGTCATGATATAACTGGAATACTGTTAAAAGCGGCGTTAAACCCAACTCACTCGCTTCAAATCTGGACTGACAACTCAAGTAGGTGTAGCCAATAGCTGGTTTAATTTCATGTAATTTATTTATACCTACTTGAGTGTCTGACTTCTTTTGCGGTAAGATCTAATCACGGGTTTATAATCAGTGAATGGGATGAGAAGTGGTGTCACAGATTTCTTGAGTGGTGCTTAGGCAGCAGCATCAGCCATTGTGTTACCAGTTATTCCTACATGGCTGGGTAACCAACAAAAGTCGATGTCGTACTGGCCAGAAACAAGATTGTTATGAAGTTCTATGATGTCACGTACAAGTGGATGTTGACAGGAAATATTCTTAATGGCTTGAAGACAGGAAAGGGAATCAGAAAATATACTGAACTGTGTATGCTTAGATTGAGTATTTATATATTTGAGAGCTGTTAAGATTGCCTTTGATTCTGCTGTAAGTTGTATGTATGTATGTATGTATGATAGTTGTTTCTTAATTGATGATATTCCCTCTTGTACATTATTTTATTGGTGTCTGATTTCTTTAGTTTAGTTAACGAGAGATCTACCTGTGGTTTTACCAGTTGCCATGGAGGTAACGAGATAATTTGGGTGGGAGATATGCTATTGAGTTGAACGTTGGTAGCAGAAAGGTCAGATTTGATTCTTAATCCAAGGATGGAATAAGGACGGTTTCATATAATATAGATCCTCATACAGAGGATTAAAAACGCACTCATATGCTGGATTTGAGTGATAAGAAAAAACGTTTTGTAACGTATTGTAATGACCGTTTTTTTGTGGCGTTGTTTGAGGGATGGTTCATCAGCCTCTACATACAGACTATTAATGGGTGAAGTTCTGGAAGCATCAAGGCAAAGCCTCAGTCCTTCATGATGAATTTCATTCAGTAATTTTAAATTACTTTTACAGGCTCCACCATAGACGATGGATGAAGACGTAATCAAGTTTTGATCGGATTAGTGTTCTGTAAAGTTTGAGGGGGGTTTTCTGATCCCCTCCCCACTTTGAATTAAAGACAACTTTTAACAAATATAGGGCCTTCAGACATTTATTCTTTAAGTATTTAATGTAGGGCAGAAACTGTTTATCCTAATACTAAACAATGTGACAGCCAAGATACTGCCTTGTGGGACACCCTGATCATGATTATAATGATCAGACATGGTAGAACCTACGCGGACTTGAAATTGTCTGTCAGTTAAAAAATTGGATATAAATTGAGGCAAACGGCCTCATAATCCAAAATCATGTAAATCTTTAAAATACCGTGTTTCCATGTAGTGTCATATGCTTTTTCTAGATCGAAAAAGATAGACGCATGTTGCTTATTTATTATTGCATTTTTAACAAATGATTCTAAGCAAACCAAATGATCGATCGTACTTCTGTTTTTCCTGAAACCACATTGTATGTTAGTAATCAGATTATTGGTTTTTAAGTACCAAACTAGTCGATTATTTATCATGCGTTCCATGGTTTTGCAAACGCAGCTTGTCATTGATATTGGTCGGTAATTTGATGGATCAGTATGATCTCGGCCGGGTTTGGGTATCGGGACAACTATAGCATCACGCCATGGAGGAGGAAACTTCCCTGACGTCCAAATAACACCAAAGGTATTCAATAGTGTTTGTAAAGGTGATTGTGGTAAGCGCTTCAGGAGTTGATATTGTATGTTATCAGCTCCTGTAGCAGTGTCGTGAGCTTGTCCAAGGGCAGTGTGTAGTTCATGAATAGAGAATAGTTCATTCTAATCTTCCCCATTATCTGAATTAAGATTAATAGGTTTCTTTTCTTGCTGTAGTTAGATGAGGAAGAGTGATTAGCTGAAGTTTCACCAAGTTTATTTGCAATATCTGATTTATGAGTTAGTAAATGGTCACCATTTTTTAGATGATGTATACTAGATTTAGTGCCCTTACTTTTGATTTTTTGGATCATGTTCCACACCTTGGACATAGATGTTCTCGAATTTATATTTGAAACATAATTTCGCCAAGATTGGCGTTTACTTTCTGTAAATGTACGCCATGCTTTTGCGTTTAAGGTTTTAGATTTATTTAAGTTATTGACCATATGATGGCAGCGGAAATAATGCTCCGCCTTTTTCTTCGCCTTCCCAGCTCGCTTGCAGTCATAGGTGAACCACGGTTTACGTATGTGTGGAATTGCAGAGGACTTTGGAACACATTCTTCAGCTTTTTTGATGAGTTCATCAGAAAAGCATTTTATTGGGTCAGGAATGTCAGTAAAGTGATCAGGTGTTAACTTTGCTGTACATAGACGGTCATATGGAGGCCAGTTAGCTTTGGTAAAGTTCCATCTAGAGCGGTAATAGGGTTTAGAATGGTTGGAAAGTGGTCACTTCCACAGAGGTGATCCTGGACTGACCACTCAAATTTATTTAGCAGCAGAAGAGTATGTGCCTGTGCCAGGATGTAAATATGTTTTTGAATTTTCATTAAAAAGTATTGTTTGAAATAAAATCTTCTAAGAGCTTGCCTTTACCTTCGGTGTGATCACTCCCCCAAAGTGGATTATGTCCGTTCATATCACCCATTATAATACAGGGCTTAGGAAGCTGGTCATAGAGAGCTTGAAGATCGGAGTGCTGAAGAGATGCAGATGGAGGAATGCAAAGAGAGCACAGAGTTAAAACAATGTGCATGGTCATACGAACTGCGTTAACTTGTAGAGGGGTATTGAGAGGAACAGGGTTATGAATAACACCTTGCCTCACCAGGATTGAAGAGCCTCCAGTTGCTTTAGCTCCTGGAGGTGAAAAGAAATGATAAGAATCGTATTGTCTAATGTTAAGTTCATCTGTAGTTTTAAAGTAAGTTTCCTGCAAACAAAAGTCTGATAGCTTCAAATCTTGTGTCAATAGCTGTAAATCATTCAAATTGTTCTTTAGTCCTCTGCAATTCCACTGTATAATAGGGTTAGAACTGGTCATGGTGGTTCTACTGGGGATCTTGACCGGGAGGGAGGTCAACAAAAAGGTAAAATTAAGCCACGTCATAGCGTCATTTTCGATCAAACCAAAAGACAAAAACCAAAGTGCATTTTACTTTTTGACCTTATAAACTGCTCCTAAATATACTGAAATTTGGCATCGGGTTTTATCAATATATTTATTTGATCACGCTGGTCATGCAGGAAGTTCTACAAAGAAAAAACTTTATTTGATTCCATTTTTTTCAGAGATAAAATTGTATGTTTTCATATGCTTACAATTTGTTACCCAAGCTGCCTGCTTACAACTCTGTGTGTGTGTGTGTGTGTTTGCATTGAAACCGACGTGTTAATTTTAGCTTCGGATATGACAATATTTCAGGTTTCAGATCGGAGTTCGATACCACTAAATTCAAACCAAGTCAGGTTTATCTCCATTCTACCATGACAGTGAGGACATAAGAGCAGACTCTGTCTTAACAGCGGAAGTGATAAGTGGTATGGCATCGGTTAAAATCTTATGTATTAATACCTTGAATGGTCTTCTTCAGTGACTAATGACGTTTGTTTGTGTTGTTATATTCCACGCATGTTTGCAGAATACGAGTATAATGACCTTCTGTTGACCTCACTTTTCCACGTATGTACATGTATCTGGCCTGGACACATTTTGTTATTTATTTTCCACTGCAATAAAATCTTTCCAACAGCTGTGTTTTCTGTTTTCCAATGTTAGCGGAATATGTCATATCTTGAAAACATTTCACCATTTTATTTGTTGTACATGAACGTCTCTCATAATTTCATCAATATGAAACGTCAACGCTGGGGAATAAACATCCCGATTATCTGCCCAAACAGATTACACTGGGTATAAAAGCCAAAATAGTGGTGAAAATATGATCATTATAAGATAATAATGACACCAGGTGAACGCGAAAAGGGAAGTCATGTCCTGCTCTACAGGTAGAACCCGCCACTCGCAAATGAATAAAATAGGAAGTGTTCACAGCAAAAAAAGTGTAGGTTTCCGGATACCTACCCATTTTGGATCCGGCCCGGATACCTTCCGGAAACCTTCCAAAAAAAATGTCAAAATTTGGGGGGTGCATTTTTTTCACTTAAGATTGAAACACATAAAAAAATTAACTTGAAAATACCAAGCAATTTGAAGGTTGCTGAAGGCATCTGGTAGGTTTCCGGAAGGTATCCGGATGAAAATTTTCTTCATGTCTTGTTTCTGGTTATTAATGTTAGCCTGTACATATGAGATAGCTGTTGTAATATTCTGTGTTATTTTAGTTGTAAATATCCTCCTAAAACTGAGATATGTGGGCATGCATTGTTCACAAGTTCGATTCGCGACATGGGTACAAATGTGTGAAGCTTATTGCTGGTGTCACCCACCGTGATATTGTTGCAATATTGCTAAAAGTGGCATAACACCATTCTCAGAAAAATGGAAAGTCATTGCTTATGTGCTTTGGAATTTGGCCCTGGTGAAATTAAAAGATTAGTTTGGAACATTATCAGTACTTGTTATATCTGGACAGTGTAGTTTCATGGGAGTACGAAACACAAAACAATTTTCCCAAATTGGTGCATAAGACTAATGGCATCCATAGAAAACACCTAAATAAAGCAGAGAAAAAAATATCAATGTCATTTGATTACTAGCGTGGAACTACAACTTTTGTTAAGTGAGCTGTATTCATAGTAGGAAAACATACAGGGCATTAGTATATTTTATATTTGTTCAGCACCTATGTTATGGCTGATCAGTATCATATTTCTTTATGCTAATGAAGCAAAACAAATAATGTTTTTGGAATAAAAATCATATTTATTGATTATATGACATTTCATTGGTACATATCACAAAGAGGAACTAGCATAAAGTAACCAGTGGTGTTTGCAAGAACTTACAGAACAGACTCTTCAATGCAATTTTCTAAATAAACAAATTAGTCAAATCTCAGAAGAATTTCATGGAAGAAGAATATGTAAAGTCAATTATGTTTCTGCAGTAAACCACAAAAGTCATTCAGATTTGTATATTCAGAGTCGGTGTACACAACCTGGACATAGTCACAGTGCTTTGGAATAATTCATTCAGACTTGATTAGTGTCATACTATAGTCACTATACTATAGTCACACTGATGTGGCATTATTCATTCAGAATCATCACTTTCTGAGGTGAATCTGTTGGTTGTTATCGGGAGGATTGTTCATCATCCGGCAAGTCCCTTGTCTGACATGTCTGAGCAAGATCTTCTTAAATGTAGCTGGTGTCAGATTGTGAAATCCAAGTCCTGAAACAATTCATAACATCTTTAGAAACTTGTTATTAAAAAATTATGAAACACATATTTACAAATGTAAAAAGTTGTTTTCCCGAACAGTGGGGTATTGACAATTTATCTTGCAACTGATATTTAACCAATCTTTGAACATGTAAATAAGCCATTGCAAACAGAAAAGTGTTCAGAAAATACAAAAATGTATCCGGTCTTCAAAAACAATACCTTAAGCGCCACACGGTTCACCTGAATTTTGCTTGAATGTTTGCATTACATCAAAATATATGGAAGGGTAAACAAGACAATGCAAAACTAAGTTACATAGGTTCTTATACATAAAAACAGAACTATTCATAATAATCAAAACTTTCAATCAGACAGGTCATGTAAGTGATCTCAAAATACAACATAATGAGCGAGTGAGTTGGTATAGTTTCATGCAGCTCGTTAACAATATTGCAGCTATGGGCTTCACACATTGTACCCAAGTGGTGAATCGAACCTGGGTTTCAGAGATCGTTTTACCCACTAGGCTACCCTAGCACACCAAATACAAAAGAAAGTGCATTAGGATTTCAGACAATAGATATTCTCACCAAATTCATTCATTCATTATTTGAAGCTATATTGAAATTCAAATTTTGACAAATTAGGATGAGACTGTAGAAGTATTTATCTAAGTTATTATGGATATTTAATATCTACCGTTAATTGGTAGTCCGACATAGACAGTGATAAGAAATTCAACTGGAAAGCACAACCTGAACCATCAACTAAAAACTATGTATATTACATTAAAGGGGCCGGTCATGTATTACCGGTATGTTCTCATTCATTTCTGACACTACCCTCCCTGAAAGAAAATGCAAAGCACTTTATATTTTATTGTCCATTTTTTCATAACCCTTTTTACATGACCGGTCCCTCCCCTAGAGACTCTCACATTTTTTGGGGTGACCCTCCCTGTTTGTTCTGATCTGAATTAAAATATTCATGGCAATATTCTTGACTAAAATCATTATCATATTTTTATCATATTTTTATCATATTTTTATCATATTTTTATCATATCTTATCATATCCTATCTTTTTAAAAAAATAACTTTATGAAGATTAACAATAACATGCAAATCTGCCAAAAATATTGGTCTGGCAAAGTTTAAATTAATCATGATTACTGTTATAAAGTTTTGGATACATCGTCTGTTTCTAAATACAGTGAAACCTAACTTTGACTTGCATGACATTATTGAATCATCTACCCAATGTTCTTTATGCATTGATATGCATCTGCACAGAGTGGTCAAAGTCCTTGTCTGACACATAGTGTGCTACAAGGGCATTGTGTCCAGCCAAACTGTCAGATAATCTCAAGGGCTGCCTTGGTAGCATCAAGGGATGTAGCTAATCCTAAATAAACATAAAACAAGTGACATCATCTTTTCTACAGAACACATGATCAAAGCCTGCCCCACCTTTGATGTTTATTACCTTGCTACTCTAAAAAAAGCTAATTAGCAAAATGAACTCAATGTCAACTCATTGTGGGCTAGGGATTAACAGGGCAATTAGTGTCGGGTGGGTATTAGCACTTGCAATTGTCTGTTAATTACTTAATTGAGTAGTGACGGCTTAGTCAGTTGTGCATTTACAACCATGCTGACTGCTATTCAACCTATCAAGTCAGTTTACTATGTAACATGCTTCTGGGGACCAAGGAAATGTATCTTGCTGGATAACAGTTTTTTTTCTACTTTATGAGATATTTGATATATAATAATGAAACCCTCTAGTTACTACCAAAACACACCCTTTCAAACTTAGGCCAAAGGTAACTCACCCCAAGCCCACTTAAAACACCAACTCTCCAAAATCTCCTAGCTAAACAAACTAACTCACCAGCCAAAACCCAAATAGCGTAGAAGCCAGCCAAACACTACTCACCCAGTCACCCACTCTACACACAAAGCCCCCTCTTAAGCCCAGCTCACTCTCCTCCCCCAAACCAAAACCTACAAACCTACAACAGCTACACTACCACAGACATGACCGACACACGCATTATCACCCAGGCAGACATCCACTGCACAGACACACCCACACCATCGGAGGCCCACAACACCTCCGATCGGACACCTGAAACCCTCATCCCGCACGAATTCGGAAAGCAAACCACAGTCGCTTCTCCCACCAAAACTCCGGATTCGCCTGCAACCACAACAAACCCAAAGAAACGGAAGCTAAATGCTTCAAACACAACACCTGCATCACCTTCCACCCCCGCATCTATAGTCACCTTCGCCCTC
The DNA here is from genome assembly GCF_023055435.1 of Haliotis rufescens. Taxonomy (NCBI): domain Eukaryota; kingdom Metazoa; phylum Mollusca; class Gastropoda; order Lepetellida; family Haliotidae; genus Haliotis; species Haliotis rufescens. Next base: position 15,027,944 of record NW_025963824.1, on the reverse strand, counting down.
TACTTCTGCGCGGCTGGCCCCATAAACATCCTAAGTAAGGTACTCTCCGCCAATAAAGTAGGATCATTCTTTAAAAAACAACAAATACTCTTCGATAAAATCAGGGAAGCCCACAAAGGATTTCAGATCATCTTTCCGGACCAACAATCACTTAACGCAGCCAAAAAAATAAACCCTAGAGAGTCAGAGGAGGACCTAGAATTCTACAGTAACGAAGCAAATCTAAACACAGGCTCCTTCCCCCAACCTAAAATAACCAGCACTAAAAGAATTACATCAAATAGGAACGGTAGAATAACCAACACGCCGATAGTCATCATAAACTTCCAAAAATCAGAAACGTATCCAGAAGCCCCTAAACACATCTCCTTCGGAGCGTCATCTAAATTAGAAGTTAAACCCTATATCAAACAAGTCAAACAGTGCACAAACTGCCTCCAATACAATCACACCGCTAACGGATGTAAATATCAAAAAACTAAATGTAGAAACTGCGCTCAACCTCAATGTCTAGGGCCATGCGCCCCCTGGTGCATTCACTGCAAAACAAACACCCACTCCTCACTATCCAACAAATGCCCCCACAAACACACACTCACCCAACAGGCCAACCGACACATAAACATCGACTCGGCCAAACTACAAACACGAAAACTGACACAGCATCCAAGAACACCCCTACTACCCACACCACAACCAAACAACCAACCACACCTACAGAGCCCGTACGACGGCGTCCTCATGCCAACACCACAAGCATCAGCCACAAACACCCAAACCCAACACTACCCGCCAACATTCGCCACACCCAAACCAGTCGCCGCATCCACACCCGCACCTAAACCAAAACTCACTAAACCTACCATATCTCACCCCAACACCATACAATCTACAGCCACCAGGGCAACAACAACCACACACGAGCAAGCAACACACGAAAAACTAAACATTACTAAACCCATTGAAATACCCAGTACACCTACTCCAACACAACCAAACACCCACACAACTCCCATGGATAGTGAGGAAACCAATCTAATTAACCTAGATGACTCCCAAACCACAACTGATCAAAACATAAATGATAAAACATTTTCAGCCCCCAAAACCCTGAAAAATCGCAAACGCAAACCCCAAACTCAACCTGAACCCGAAACTTTAACCACCAAACTAAATAGCTTCACACTCCTACTAGTATACATGCTTAAAGAAATCAAACCAGACCTTAAAGCCACTAACCTACACCAGGTAGCACATAGACTAAATCTAACTACCCAAACCTACCAAGAATTCTACGATAGTTACAACCTAGCAATCGCAGGACTATAAACCAAAAACCAAACCAAAATCGTAATCTCCAAACACTAAAAGCCCACATAATGACAGGCCTAAATATCTTTCAGTGGAATGCGGCCGGGCTTAACTCCCACAGCCACGAATTAAAAGCTAGATTTAAACTAAAACAAGGACCACACATAGCGTGCATCCAGGAAACTAAATTCTCCAATAAATCCAAATTTCACCTACCAAACTACAACATAGTCAGACATGATCGACCTAAAACCAAAATAATAAGAGCATCAGGTGGCCTACTAATACTAATTAGAGAAGACATAAGCTACGAGGAAATCAAAATAAACACCCCAAACCTAGAAGCCAATGGTATCCAAATCACCCTTAAAAACCAAAAAATAAACATCATAAACATCTACCACTGGCAACAACAGAAAATCCAACCGGAGGATCTAAACATACTCACAAAGATAGGCAACAAATCTACCATCTTTCTAGGAGACTTCAACGCCCACCACCCTTCCTGGGGCACGGGAGATAAACTAGATAATCACGGCAAACTAATATCAGAATGGATAGAAACAAATAATTTAGTACTACTAAATAACAACCAACCTACCAGATACGACAAAAACAATAAAAACATGTCGGCTATCGACCTAACCATATGTACAGCAGACTTAGCTCAAAGTACCCAATGGGAAGTTCACGACGCCCCCCTAGGAAGTGATCACTTCCCCATAAACATAACCATAGGAAACACTAACGTCCCAAATCAATCCGAAAGTTCAGAACCTAAATTTAACTACAACCAGGCTAACTGGGATAAATTCCAAGACATATGCAACCAAGCTAACCTAGTAGAACTAGAAAATAGTGACCCAGAAATATATTGCCAAAACCTAACGGACTTCATAATAAACGCAGCCAAAAGCGCAATCCCCTTTAAAAAACCCAATAAATCGGGTAGGCCCTCTGTACCCTGGTGGAACGAGGAAATAGAACTAACTAGACAAAAACGTAAAACAGCCTTCAACAAAGCCAAACGCGACCATAACCACATACCAGTAGCTCACCAACTAAACCACCAGGTACAAAACCTAGTTAAAATAGCAAAAACTAGAGACTGGAAAAAATTCTGTGAGGGATTAAACAACCGTACAGACGCCAGAACGGTCTGGCTTAAAATCCACGCCGTTAGAGGCCTAAAACGTCACCAAAAGACACCTAACATAAATAACTCAACAACCCCTAGCGAAAAAGCAGACAACCTAGCAAACCACTTTTCGGCCACAAGCAGTAATAACAATTTCAGTGACAAATTCCAACTAAAACTTAAAACAGAAACCAAACCTAGCCAAGACCCAAATAATGACGCCCTAGAAATAAATCAGCCGTACACAATAGAAGAACTCAATTATGTACTCCAAAATAGGAAAAAGGGAACAGCCCCAGGACTAGACCTAACCTCCTACCAAATATTAAAAAAACTCCCCCCTAAATTACTCCAGACACTACTCAAACTATATAACCTAATCTACATAAAAGGCCATGTACCAACCCCCTGGAAAGAGGCGCTAATCATACCTATTCCCAAACCCGGTAAACCAACCAACCAAGCTAACTCTTATAGACCAATCTCTCTTACTTCCAACCTTTGCAAAGTAATGGAATCCATGGCCAAAAATAGACTTCAACACTATCTATCTCAAAATAACATAATAAACTCAGATCAAAGCGGTTTCACTCCTGGCCGCTCCACCCTAGATAACCTCGCTCGTCTCGAACAGGATATTAAAACCGGTCAACTAAACAAACAATACACAACAGGCATCTTTCTGGACTTCTCTAAAGCCTTTGATATGGTATGGCATAACGGATTAATCCAAAAACTTAAAAAAATAGGACTTAAAGGTCAAATCGTAAACTACATCCAAAGCTTCCTCCAAAACCGCAAAATTACAGTGGGTATAGACCAGGCCTTATCAGAGCAGTGTCCCCTGGAAAACGGCACCCCTCAAGGCAGCATTCTTAGCCCCACACTTTTTAACATAATGATAAACGACCTATTTGATGGCTTATCCCCCAAAATAAACACCTCAAAATTTGCGGATGACGGAGCCCTATGGATCCGCTCCAAAAGTATCTTAACATCTCAGGACTTACTACAAAAATCCCTAAACAAAATACAAAACTGGGCAGACAAATGGGGCTTCTCCCTAAACTCCGAAAAAACGACAGGAATAGTATTCAAACACAAAAATATGAGACGGGCCTCCCCTCTCCTCAAACTAAACAATAAACCAATCATATTTCAAAAGCAAACTAAATTCCTAGGTCTAATCTTCGACGAGCATCTCTCCTGGGATGCTCACGTCCAAAACCTAACCACCAGATGTAGCAAAGATCTAAACACACTAAGATGCCTAACCGGCTCCAACTGGGGAGCCTCTAAAGATACCCTCCTCAGCCTCTACACATCCCTAATCAGATCTAAACTAGACTACGGCTGTGCCATATACGATACCCTAAACGAAACCCTAACCAAAAAACTAGATTCAATACAATATCAAGCCCTCAAACTAGTAACACGTACTCAACATGGCACCTCCCTCACATCACTTCAGGCCCTTACAGGAGAAATGCCACTAAATTTACGTAGACAACACTTAACACTAAACTTCTGGGCAGCATCTCAATCAAACCCCCTTCTCCAAAACATGCTAAACCAAAACATACGTCCCCAAAACCAGGCACTAACTATAAAACACCCTCTACTCACCCCAATATCCCAACGAATAATAAACTACCATAACGAACACCAAATAGGAAACCAACAACAAAACTGCAAACAATCAAACGTATTCACCCCAAAACTTAAAATCCCCAAAATAGACACATCCCTAGCCAACACAATAAACAAACAAACCGACCCAAACCTAGCTAAAAGCACATCACTAGCTTACATCCATCAAAAATGGCCAAATTGGTGTCACATATACACAGACGGATCCGCTGATCCGATCACAAATCACACAGGTTTCGGAGTCCATATAGCCCAACCAGTCAAAAATACTCAATCCTTCCGACTCCCAAACAACCAATCTATATTCACCGCAGAGCTCATGGGTATCGCCACGGCGCTCCACAGCCATCACACCAAAAACCAAAAAAAAATCTTAATACTCTCAGACTCACTAAGCGGACTTCAGGCCCTCCAAAACAAAAACACCAAAAACCGCCCCAAATTAATAAACCAAATTCTCAAAAGCGTAAACAAACTAACAGAGGCAGGCAAAAACATACAACTTATCTGGATACCAGCTCACGTAGGAATTTACGGGAATGAAAACGCAGACAGAGCCGCAAAACAATCCCTAAAAATACCAGACATAAGCCTTAAGCTACCAATATCTAAAGCAGAAATCAAAAGTATAAACAAACGTAAAATCACCCAAAAATGGCATAACCTCTATCAAAACACAAAAACCCAAATCCTAAAAACCCTCAAAAAACCCCTCACCAAACCAAAAATCCTCCATCCCTCCAAAAAAATCGATAGAATAATCACCAAACTCCAAACAGGACACACCAAACTAAATAACCACCTTCTAAAACTAAAAAAACACGCAAACGGGAAGTGCCCACACTGCACTCACCCAGAAACAATAGACCACGTACTACTACATTGCACCCACTACCTCACACAACGTACAACATTACAAACCAACCTAAATCCAAATAACGCTCTTACCTTAGAAGCAATCCTTAACCCCCAAAATAAAATAGAAAACTTCAAAGCCCTAGGCATTTACCTAACCAAAACAGAACTAATTAACCGTATTTAAAACTTCACTAAACCACCAACACTAAACATCCAAAAAACATCAACTCACCCCCACACACTCCCTTAGTCCCAACCACTCCCCCAAGGCATGTATTCCAAATCTCAAAATTTCAAAACTTTATATAAGCAACCACTAAACCCCCCTCCTTGGTTGCACTCCTCTCGCTACCACTTTTATACCACTAAATGGCCCGGCCGGGCCCGTGTGCGAAATACGCTCCAGTCGGAAAGCGCACGTAAAATCTCCTAATATAAGTAAGTAAGTAAGTATAATAATGACAGTTTTGATGTGCATTTCTTTGTTTTGTTCACTAGGATGATTAGTAGTGATGGTATTTGAATTAGACACTATTTATTCCAAAAGAGGAATAGGGTTGGTGAAGAGGCAAAGCTTATTTGAACACAAAGACATTTAACAATTAATAAACATAAACTGTACAAAAATCAGATTAACTGTTTAGATTAACTGTGCCTACAGTTGAAACTATCATGAATCAAAGTCATATCTTTTCATGACTCAGATCAGGTTGTAATGATTTAAGTTCACATAAAACTAGCTAATCTCAAATGACCCATCCCGACTTATGGCGCTTTTTATGATTTGGTTTGGTTTGTTGTTTTATGCCGCGCTCAGCGATATTCCGGCTATATGTAAATAATCGAGTCTTGACCAGACAGTCCAGTGATTGACATCATGAGCATCGACCCACACAATTTGGATCAATGACATGCTTCAACCAAGTCACCAAGCCTGACCGCCACACTATCCCGTTAGTCAACTCTTTAGACAAGCATAGTCGCCTGTTACGGCAAGTATTGGGTTGCTTTATATTTGTGTGTCCAAATTACGCGATTATTAGAAATAATATGTATTATTATACACATGAAAATGGCTTAATATGGTAATGTTGAAAATTATGTACAGGAAAACATTGAAAGAATTCATAGATACATGCATTTTTGTCAGAATCTGTTAGATTTAATCAATATGGTTTCATACTTGAATTATCTACTTACAATTTAATAACTACATTATTGCTTAACTGATAGTATTGAACTTTATTGTAATTAATACTTTTTGTGTATTTGATAAGCATATATATAGGCAATCAGATTGTTTGCAAATCCATTACATTTTGAAATAAATATGTTCAAAACACATGTAGTAGTACATATTATTTAGAAGATGGCAATAGTTATGACATGAAAAGATGTAATGTGTAGGATTCTCAAAATGGTATCCACAACGGCAGGGAGTAGAAACATGTTGTGTTTGTTGTTTAACGCCACACTCAGCAATATCCCAGCCATATGACAGTGATCTGTAAATAATTGAGTCTGTACCAGACGACCCAGTGATTGACAATGTGGGCATTGATCTAAGCAATTGGAGCAGAATCGTGAATATTAACCTAATGAAGGAGTAAGTATATACTCAGAAATTTTGTGATCCTCATAATAAAGAAGTTGACATCAATACATTTCCTCCTTTAAGTCCTTATGTGTATCACTTGTAAATAACTTTCATAGACTTCAGGAGTATATCTGTGATACATGTGTGCACTTAAATAAATCACTGCATCCTTACCTGAGGCAGGAATAGATAATTTGACAGAAACCATAGTCAAATTTATAGCCAAATACAGGTATTTGAAGATTTTCAGTTGTAGCAACACTTTCAGTGAAACCCATACAGTATTTGATTTGTAGTAGTAAACTGTTCTGGTATTTTCTGTTTGTAGCTGTAAAGAAGTTCCAAAATTGTAGCGAGCACCTGCACAGACATTAGGAGAAACAAGATGACATAGATATTGACCCATTTGGAAAATTTACAGCCTGAAGTATGTTTGTTGCCACATATCAATAAAATAGTTCCATATTGGTTGATTTATTTGTTGTCATGTAAGGGCAGAAATAGCATCAGTTATTACTGACAAAAATCTCTTGTAAAACCTTTCAACATGTTCAAATGATACATCGAAAAGCCACTGTGAATAATTGTGATCTGACAGCACCATGTTAGGATTTTTAAATACAGTTTCAGCTTGACATTGAGTACTTTAAACTTCAAATCTTATAATATATTCACAATAACTTAGCTGCGTCTGCCAATCAGAGTCGGCGAGTAAATTGGAGTAGGGAGCTAATTTCTAAGGTAAACTTGTTTTAACGTTTCACAACTATTTGTGTTTGTATGAGACGATGTGTGTTTAATTCCATATATTTTACTTCAAAGCATGTTATCACAATAAATTGAGTCGCGTATAGGATACGTTGGAGTAGAGGCTAATTTCTAATGTAAACTTGTTTTAACATTTCACAATTATTGGTCTTTGCAAGTTATCAATCCAAGTTTAATTTCATTTATTTTACCAAGGTAAAAAAAAATAAGGTGCCATTTTCGCCAAGTAATAATCGCTGTTTTCGCTTTCGGCAAGGGTTTTGCCAATCGGTGACGTTTTAGCTATAACCCGCTTATTGCATATTACTGGAATAAGTAAAAAAATGAAATAAAAAAACATATAGAAAACAAAGGTGCTTTCGTAAACAGGCACTTGATATAAAATGCGCAGCCGCAGGCAATATTTAGTAAACAAATAATTAAAACTGTCAACATGGCTGGGCTTTTGCAAAAACATAGCGTGTGGAGACGATAGACCACTGAAAAGAGCATATATATGTACACCCAATGACCCCTGACATCACAAAGCATTATTTTGCCAGTGTGTCAGGCAACAAAATACTACAAATTACATCAGAGGGTATTGTGACCTGTTTGAAAGGTTTGTGGTACTGTATTCTAAAGGTAGGCCCAAGATTCTAGACAATCCAGTGATTGATATTGTGAACAACAATCCACGCTGTCAGATGGTCACTGTCAGATGCCATGAACCAGGTCACCGAGCCTGATCACCCGATCTATTAGGTTATCTCTTATGGGTGAGGCTAAAACGGCACCTCAGCAAAATGTCACTGATTTCTCGGACGAAAACAGCACCTTGTTTTGGCAAAAAGGACTACTAATTGTTGTCTGTTATCTGAAGAGACATGTTGATTCCTGGCCGAAAGATATATAAATGAAATTTCTATAAAATTACTATTTATTTCCTACTTACTAAAATAAATATGACATATATAGTATACCTGTTGTCCAATTTCTTGACATTTTCGCCAGACTCAGTTTCAGCTTGACATTGAGGTAATCTGAGTAAAGCTACTTAAAACTTCAAAGCATGTGATCTTTCAATGATAAGTTTAGTTGCACCTCCCAATCAGAATCATGAGTAAATTTGAGCAGAGGCTAATTTCTAATGTAAACTATTTTTAGGTGATTAACATTTAACAATTATTTGTGTTTGCAAGTTTAATTGCATTTATTTTACTTCAAAGAAATCAAAGCATATTATATTTTCACAATAAGTTTAGTTGCATCTCCAAATCAGAGTCGGTGAGTAGATGCTAGTTTTAAATGTAAACCTTTTTGAACATTTCTCAGTTATTTGTGTTTACAAGTGACCATACAAGTTTCATTTCATGTATTCGGGCATATTCAGACCCAAGGTAAAAATAACAAAGACTGTTTTCACCAGGCAATAGTAGGCGAGGTGCTATTTCCCTTTATAGTATAACCCTCTCTTACAACTAGCATAGGTTGATGGGGACCACTTCCAACCCGGAATCCCCACATGAGTGGGTATGGTTTTACGCTGTTTTTAGCAATACCACAGCATAGACTTCACACATTGTACCCATGACAAGAATCGAACCTGGGTCTTCAGCACTTCAACCACTAGGCTACCCCACCGCCAAAATTCCCAACATGATAAAGTTGTCATCATGGTATTCTTCAACAAGTTCAAGTGAAAATATCCATAACTTTCAAATGTCTTATCTTCCACTTCACAATGTTCACTGTTGCAAAACTCCTGTCATTTAATTTGTTCTTGATTCTTCACACCTGCAAAAGTAAGTTTAGTCGGTACGGTATGAACTAAAAAAATGAGTCACTTTAGAGTATCTAGATAAAGGAATATAAGTAAGCAAACATATTTCTACATCATATACATTAGCAAGGACTAACATAAGTTAGGTAGATTGCTTATCCTACAAAAATTAAATCACACATTTACTAACATATATAAAACAGAATAAGTGGCTTACAGAAGATAAATAACTTTAATACGTGATCAATATTATTAACATATTCCTTACCTGAATCAGAGACCATGTAACAGTCTATGTATTATGGTCTCTGTCTGAATATGTCACGTCTTCAGCTCCCTGCAATCGAGGTTGTGAAACATTTCTGCGGTAGGAATATTACATCCGCTGGGATATCCCTTGTGACACTGCCTGGCATGGTAGGCAAACGCATATTCCATACACCACATAGATATACTTCCTAATACACACTGTCGAAATCCCCGCGGCTCCCAATATGGCCTGTATGAACTGTAATCGGCCAACCTCGTCTCTTTCCGTAACTGCTGCAGAAATGACCGCTCGTCATTCGTGACCAACTAGTGTTATTCCGGGACAAGCAAGTCTACCCATAATTCCCTGTATGGCCGAGGGCGCCATTTTGGAACACAAATGTAAACAAACACTCAAACCGGGAGTAGTGCACTTTACCGGGCGCACTTTTTCAGATCCAATTAGCGCTGTGGGGGCTCGAACGCGCTTCGCCGGCTCACCGGCTCTGCTAATTAATGCTAATTAATGCGTTAATTAGCCGACGCTCTACCACTGGCCCACAGACGCTCATTCAGTAAACAATGAATTGCGCATGCGTGTGACGTCACTGCCCGCTCTCCCATTCATCTTTTCTTGAAACCACACCCGCAATTGTTTATGTCAACATGACCGACCAATGGGATTAACTGGATTAACGCTTGAAAAGGTAAGAATTCATGGCTAACCCTTGCCCAAAGCCAGTTGACCCTAATGACCGAAAAGGGGTTTTTGATCGTAAAGACGTGTAAGTTTCCCTAAGACCGAAAACGGGTGTTGGATCGTAAAGACGTGTAAGTTTCCCTAAGACCGAAAAACGGGTGTTTGATCGTAAAGATGTGTAAGTTTCCCTAAGACCGAGAACGGGTGTTTGCTGGAAAGATGTGTAAGTTTCCCTAAGACCGAAAACGGGTGTTGGATCGTGAAGCGAGAGTCACCAGAGCGTGAGGCACGGTAACGGTATAACGAGACAGCGGTGGCACTATAACGCGGTAATTGAGCGGATGGTAGAGCTCGGGCTGCGCCCGGTAAACTGCATTGTTGCCCTCAAACCTCGTGTAATCGATGTACACCGTGATGCTTGATTGCAATATGCCTACCTCGTGTATCGATACATTGTTCTCAATCACCTCTAACACGGAAATCCCGGTCGAAATCCACCTGAGCCATCCACAACGAGGACGTCAAGTATTTCGAAAACTCGATTGACAGCCGAAGGAAGGAAGAGCAGCTTGCGGATGCCAGGTACGTAGCAGGGCTTCGAGACATAATGTTCCATGATTTCTATACAGAGATCTTATGAAATGGATTGATTTAGACATTTTCCTGATCTCCATGTTACTACTGTAAACGTCAAGGGCCTTTTAGTTTTGTTGTTTTCGGAAACCCTTTGTTATTATTATGATCAAGTGTTTGTTGTGACATGGTATTTCTATTTGGGCATGCATAAGAGCTACATGTGCAGGACTTTTAAGGGTCGTGTCCTTATTCTCAACATAACGCTGGGATTTGATGATGAGGGTTAGTTACCAAGGGTATAAATCTGGCAAAGTGCATGACAAACAAAACGTGGCATTCAATTCCAATCATGTGTTGCCACCTGAACCACCTGAAAGTGAGATATGGATTACAATGAATAATGACAGCTTATCAATCTTTAACAAATTCACACTGAAACATTGAAAGGACAAAGACAAGTTAGTTGTTTTCTGTTTCAGCATGTTCAGGGTTTGTGGGGAGGTTCACAGACATCCTCAGGGAAGATACCAAGTATTAAGTGAGTATTTTTGTTTGTGATAAATACAAACTACATGTATTCATCATGGTATATTCAATGCAATGTGAAACATCACACTCACAATAGTCCAGCTCTGTGATGGCAGCCTGTAAATAATTGAACATGGACCGGGCAATCTAGTGATTGTTATTATCAGCAAAGATCCATGCCCTCAGAGTATGATGACAACCTAGTCTGACCACCCAATTCATTAGTTGATTAGTGTTTGCAGCGGTAGAAACAAACACTTTCAGTCCACTAGTCCTAAAATGATAGTATATAGCAAAACCTTTAAAATGTCAAAATGACTAGTGCCAATTTCTAACCCTGGTGTTTGGATGTTGTGTTTATGTGTGTATGTATGAGTGTATTTAGGTTGGTTTGTTGTTTAACGCCGCATTCAGCAATATTCCAGCTATATGACGGCGGTCTGTAAATAATCGAGTCTGGACCAGACAACCCAGTGATTGATATCATGAGCATCGAGCCACGGAATTGAGATCAATGACATGCATCAACCAAGTCAGCGAGCCTGCACACCCGATCCCGTTAGTCGCCTTTTACGACAAGCATAATGGCCTTTTACGGCAAGCATGGGTTGCTGAAGACCTATTCTACCCCGGAATCTTCACGGGTCGGTGTATTTAACTTAAATCATGAATCTTATACTTGTTCCTCTGTGCTTTTACAATGTAACTCAAATTTTCTCGGGAATAATAAAGTATTCTCTTATTTATATCATTTCTGAACAAAGTGTCATATCAAGGTTAGATCTCTGTCAAAACAGTGCCATGGAAAAGCCAAACAAATAGCCTAGAAATAAAAGTAAATACTGCATTGCATTAATCTGCATTTCAAGAAAATTTGGCAATAATTCATGGAATGATATTCACCTCGGTGAGGATCTCTCTGCATTGTCGAACAAGTTATTTCCTATGAAATGTATGTGTTGAATGACCCTGACTTTGTTGTCAAAATATTGTTTTGACATTTGTTAAATATGGGGATAAATGTCACCTCTGAATGTTTGACATGAATTATTATGATTAGGGTAGTTCTAAGTCGGAATCACAACCGGGGTCTTTTCATTTGAATCAAATGTACAACATGTACAGTTTGGACATTTCTGTGATGTGAATGCTACTTATTTTTGTAGAATGTCCGGATGAATAAAAGAGACATTCATCTGTGCAGCATCAATACAAAGAAAGACCATAGAAGAGCAACAGTGAGTGGTAAATATTTTTAAATTATTCTGTTTGGTTCATATGGTTATTTTGCAGTTTTTTTGAAATTATTCAGTTTGTTCCTTATCGCTGTGGGCACGGATGTCCTATTATCTAAGGCACTACAATTTTCTGTGCAGAGTTGCATCTCTTGGGCTTAGCAGAAACCTATAGTCATGGGTTCAAATCCTGGTTCTCCCCGATTATGTTGCTAGGTTTGTCAGCATTATACAAATGCTCGTGGGATTCATCAAAGACCTGCCTCACTTAGGGCTTTCTTCCCACACCAAGCTAACATGCGGTGATATATCTGGAATACTGTTCAAAGCAGTGTTAAAGCCAACTCATTTATTTAACACTGCATCCAGCAATAGTTTGGCTATATGACACGGATTGTAAATATATATTGTTCCATGTTGATGAGTTGAAACAATCACTAAATGACATCTCTTAAAAAGCCTCTCCCAGCATTCCAAGCCTAATTAATAGATAAGATAGTGATTGAGTAGGCTCATTGATCGCATGTAATCATACCACGGTGATGTGGGATATTGTCCATAATAGTTATCATCGGTTTGTCTGGACCGAATTCATAACATTAGTCACTGGTTTGTCTGGTTGAGATTTGAGATGTGATTATCTTAAATGTTTAGCATATAACAAGACTCACATATGACAACTTAAGTGATTTTGCTGCCTTCTATCTGTAAGTACATGTGGCAACAATTCTTTTTGATTGCTAAAATCTTTTTACATAATGCTGCAGAAACTGAAGTCCTGCTTGAGATCCCTGGATGAGTACTCCAGGTTGACAGTCTGGAAGGACCAGACAAGGGAGTCATAAACAGAGGCTGCACCCCTTCAGATATCAGAGATGATTTGCAGACAGCGATGACGAGGGTCCTGTTATTTCAATGGAGGCCGACCGAGAAGTTGTATGCCAAATGGTACTGGGACACACAAAGGCTGGTCTGGCTAATGTGAGAAGACCAACCAATGCCAAGCTGGAGTGGAATTCTTCCAGGACATTCAGGAAATTCTTGTCTTTAGCCATATGGTAAACACTTGAAAGGAATGATAAATGGGACTTATTGTCTTTAAATGTGGACCCAAACACCAAATGGAAAGTTCACAATTCTACTAACACAATGCAGCAGAGATAGAGTCTAACTGGTATCCCCTCATCCTGGTTCCTGTTCATCCATGGCAATATAGAAAGAAAAGGAGGATTGAGGGAAAGTAAGTTCTCTGAACTGGTGAACATAATCCGTAGGTACTGTCAAGCGAACAGTTATCACACTCTGTTATGAGTATTGAAGAATAGGATGAAATTGCATACTGCATCAGGAACCATCATGTGAACACTGTTCAATGTGTGATATACTATAGGCATATGAATAAAAGAAATTGATAATTTGATTGTTGCTTATGTTTCATTTGCCAGCTGTGTAAATTGGAATGTTTCATGATTTTGCCTCAGTTTAATAGCCACACTTATCTTATGAAACCATGCATTGCTTGGGCATCTCAAGATAAATAACATGTAAACATGTTTCCTTTGCTCTGAAAACGTCTGATGACACATTGATCTGTTATGTCAAAGGTCAAAGTCACAACCAGACAAAAAGTTTGTTTGTGGTCTAACTCTTCCTTTGGACAGGGGTCGAAGTAGGAAAAAGGTCGTGTGTGATCTATATATACTACATTTTCCCCTAAATTGCCTTTTCTGCAGAAGTCTTAGTAACTCTTATACATATACTGGTTACATTACTTCCATATTTTGGTCAATGATATGTTGAATTCTACCAAAGGACTGCATATTTGGTTTATGTGCTGGATAGCTCTTTGAAATGTTTTTGAAATATTTATCACTGATATTGAAGGTCAAATTCACACTCAAAAGTGATAACTCTTGAAGGGTTTAAGTGTAAGATCAAGGCAATAGTGAAGGGGTCATTCATAAAGTATTTCTGCAATTATAACTAAAATGCCTATTTCTGGAGATATTTGTGAAGTATTAAGCACATAGTTGTTATATTATTTGAATACACATATATGTGCAGTGGTTACAACTCCAGTGTCAAATTAACTCTCAATCCCTTTTAATAAAAGAATTCACAGTAACTGAGGAAGAGCTTACTGTAGTACCATAAAACTAGGGTTAGGCAAATTTCAATGAAGTTAGTATTTTGGATATAACAAGTACATGTACCGTTACAAATAGTCTTATTATCATCTCACTAGGACTAAAGGCCCAAGTGAGCACATTGTCAATGACTTTTTCTTTTTCTCAGTACAAACTGGAAGTCTGGACATGAAATTTAAGGATATCATTATACGAGAACTGATGTTTGTTCATTAAATAGCATTAACATCTGAAAAGGACAATATATGAAATTGAACAATTGTCTTCTCCAAAAATGTTTTAGGAGGATATTTACCATTAAAGTAACCCAGAATATTACAACAGCTACCTGTAATGCACAGGCTAACATTTTTTACCAGAAGCAAGTCATGAAGAAAATCTGCATCCCGATACCTTCCGGAAACCTTCCAGAAACCTTCCAGATGCCTTCAGCAACCTTCAAATTGCTTGGTATTTTCAAGTTAATTTTTTATGTGTTTCACACTTAAGTGAACAAAATGCACCCCCCAAATTTTGACATTTGTTTTGGAAGGTTTCCGGAAGGTATCCGGGCCGGATCCCAAATGGGTAGGTTTCCGGAAGGTTTCCGGAAGACGGAAACCTACACTTTTTTTGCTGTGCTAGTGGTCAAAGCGTTCGCTCGTCACGCCAAAGACCCGGGTTCGATTCCCGACATGGGTACAATGTGTGAAGCCCATTTCTGGTGTCACCCGCCGTAATATTGCTGGAACATTGCTAAAAACTGGGTAAAGCATACTCGTTCTGCTTGTCCAAAATGTTTAAGGACGCATTGGAAGGGATATGGATTTCTAGACTGTCAACTTGAAATAGAAAAAAGAATGTTACGTGAGCGAGCTAAAACTGCGACACTGCTGCCATAAATGGTCCGTGCAATTCTACATACTGCATCTTGTCTGCAATGGGGACATGTTTTCTCTGAAACTACTGAAGTTCAATTAAAACATGTTCCCATTGCACACACTATACATTAAGTTAAATAACATGGACCAAGGGCTGTAAGTCTGCCAAAAAAAATAACATTTTTATGGAATCAAGTTTCACTTGGTCATGACAAGCATCTCTTAGAGGAGCATGCAAACTTTTTTCATGTCACTTTGGTTGTTTCTGAGAAAAATTGCACTATTTCACGCAGTTTGCACGCAGTTGAAAATCACGGAGCAAGGGCCATAAGTCAGTAAAAAATGAATTTACGACACCGAGTTTCCAACTCATTTGAGATCATGACCAGTAACATCATTTCTCTGGCTTTAGAATAGGTCTGCAGCAACCCATGATTACAGTAAAAAGGCGACTATGCTCGTCGTAAAAGGCGACTAAAGGGATCGGATGGTCAGACAAACAAACAAACAAGTTCGTGACGGGAGATAATAATCTCCAGGGTTGTAGAGGTATGAGTGACGAACGTCAACATATGTCCATTCATATACGTATACTTGTTTTAAAATAACAGTTTAACATTAATTAATAATGTTAATGGCTGTCTTCGGTGAACGGACGATCCAATATTCCCACCACCCACATCGTGGCGGGATGTAATAATCCCCACGGGTGTCCAGAGATGAGTGAAGCACGTCAACATATGTCAATTTATATACGGATAATATTTAAACAACAGTAGTTTTTCGAATGTCTGTCTTCGGTGAAGCAGATCATCGAGTGAATGCGTTTATTTGGTGTAACGCAGCTTCGAACAGTTTTTCAGTTAACGCCCGAAGTGATGCTGGTTTCAGACGTTTACCACTTTGGTAAAACCCTCGACCACGGGTATGGTGCTGACAAACCTAGAACAAATCTGGGCGAACCGGGATTCACACCCATAATTATAGCTTTATGAACGCCAAAGAGTCGCAACTCTGCACAGCGAATTACGGCGCCTTAGACGACTCGGACACCCGTTTCCCCCTCAATATGTTGGTGCATTGAAGTATGAGAAAAAGAAATATTACAAAATAATAATCGAAAATTAGAATCACACTGCGAAAGGAATTTAAGCTCTGATTTATCGTTATGATCCCTACAGTCTGAAAAATATGCTAATTTTGAGCCTTAATCAAGAAAGCACGAGTGCTCATGATGGAGATATTAAGACTATTACCACCTTGGAGACTCCTGTCATATAGCTGGAATATTGCTGAGTGCGGCGTTAAACAACACACGAACCAACTAACCAACCTTGGAGAAACCCACGGCTTTTTACGCGTTTGGTGCTGACAAACCTACCGCCCAATGTTCAAAAGATCGGTTTTGTATTCGGACCCATCAACATGGGTTTTCTACACGCCTCTGGACGCAACTCTGCACAGCGAATAGCGGGCTCGAGAAGTCTGGCCTCATGTGCCCCTATGTAATATTGAAAAATAACTCCAATGACATGTGACAGCCTCCGTGGTCTAGTGGTAGAGCGTCCGCCCGGAGAGCGGAAGGTCCGGGGTTCGATCCCCGGCCGCCTCATACCAAAGACGTTAAAAGATGGTATTTGTTGTTACCCTGTCTGGCGCTCGGCATTAAGGGGCTAAAACAAGGACTGGTCGGCTCGGAGTCAGTATACTGTGTCTGAGTAGGGTATTCATGTTAAACTGCGTTATGGTATCTCAGTGAGCTAGCACTATAAATCGGCATCAGTCCGGACTAGTACAAGCAGCCAAACAAACACACACACGTACATGCACATCGCTATACAAGTGCAATAATCTTAGACGCGACGTTAAACCCCATTTCACCTCACCTCCAACGACATGTTTCAGGTTCTTGCTGGGGCCTGTTCGGACCACAGATGCGGCCCGAAGAAGAAGTGTCAGCCCCGAGCACACGCTGGCTACCGCTGCGTCTAGACAGTGGAAGAGTTCCTATTCGCATGGACTTACAGCGAGTTACGTCTTCGACAAGATTCGGCAAGTGGCTCTAGTTCATATAGTTGTCATATCATCTTTTTTCTCGTTATATATCATTCAAACGTGCGCGCCACTCTGTGACGACCTGTTATCGACTGAGCTGGAGAGACCGTTACCCGATAACGGGCGATAGATTTTTAAGTACATGTACTTAAAATACTGTATGATTGTGTGGACTTATGGAAATGAACACTTTACTTCAAAATGTTATTATCGTTTTTATTTTAATACAATTATCGAGGGTATTTTTCGGGGGGCATGGCACACCTTATATCACTACTGATTTTCAGTAATATGTTCATATATACACATGCACAAAAGTTAAGCGCCACCCACCATATTTGTGAGCTCTTTCTTTTGGCACTTAATAATGACTATTATAACGAGATTGTTATGAACCGTATATGTAAACATCATGTGATGCAAAAGTTGTCCCAAAGCAAGTTTATCTTGTGTTCCAAAAGAATATGAGCAGAAAGGAATTTTACTGAAGACCAGAAATTGAAGGATCAGAAAACATTGAAAACCTTTTTTTTGTCAAGTAACTGTCATGATATCAGCAGACCATATCAGGTGTCACATAGACACCCTAGGGAGTGCAGAGTCTATTGCAAGACAGAAGCGTAAGTAACGTGTGTATGATCCACGGACATTGACCACAGCTTGAACCCTATGCCTCATACTCATTACAAGTCGTTGAATGCTTCTCTGAGGCAAACGGATCCATTCTTCATGAAGGTCGGCTTCAAGTCCAGCGAGATTTTGAACTGGTGGACGATGTCTGATTTTCCAGCCAAGAATGTCCCAGAGATGCTCAATCGGATTAAGATCCGGACTACAGGCCGGCCAAGGAAGAGTGGCAACAGCTTCTTGACGCAAAGAAGCCAAAACCGCCCGAGATCTGTGTGGTCTAGCATTGTCGTCCAAGTAAACAGGTCTTGTCTGAAGAGAATGGTTGTCAAAATGAGGGACTACCACTGGACGAAGAACGGCATCTTGGTATTGTTGGCCATTAAGATTTCCACGAATTGTCACCAGCAGAAGTTTGCAGCCGAAGGAAACACAACCCCATATCATGACAGACCCCCCGCCACATGCTAAGGTCTTCTTGATGTTCCTTGGTGCAAAACGAGTGTTACGTTGCCTCCAAACACGTATTCGACCATCAATAGTTCGTAGCAGCATTCGACACACGTCAGACCGATGGATCCTTCTCCAGTTGGCCAAGTTCCATCGACTATGGGCAAGACACCATATCAGACGATTCCGCATGTGCCTCTCAGGCAGTTGAGGACGTTTTACTGGTCTTCTGGCGTTATAACCAGCCGCGCTCTGAGGCGACGCCTTACGGTCATCGTCGAGAGTCTCTGATGGGTAATCCACTGCAGTCTTAAATCTGTTGAAGTGAAGTCTGACTATCCTGAAAAGACGTCTATCCTCTCTGTTAGAGGTCTTTCTTGGCCTACCAGACCTATGACTGTCATTGACATCATTGGTTTGACCACGTTTGGCAATCAAACGAGTTATAACACTGTGATGACGACCCATTTGCACTGGCCCTGCATGACATGCCAGCATTGTTCATGCCTATCACTTGCCATCTTTCAGCATTCGTTAACTTTCTCCTCACCATGGCTGATTTCAAACCTCTATTGGAAGGGTAATCTCACACAGGAGCAAAATGCAACCACGTGTCTGAAACTTGAATTTCTTTTTTAATAGGGTAGGGGAACTGCAGCAACACGTAAAGCACGTTTTCCTTGTGGTATCTGGACACATTTGGGTTCATGAAACTATAGAAGCCTAATTCAGTCATACATCATCATATTTCGTATTTCTGATTCCCACACGTGAAATCAAGAGACTATGCATATGGTGGCGCTTAACTTTTGTGCATGTGCATATATGTCGTCACCATTTTGGCTTTCACGGGGACACGGGTGGCTCAGTCGTCTCAGGCGCCGCGACCCCTTGGGCACGCCAGAAACCTTTGATTGTGGGTTCGAATCCCGGTTCGCTCCGGTTATGTTTCTAAGTTTGTCAGCACCATACCCGTGCTCTCGGGTTTCACCGAAGTGGTAAACGTCTGAGACCTGCATCACTTCGGGCTGGCGTTAAACCCAACTCAATCACTAGGATATTTTTGTCGCGCGCAAGAATTCTCCAGGCACTTGTATTACTACGCATTATGCTGCTTAGTTAGAGAATGCAGAAAATGGTGTTTTGAGGTGGTTGTTTGTTTTTCAACGCCGCACTCAGAAATGATGCAGCTATATAACGGCGGTCTGTAAAAAAAATCGAGTGGACCAGACAATCTAGTGATTGACACCATGAGCATCGATCCGAGCCGTTGGGATACGATGACCTGCATCAAACAAGTCTGCGAGTCTGACCACCAGATCCCGTTAGTTGCTTCTTACGACAAGCATAGGTTGCTGAAGACCACTCCGGATCGAAAATCACCTCGTAACATCTACGTGGTATTCAGCTGCAAAGTCATGCTAGGACTTGGATCATTGGCGTCACAGAACCACGACGGCGTGGATCGTTGAGCACATTTATCAATCACTGGATTGTCTGATTATTTACAGACCGACGTCACACAGTGAGAATGTCGGTGTGTGCGGCGTTATTCAAGAAACAAACAATATGGATTGTGTAGGAAAGGCATACTATAGAGCCGTTAGTATTCACATTTGTGGATGCTAAATATGAAACAATAACTCCAACATGAAAGTGTCCATGCAAAACAACAAATTATTTATTTCGGCTTCGATATGTGTCACACACTACAGCAAGGGGCGAAAACAGGCATCATTATTCACACACCACATTGGCCACAGTCACAAATATTCACCGTTTCTTCCGGTGATAGTTCTTTAGGATCTCCGCTAGTGACTTTTTTTAGATAAATATTTTTTTTTAAATCGGACAATGTAAGCTATCTTTCAAATTGAAAGAGAAAGTCGGTCAGTTTATTCTACTCTTATGATCATACTTTAAAAAATGTTTCATTCTTTAACCTATTATAGATAATACAGGAAATCAGGGCAATGTCTATGTAAGCGTTCCACGTTCGGAACGGATATAAGTTTCTAACATAGCGAGATTCCACTCACGACATCATAATGTGGTGGGAATTTTGCACCGCTGCTCGCATTCACTTTCACCGTACGCAGTACAAGGTCTGTCGTAAATGGTAAACAATTCACTCCCTTGTTTAATAATAAACACCAACATTTTGAAATTTGACTTTCAGTCTGCGATTTTCAGCTCATCTCATTGACGATAGTTTGAACCTATTCCGGTAAAGCATTACCGATACACGATACAGCAGGGAGCATTGGAGCATATCTGTCAGCAGATCTAGACATCTTTACATACATCTTTGACATACTGACATATTTGACACTCACTGATGCCACGTTATGATCTACATTGATACCAGGAGGTCACACTGAATATTTATCTCTGTGGCTGCATCCGGAAGCATCCTGGCTACACCTTCACATACTTTGCCCACTGCTGGCGAATCTCGTCAAAGGAGGGAACGTCAGTCGCCGTAGACTGTAAAAGAACAATATGATTTCTTTTTACGTTTTGAACTTGGAATGTTTTTTTTACTTCAACATTTGTGCGATCTATAACTTGAGAACTACCTCATGGATCCATTTATACCCGTGACGATCCTTGTAGAATACGTCTTCAGCAACCCATGTTTTTGCCGTAAAAGGCGACTATGCATGTCTTGTAAGAGGCGACTAACGAGACCGGGTGGACAGACTTGCTGACTTGGTTGATACATGTCGTCGTATCCCAATTGCTAGGATCGATGCTCACTGTAAGTGACGACCCGTGAATATCCGGGGTAGAATAGGTCTTCAGTAACCCATGTTTTTGCCGTAAAAGGCGACTATGCTTGTCTTGTAAGAGGCGACTAACGAGACCGGGTGGACAGGCGCGCTGACTTGGTTGATACATGTCATCGATCCCAATTGCGTGGATCGATGCTCATGATATTAACAACTGGATTGTCTGGCCCAGATTCGATTATTTACAGACCGCCGTCATATAGCTACGATATTGCTGAGCGCGGCGTTAAACAACAAACAAACAAACCTTTCAAATTTAAGGAACGATTTCTAATAGTAGAGGTGCAGTGCCAAGTTTGATTTTGATGTTTGCATTTTCTGACAAATATGTTTTTTTCATGTAAATTATACGAAAAAGGGAGTTATTGAAATTACCAACTCACTAGATTTTCATTTTGGGGGAACGATGCAGTTTTTTAAAGCTTTGTATTTGTTGTTTAATGCCTCACTCAGCAATATTCCAGCTATATGACTGCGGTCTGTAAATAATCGAGTCTGGACCAGAACAATCCAGTGATTGATATTATGCGCATCGGTCTACGCAAATGGGATACGATGACATGCATCAACCAAGCCAGCGAGCCTGACCACCCGATCCCGTTAGTCGCCTCTTACGGCCAGCATGCATGGGTTGCTGATGACCTATCCCCCCCCCCCCCCCCCCCCCCCCCCCCCCCCCCCCCGAATCGTCACGGGTCTATAAAGCGGTGTTGCTTGCCTCTGTACGGCCGGGACAGATACTTGGGATGTCGAAGATGGAGTCGTCGATGTCTGTGGTGGAGGTGCCAAAACCAGTTGATTGAAGCAAGTTGTCTGAAAAGGATAAAAAATAAATTAGTATCAAACAAATTTCAACTGACAACTTAAATATCTTATTTGATATTGCTACTTTTTATATTTTGTTATTGTGAGGTGAAATTTGGTTTCACGTCGTTCAAGAATATTGGACTTCAAACCAACGCACGTGTGTGTGTGTGTGTGTGTGTGTGTGTGTGTGTGTGTGTGTGTGTGTGTGTGTGTGCGTGCGCGCGCGCGCGCGCTTGTGTGTGCTTGCTTGTACTACTCTGGACTAATGCCGGTTTATGACACTAGCCCACCAGATGCCAAACCACAGTTTTACATAGATACTGACTAAGAGCCGACCAGTCCTTGGTTTATCAACTTGGTGCCGAGCGCCTGGCAAGGTAACCGTTTAGCGTCTTTTAGTGTGATGCGTTCAGTGGTCGAACCATCGAGATCTTTCTCTCTCCAGGGAGACGTTCTATCCACTTGATGACGGACGCCAACAAATTTAGTCATGAACTAATGAACTAACAATTTACATGAAGTCAAGAAACTCTCACGTGAGCCAAGTGCAACTTACATTTATTTAGACCGTATATGTCGCTTTAGGGAAGAAATGAACTAACAATTCACATGAAAGTCAAGAAACTCTCACGTGAGCCAAGTGCAACTTACATTTATTTAGACCGTATATGTCGCTTTAGGGAAGAAATGAACTAACAATTCACATGAAAGTCAAGAAACTCTCACGTGAGCCAAGTGCAACTTACATTTATTTAGACCGTATATGTCGCTTTAGGGAAGAAATGAACTAACAATTCACATGAAAGTCAAGAAACTCTCACGTGAGCCAAGTGCAACTTACATTTATTTAGACCGTATATGTCGCTTTAGGGAAGAAATGAACTAACAATTCACATGAAAGTCAAGAAACTCTCACGTGAGCCAAGTGCAACTTACATTTATTTAGACCGTATATGTCGCTTTAGGGAAAAAATGAACTAACAATTCACATGAAAGTCAAGAAACTCTCACGTGAGCCAAGTGCAACTTACATTTATTTAGACCGTATATGTCGCTTTAGGGAAGAAATGAACTAATAATTCACATGAAAGTCAAGAAACTCTCACGTGAGCCAAGTGCAACTTACATTTATTTAGACCGTATATGTCGCTTTAGGGAAAAAATGAACTAACAATTCACATGAAAGTCAAGAAACTCTCACGTGAGCCAAGTGCAACTTACATTTATTTAGACCGTATATGTCGCTTTAGGGAAGAAATGAACTAACAATTCACATGAAAGTCAAGAAACTCTCACGTGAGCCAAGTGCAACCTTCATTTATTTAGACCGTATATGTCGCTTTAGGGAAGAAATGAACTAACAATTCACATGAAAGTCAAGAAACTCTCACGTGAGCCAAGTGCAACTTACATTTATTTAGACCGTATATGTCGCTTTAGGGAAGAAATGAACTAACAATTCACATGAAAGTCAAGAAACTCTCACGTGAGCCAAGTGCAACTTACATTTATTTAGACCGTATATGTCGCTTTAGGGAAGAAATGAACTAACAATTCACATGAAAGTCAAGAAACTCTCACGTGAGCCAAGTGCAACTTACATTTATTTAGACCGTATATGTCGCTTTAGGGAAGAAATGAACTAACAATTCACATGAAAGTCAAGAAACTCTCACGTGAGCCAAGTGCAACTTACATTTATTTAGACCGTATATGTCGCTTTAGGGAAGAAATGAACTAACAATTCACATGAAAGTCAAGAAACTCTCACGTGAGCCAAGTGCAACTTACATTTATTTAGACCGTATATGTCGCTTTAGGGAAGAAATGAACTAACAATTCACATGAAAGTCAAGAAACTCTCACGTGAGCCAAGTGCAACTTACATTTATTTAGACCGTATATGTCGCTTTAGGGAAGAAATGAACTAACAATTCACATGAAAGTCAAGAAACCCTCACGTGAGCCAAGTGCAACTTACATTTATTTAGACCGTATATGTCGCTTCAGGGAAGAAATGAACTAACAATTCACATGAAAGTCAAGAAACTCTCACGTGAGCCAAGTGCAACTTACAACCATTAAGTCCGTATATATCTGTCTGAACAGGAATGCATTCTTTCGTGACGAGCACCGCGGTGCCTATCTTGCTGTTGGGATCAGGACCAATGCCGCTGTAATCTTCAGTGTAGACTTCTCCTGACAAGGAGTTATCCCCGAATCCAAGCGTAATGTCAAATGATTTTTTGTATAAATCTGAAAAAGGAAAACTCAATAACTTATTGAGAAGTCGTTGACTGACACATGATAGAGATGTGTATAAAGTGCATTACAAGTTGTGAAGAATATGATGATTACTTTTATATAAAAAATATAATAATTAATATTATGGAACAAATACATTTATTGCAAACAAATTATTTTATGGTAAAATACATTAGTTGCAAATTGGACCCATGAACATTCCGGGTAGAATAGGTCTTCAGCAACCCATGTTTGTCGCTAGATGCTCATGGTATCAACCGAGGGATTGTCTGGTCCAGACTGGGTTATTTCAGACCGCCTTCATAAAACTGGAATGTTGCTGATTGCTGCGTAAAACACCAACAACAAAAAATGTTGCAAATTGATTTGTTAGTTATGGTACTAGCCCACTGTGATACCATGCTGAAGTTTAACCTGGATTTCCCATTCAGACATAGTATAGTGACCAGCTCTTGTCCTTCTCTGACCCGGGAAGATC
Organism: Haliotis rufescens; assembly: GCF_023055435.1. NCBI lineage: Eukaryota > Metazoa > Mollusca > Gastropoda > Lepetellida > Haliotidae > Haliotis > Haliotis rufescens. The sequence continues at coordinate 15,003,091 of NW_025963824.1, read as the reverse complement.
CGGGGTAGAATAGGTCTTCAACAACCTATGCTTGCCGTAAAAGGCAACTATGCTTGTCGTTAAAGGCGACTAACGGGATCGGGTGGTCATGAGAGGCGACTTGGTTGATACATGTCATCGTATCCCAATTGTGTGGATCGATGCTCATGATATTAATCACTGGATTGTCTGGTCCAGACTCGATTATTTACAGACCGCCGGCATATAGATGGACTATTGCTTAAAACAACAAACCAACCAACGTTTCTCCTCTTCATGCCGAGCGACAGACAGGGTAACAGCAAGTACCATATCTTGACGTCTTTTGGCAGCGAGCCTGACCACACGATCTGACTGGTCGCCTCATACGGCAAGTTTGGGTTGCTGAAGACATTATTCTACCCCAGATCTTCCCGGCCCGATTATGTTTCTAGGTTTTGAGGTCTATGTCGAGCTTTCACCATTTGAGGTTGTAAAAGTCTGAGACCTGCATCACTTCGAGCTTTCCTCCCACATTATACTGTCACGCCGTGATATAACTGGAATTATGTTAGAAGTGGCATCACAATCCAACACTCTGCCTCACTCGCCTCTGAAGAATGATAATTATGTTAATTCCGGCATATAATCTAATGTGAAGTCTAAATATACATTTACAGTTCCATCGTTATATATCTATCTGATATATTTACCTTGAATTTACCTTGAATACATGGCCCGTGAAGATTCCAGCGTAGAATAGGTCTTCAGCAACCCATACTTGCCGTAAAAGGCGACTATGCCTGTCGTAAAAGGCGACTAGTGGGATCGGGTGGTAAGGCTCGCTGACTTGGTTGATAACATATGTCATCGATCCCAATTGCGTGGATCGATGCTCGTGATGTTAATCACTGGATTGTCTGGTCCAGACTCGATTATTTTACAGACCGCCGTCATTTAGCTGGAATATTGCTGAGTGCGGCGTTAAACAACAAACAAACAAACAAACAAACCTTGAATACAGAATTTGGCATATGGAAGGTTCAACGTTCTGACGGTGCACGTATTCTTCTTGAGGTCGATGGTATATTGCCGACCCTGCAATATGAGAATTTTATATATTCATAAATTCATAAAATAGTTATCCTAATACGTTAGTGTTTGATAGCGATGTCATGTTAAAATGATACTTATTCATTTATAATACCCCGGTCTTGAACAAAAGATGTTCTTTAGTCTGACATAAACTCCTTTCATGAGGTGATGAAGGTGAGGTGAGGTGAAATGGGGTTTAACGTCGCGTCTTAGATTATTGCACTTATATAGCGACGTGCATGCACGTGTGTGTGTGACTGCTTGTACTAGTCCGAACTGATGCCGATTTATAGCGCTAGCCCACTGAGATACCATGCCGCAGTTAACATGAATACCCCACTCAGACACAGTATACTGACTCCGAGCCGACCAGTCCTTGTTTTAACCCCTTAATGCCGAGCGCCAGGCAGGGTAACAGCAAGTACCATCCTTTACCGTTTTTTGGTATGACGCGGTTGGCGATTGCACTCTGGGCGGACGCTCAACCATTAAACCACGGAGGCGGTCCTCCACTGAATGCGTACGTTGCTCCCGTCACCATGTGGCTGAGATATTGCCGATGCTATGGGATATTTAACTCACTCATGCTATATTACATTTACAATCGGGTAGTCAAGCTTGGTGGCTTGGTAGATGCTTGTCATCGTATTCCAGTTGCGTAGATCGATGATTATGATGTCAATCACTTGACTGTCTGGTCCAGACTCGATTATATACAGACCGCCGCCACAGAGCTGAAATATTGCTGCGTTTTTCAACAAACGAAAGAGGTTTATTCATTGTAAACAATAACAACAAGGTCGATGTGATGTCGACAAAGGTTAACAGTTTATTCAGCGTTGACGTGTGTTATGTATTACAGCAAGGGACAGACGGGAATGGCGGCATTGGCAGCCGGCCAGATCACAACCTGTATGGAGAATCCATCCTCCCGAGACAAGAGAGTTAACTGCCTTTAACAGTCCAGTTTCCACACTTGCCGAACTAGGCTGGTATTATGAAGTTAACGAGTCTATGCATAGTTCAAAATCAAAATGGCGGTAAGGCAATCGAAATCCGGCTCGTAAACTGCCATTCAATTTCGGTCGATTGCAGGATTTGCAAAGTATGTGCGTCAACAGATATTTTCCAAATCTTTTCATGTTTTTAATCAAGGTGCTCACGTGCTTTGATGCACTTCGCGATGTAAGACCCGCTTTATCACAATATAGATCTTTATTATTGATCAGATCGTCTTTGCTGGGCGACGCCATTTTGTTTGATGCAAATGCACGTGATACAAGAGGCGGAATCTGATTGGTCAATAGGAGGGGCATAGAAGGGACAAAACTCGTAATAACCACTGGTGGCGCTACGATCGAGCCTAGAATTTCCAGACTATTTCGGCAAGGGTGGAAACTGGACTGTTATAGTCAGTTAATTCCCTTGCCTCGGGAAGATGAGAGAATCACGTGCACCAATCAACACATTTCTCCATATCGGCTGTGACGCTTACAAAAGTGTTTTGTTACAGCTTCTCAATGGCGGCCTTGTAACGGATGACATGAAAGAAGTTCGTCGACTTCCTTTCCTGAAATAGATAGCAACACAACTGTTCATGCATTTACGAGAGTTGCATTGTAATACAGTGAAAAAAACTTTATTCCGGAAACCTGGATGGCATGTAATAACTGATTAATAGATACGAAAAAAAACATGAACAGTACTCGGTTATGTACCCCTGCAGAATTGCCGTATCGCGACCAAATGGATCCAGTGGTCAAGCTCACTGACCTGGTGTATTGTCTGATTATTTACGATTGTTGTTGTTTAACGCCGCACTCAGCAGTATTCCAGCTATATGACGGCGGTCGCTAAATTATTAACCTTAACCAGACAATCCAGTGATGGATGTCATGAGCATCGATTTATGCAATTTGGATGTGATGATATGTATCAGCGAGCCTGACAACCCAATCCCGTTAGTCGCCTCTGACGACAAGCATGGGCTGCTGAAGACCTATTCTACCCCGGATCTTCACGGGTCCCGCCGACATGTAGCTGGAATATTGCTGAGTGCTACGTTATGATTAATACGGGGCACGGGTGGCCCAGTAGTCTAAGGCGCCGCGATTCGCTGTGCAGATTTGCGTCCCTTGGGCACGCCAGAAACCTATAATTGTGGGTTCGAATCCCTGTTCGCCCCGATTATGTTTCTAGGTTTGTCAGCACCATACCCGTGCGTGTGGGTTTCACCGAAGTGGTAAACGTCTGAGACCTGCATCACTTCGGGCTTTCCTCCCACGTTAAGCTATCACGCCGTGATATAACTGGAATACTGATAAATGCGGCCTTAAACCCTACTCACTCACTATTATTAATACAGAAGATTTCTAAATCTGGAAAATAGTTTGGGATATTTTAATTCCACTGGCAAAGGGTTGAAGGAAACACTGTCACGTTAATATACCTAACCGCAAAAGAAACGTCACCCCAAGTAACATAGCATGAAAAGTTGTCATTTAAATATCTGGGTAATTTTTGTCAAAGTTTCTAAAATTTAACATTACCTTGTAATGATGACAATAAAACCGACCACCCAAACGCATCACGGCAACAGCCACTGTAACCCGATGCCGATGCACGTGAGTTCCGTGCAAATTGAAATGCACATGCGTTCCCCCATTTCTTGCCCCATAAAAATCCACCCAGATCGGATAACATTAATTCGTTATTGAATTGCTACCACGTGCCAAGATTGACAAGAAATCAGCGACACCAAGCTCTTGGACGATTGCAAGCTGGACATACCACCCTGCAAGTAGCCAATGCATTTCAAGTACACGCAAAGACCATATACAGGTCCCAGCAACGGTACTAGACCACCAACACTACAGATGACCGACCACGTAGTGGAAGACCAAGACTCACCAACCGACGTCAGGTTCGTCAGATTGTGCGACAGCATCTTCAAGATCGCTTTGTTACTGCTGCGGAAATTGCTCGACAGACCATGGGGACACACCAGCGACACATTAGTGCGGACACCGTGCGTCGATGATTGACGAGCAGACACCTCCACTATCACAGGCCACACTGAGGAGCCATTCTGACACCACTTCATCGCCGGGACCGTCTTCAGTGGGCAACACAGCACCAGCATTGGCGCCACCAGCAGTGGAGAAGAGTCCTCTTCTCAGACGAGAGCCGTTACTGTATCTCATCAGCAGATGGCAGAGAGAGAGAGTCTGGCGACGCCGTGGGAAACATTATTCGGATGCTTGTGTTGTTGAGAGAGACTCGTGGGGTGGTCCGAGCATCATGGTGCTTGCATGGGGTGGGCCCTGTGGTCTTCCAGAACATCGGTCCAGGGAGAGGCAATGGGGTCACAGCAGCTCGGTACATTGATCAAGTCTTGAGACCACACGCCATACCTCATTTGGCACGTCGCCGCAACCACGAGTTTCAGCATGATAACGCCCGTGCCCACACTGCGAGAGCAACAAGAGACTTCCTCCAGCAGAATGGCATCAGAACCATGCAGTGGCCTGCCTGCAGTCCCGATTTAAATCCAAATGAGCACCTGTGGGAAGAGATTCAAAGACGGCCGAATGACGTCCGACCAAGGCCGACAACTGCAGCTGAACTACGTCAGGCGTTCCTCAGAGTGTGGGCTCAAGTGCCTATGGCCTTCATCAACCGCCTCATCCATTCCATGTATCGACGTTGCACGGCAGTCATCAATGCACATGGCGGACACACGTGATACTGACTTGTGATGCCATTTTCCCAGAGACTTGAGTTGTGTTTCACTTTAAGAACATTTGACACTTTAATTTCAACCTTGATGATCAGTTTTGCCAAGTTTCATCTAGATCTATTTCATATGTCTCAAAATATGTTTACAGTGTTTGGACAAATAAGGTTTCTCATGTATCTATCCATGGTGACGTTTCTTTTGCGGTTCAGTATTTGTACATTCAGGTTTGGCAACTATTTGATTGACGAAACCCGTGAAGATTACTAATCCGTGCTTGCTGTAAAAGGCGAATAACGGGATCGGGTGGTCAGGCTCGCCGCCGTCATATAGCTGGAATATTGCTGAGCGCGGCGTTAAGCAACAAACAAACAAACAAACAATTGCATGGATGGATGCTCAGGATGCTGACCACTGGATTGTCTGGTCAAGACTCGATTATTTACAAGCCACCGTCATATAGCTGGAATATTGCTGAGTGCGGCGTTAAACAACAAACAAACAAACAAACAATTGCATGGACGGATGTTCAAGATGCTGACCACTGGATTGTCTGGTCAAGACTCGATTATTTACAAGCCACCGTCATATAGCTGGAATATTGCTGAGTGCGGCGTTAAACAACAAACAAACAAACAAACAATTGCATGGATGGATGCTCAGGATGCTGACCACTGGATTGTCTGGTCAAGACTCGATTATTTACTCGATATACATGTATATAGCTGGAAAATTGCTAAATGCGGTGTAAAACAACAAACAAACAATATAAAAAATCAATCCGTACCATCGGAGGGACAACGGTGGGGCAGATCGATGGAATATCGAAGATTGAGTCATCAAAGCCGGTAGTGATTGATGCGATGATCTTGGTGTCGAGAAACGACTCTGTAAAGAAACCAATGAATAAGTGTAAAGTATAGCCTAAGGGGAACGCTTTAGTCGTATCTTTCAGAAGCTCATAATTCAAAGCTCATTCTTTTTGTTTGGAGGCGTAAATTTTTGTAATATTTGTACAAACCTCAAATACTACCTTTTAGTTTTTGTGTTTTTTACAAACCCTAATTACAAGCACAGCCAAAAAAGTGTAGGTTTCCGTCTTCCGGAAACCTTCCGGAAACCTTCCGGATATCTTCCCTTTTTGGATCCGGCCCGGATACCTTCCGGAAACCTTCCAGATGCCTTCACCAACCTCCAAATTTCTTGGTATTTTCAAGATAAATTTTTTATGTGTTTCACACTTAAGTGAACAAAATCCACCCCAAAATTTTTGACTTTTTTGGGGGGAAGGTTTCCGGAAGGTTTCCGGAAGGTATCCGGGCCGGATCCAAAATGGGAAGGTATCCAGAAGACGGAAACCTACATTTTTTTTGCTGTGAAGGTACATTTTGAATTTGTAAAGCCATTTTGTTTGTTTGTAAAGCTATAAAATCAGTCCTTCTTGGTAGGTCGGCGGTTTGAGAAGACGTTTAAAGATGATATTTGTTGTTGCCTTGCCTTGTGTTCGGAGACAGTGTACTGCGTTTGACCTTAAGTGGGATATTCATGTTTAAATGTGGTATCGCAGTTGGCTAGCATTTTATAAACGGGAACTAGTCCGGACTAGTACAAGCACACACACACACACACACACACACACACACACACACACACACACACGTACGTGCAGGCCCATCGCTATGAGTGCAAAAATCTTGAATGCCACACTTAAATTTCATACAATTCAACTCACTTTCTTATCATAATAAGATTAAAATGCAGTTATTAATAAATCCATATCGGTTATGTTTACTTCTTGGAATATGTTCATTTAATTGACAAAATGCAGTTCTTTCCAGATAAATACGCCACCAAATACTCACCCTTGCCCAGACCAATTTTGTCATCTTGAAGAGGAATGCATGCTTCATTGACGAGGTACCATGCCCCTGTTTGGTATTTGCCATTCTGAAGGTTGCTTTCATCATAATAAGCAGTTGCTTCTAGGGAGTTCTCTCCAAAACCCAGTTTAACCTGAAACCTTTTCGTGGCAGTGTCTGAAAGACGAATGATAGATTTGTTTGTTTGTTTGTCTGTTTGTTGTTTAACGACGCTTGCCATGTGACCTCATCAGACGTTTGACGTTTTCCGTCCGACGCAGAGTCGTTCCATGTATGGAGGAGTGAGTTTGGTTTAACGCCGTTTTTAACAGTATTCAGTTATAGCACGGCGTGTCAGCTTAATATGGGAGGAAAGCCCGAAGTGATGCAGGTCTCTGACGTTTACCACTTCGGTGAAACCCACGAGGACGGGTATGGTGCTGACAAACCTAGAAACATAATCGGGGCGAACCGGGATTCGAACCCACAATCATAGGTTTCTGGCGTGTCAAAGGGACGCAACTCTGCATGAATGAAGGAGCCACGGGGCGGCCACATTCGGTATTAAAGTGACAAATTAAATATTTAAATCATTGACTAAATGACATTGATTAAAACATGACTATGGAAACAGCTTTGTTACATGTAGTTGCTAAACACTGATTCACGTTAGTTTTGTTTGTTTGTTGTTTAACGCCGCCCTCCACAATATTCCAGCTATATTACGGCGGGCTGTTAATAATCCAGTTTGGATCAGACAATCAAATAATTGACAGGCTTGGTTGATGTATGTCATCATATTCCAATTGCCGAGTGCGGCGTAAAACAACAACTACAACAACAACAACAACAAAAAAGGAAACATAAACATGCCGTGAATCAGTTTGAATATTTTGGACCGAAACGTTTAGCAACACTTAATTACACACTCACTAATTAGAACTGAACGACACACACATACCTGGTATACAGTAGGTATGCAATGGGTCGTTGTTATATTCCACAGAACATATGTTCTTGTCTGAGTTGACTCTGTACCTTAGCTTCTGAAAAATGACACATGAAAGATTAATTTAATAAATGCACCAACCACGTTTTTGTGATGTATTTGGATATAGCTCCTGCCCGGAGATCGGAATGTCGGTGGTTCGATCCCCTTGCCGCGTCATACCAAAAGACGTTAACGGGTGGGACTTGTTGTTACCCTGCCTGCCTCGCCAATAGGTGGTAAAACTAGGACATGGGTCGAAGTCAGTATACGGTGTCTGAGAGTGGTAATCGTGTTAAAATGCAGCAAGGTGTCTCAGTGGTCTAGCATCAGAAAACTGACATAAATCTGGAATAATACAACCGCTAAACACACATGTGCATGCGCGTCGTTAGATAACTGAAATAATCTTGAATGCGACAATGAAGCCAATGTCAACTCATTTCACTAAAAAAGCGACCTGTGTGTGTAACAACAAGTACCATCTTTTTAACGTCAGTTGATATGACGCGCCCCGGACCTTTTCGCTCTTCCACGGAGAGAGAGAGAGAGAGAGAGAGAGAGAGAGAGAAAGAAAGAGAGAGAACGAGAGAGAGAGAGAAAGAAAGAGAGAGGGAGAGAGAGATAGAGAGAAAGAAAAGAAAGAAAGAGAGAGAGAAAGAAAGAGAGAGAGAGAGAAAGAAAGAGAGAGAAAGAAAGAGAGAGAGAGAAAGAAAGAGAGAAAGAGAGTGAGAGAGAGAGAGAGAGAGATGGGTTTAACGCCGCTATTAACAGTTTTCCAGTTATATCCCGGCGTGTCAGCTTAATGTGGGAGGAAATCCAGAAATGATGCAAGTCTCAGGTCTCAGACCACTTCGGTGAAACCCACGAGCACCGGTATGGTTCTGACAAACCTAGAAACGTAATCGGGGCGAACCTGGATTCGAACCCACAAACATAGATTTATGGCTTGCCCAAGGGATGGAACTCTGCACAGCGAATTGCGGCGCCTTAGACGACTGGGCCACCGGTGCCCCCCAGAGAGAGAGAGAGAGAGAGAGAGGGAGAGAGAGAGAGAGAGAGAGAGAGAGAGAGAGAGAGAGAGAGAGAGAGAGAGAGAGAGAGAGTTAAGATACGTGTCCAAACACCTACCCCACTTCTGGCAATGTCTATGCGGTCTGCCGGGCAAAAGAAAATATACACCTGAAACTTGGTTTTGTCCAAAAAATTACAAACGTTGTCAAAAGGTTACTAGTTGGAAAAAAGTCGCCGAAACACTTCAAAGGTCCAAAACACAACTAAATAGTTTATGATATATCAAATAAATCGCCATCGTATAACCATGCATGTCTTGTTTGTTTCATGTTTAGCCACCATCAAACATTGGTGTATACTTTCTTTTCCATAGTATCGGTTTTCGAAAGCCTCAACACTTCTCTCATTGGTAGCGTCTTGGTAGAATTCTCCATTTTGCTGTAAAGAAAATGAGAGAGAAAGTATCAAAATCCCTGGTCTGAGTCCTCATTTTGTAATATTCCGGAAACATCGTTGGGAATCGAACACGGATCTTAGGTGTGACGAGCGAACGCTTTACCCAACCGCCCAACAGTTATAAAATATAAACAGAATCTCACCCTCGTGTCTTTTGATGTCAAATATATCAACACTCGATGATAAAAGTGGAAAAAATCCGAGACCTGCCGAGGAGTTTTTCCACTTTGATCAACGAGTGTTTTTTTCAGTTTGTATACAGTAATAAGCAGTGTCTAAGTGTAAAAAGTACTGCTAACAGCTTCAGTAGCAGAGCCATTAGTGATGTCATTTAATTATGACGTCATGGTAACAATGACGTCACAATGGTCTGAAAAGCATTGTCATGCAATTAAATTGCAGCGATATCTACAATGTAGAAGATATCGCTTGATCTCGCACAAGCGATATCTCCTGTAGCAGCCAGTTTAGGATGATAAATACAATCTTACCCAAAGAAAGTTTGGCCAGTTGTTGTTTAGTTCTAGACTGGTGAAGAACGTTTTGGCTTTCCATCTCTGAGGAGGGCAACATTTGTAAGCGGCTGATTCAGTCAGGAGCACAGCAAACAGGTACACACACGAGCTGCAACATCGTTGGTTGCCTCGGGGGATCATGGACAGAACTAGCGATCAAATGCTTTTAAACCAGAACACTTGGTCGGGGGTGTCTCAAAAACTCTGTCGGCATTTCATGCCATTTTTAGGTTTGTTGTTTTACGCCGCACTCAGCAATATTCCAGCTAAATGACGGGGTCTGTAAATAATCGAGTCTGGACTAGACAATCCAGTGATTGATGTCATGAGCATCGATCCATGCATTTGGGATACGATGACAGCGAGCCTGACCACCCGATCCCGTTAGTCGCCTCTCACGACAAGCATAGTCGCCTCTCACGACAAACATAGTCGCCTCTCACGACAAACATAGTCGCCTCTTTTCGGATGCGGTATCTGAACCCGGATTTTTTACGGGGCTCGAAGGTCAAATTTATTGATAATTAGACGCTGATTGGCTTAAAGTTTAAAGTCGCGTTCAGGATTATTGCATTTACATCACGACGTGCATGCACGTGTGTTTCTGACTATTTGTACTCATCCGGACTGATACCGCATGTAGAGTGAGTGAGTGAGTTGGGTTTAACGTCGCTTTTAACAGTATTCCAGTTATATCGCGCCGTGTCAGCTTAATGTGGTAGGAAGGCCCGATGTGATGCAGGTGTCAGACGTTTACCACTTCGGTGAAACCCACGAGCACGGGTATGGTGCTGACAAACCTAAAAAAATAATCGGGGCGAACCCACAATCATAGGTTTCTGGCGTGCCCAAGGGACGCAACTCTGCGCAGCGAATCGCGGCGCCTCAGACGACTTGGCCACTCGTGAAGCCCACTGAGATATGCAGTTTAACATGGATAACCCACTCAGACACAATATGCAGACTCCGAGCCGATCAGTCCTTGTTTTAGACCAATAATGTCGGGCGTCAGGAAGAATATGTGTACATTTGAATATGTAAACGGTAGAATGAATCAGATGTAATTTCCTCGAAAAGTATTCCATGTGCATTAGTTTTGAGAAAGCCCCCAACAAACATATTCATGTCATGTTATAACCGACTTTCATATATCCTCCTTGTGTTCTCAATAAATACGCAGAAAAACGTGTTAACCAAATGAAGAATTAGGTAAACACGTTGAATTGTATCAACAACCAGTATGACAAACCAAATTATATTTCCAATAACAAATTTTTTGGATTAAAAACTCACCCCAAGCTATTGGCTTGGCACAGCTGTTGTTTCTATGTAAAATAACAAAGTCCTTGTGCACCATGTCAATGATGGGATTCCTTTGTTGGCTGTGTGACGCCGCACTCAGCAATATTCCAGCTACATGGCAGCAGTCTGTAAATAATCGAGTCTGGACCAGACAATCCAGTGACTGACATCACGAGCATCGATCAACGCAATTGGGATACGAAGACATGAATGGATCAAGTCAGCGAACCTGACTACCCGTTCCCTCTTACCACAAGCAGTCGTCCCTTACGTCGATATGGGTTGCTGAAGATTTATTCTTACACGAATTGTCACCTGTTCTCTTGGATTCGAATCAGCGGATCCTTTCGTTTGATTAAACAACATATATAAAACAATATTTTTCCTCCTTGTGTAAGTCATAACCTGGATAATCCGAAAGAAAAGGCATAGATGACAATATCCGGAAGCAATGTCCACAAATGTTATGACGTGAATATTATGACGTCACAATGAAAGCGAAAGTTTTTGGGTCACAATAATCTAGCGTCAACTTTCTGGAAATGTAATTCAAGTTTGAAAATTATAAATGTTAATAAACAATATATAACAAAACAGGTGGCGATCGATGAATTTTTGTCCACTGGTTCGGACGCTGCAATTTGCTGTGGAGAGTTGCTTCCCTTGGGGACGCCAGGAACATATGTTCATGGATTTGAATCCGTGTTTTCCCGTATTATGTTTCTACCCATTTCTACCCTGTTTCTACCCATGCCTTACCCATACCCGCTTTCGCGGGTTTTACCAAACGTCTAAGACTTGCATCGCTCCGGGCTTTCCTCTCATATAATGCTGACGCATATATGTACTTGGGTGTCAATGATGTTATCACAGTTGATGTGTGTACTCGGGTGTCAATGATGTTATCACAGTTGATGTGTGTACTTGAGTGTCAATGATGTTATCACAGTTGATGTGTGTACTTGAGTGTCAATGATGTTATCAGAGTTGATGTGTGTACTCGGGTGTCAATGATGTTATCACAGTTGATGTGTGTACTCGGGTGCCAATGATGTTGTCACAGTTGATGTATGTACTTGGGTGTCAATGATGTTATCACAGTTGATGTGTGTACTTGAGTGTCAATGATGTTATCACAGTTGATGTGTGTACTCGGGTGTCAATGATGTTATCAGAGTTGATGTGTGTACTCGGGTGTCAATGATGTTATCAGAGTTGATGTGTGTACTCGGGTGCCAATGATGTTGTCACAGTTGATGTGTGTACTTGGGTGTCAATGATGTTATCACAGTTGATGTGTGTACTTGAGTGTCAATGATGTTATCACAGTTGATGTGTGTACTCGGGTGTCAATGATGTTATCACAGTTGATGTGTGTACTCGGGTGTCAATGATGTTATCACAGTTGATGTGTGTACTTGAGTGTCAATGATGTTATCACAGTTGATGTGTGTACTCGGGTGTCAATGATGTTATCACAGTTGATGTGTGTACTTGAGTGTCAATGATGTTATCACAGTTGATGTGTGTACTCGGGTGTCAATGATGTTATCAGAGTTGATGTGTGTACTTGGGTGTCAATGATGTTATCACAGTTGATGTGTGTACTCGGGTGTCAATGATGTTATCACAGTTGATGTGTGTACTTGAGTGTCAATGATGTTATCACAGTTGATGTGTGTACTCGGGTGTCAATGATGTTATCACAGTTGATGTGTGTACTTGAGTGTCAATGATGTTATCACAGTTGATGTGTGTACTTGAGTGTCAATGATGTTATCACAGTTGATGTGTGTACTTGAGTGTCAATGATGTTATCACAGTTGATGTGTGTACTCGGGTGTCAATGATGTTATCACAGTTGATGTGTGTACTTGGGTGTCAATGGTGTTATCACAGTTGATGTGTGTACTTGAGTGTCAATGATGTTATCACAGTTGATGTGTGTACTTGGGTGTCAATGATGTTATCACAGTTGATGTGTGTACTCGGGTGTCAATGATGTCGTCACAGTTGATGTATGTACTTGGGTGTCAATGATGTTATCACAGTTGATGTGTGTACTTGAGTGTCAATAAGTTATCACAGTTGATGTGTGTACTTGGGTGGACCTCACATATGGAGAGACATCCTAATCAGGATGGTCACACAGTGATAACAACATGAACTTCCTCACTCCCACCAGACTGATATATCCACCGCTCCTGTGAGTCTGGGACGTCTCCCGTTTGTCAGACATCCCGTTTGTCAGCCACCCCATTTGTCAGACATCCCACTTGTCAGACATCCCGTTTGTCAGACACCCACTTGTCAGACATCCATTTGTCAGACATCCATTTGTCAGCCACCCCACTTGTGAGACATCCAATTTGTCAGACACCCAATTTGTCAGACACCCAATTTGTCAGACACCCATTTGTCAGACACCAATTTCTCAGACATCCCACTTGTCAGACACCCATTTGTCAGCCACACCCATTTGTCAGACATCCCATGTGTCCGCATCCATTTGTCAGACACCCATCTGTCAGACACCCATTTGTCAGACACCCATTTGTCAGACACCCATTTGTCCGACATCCCATTTGTCCGACACCCATTTCGTCAGACATCCCATTTGTCAGACACCCAATTTGTCAGACACCCAATTTGTCAGACACCCAATTTGTCCGACATCCCATTTGTCAGACACCCAATTCGTCAGACACCCAATTCGTCAGACACCCGTTTGTCTGACATCCCATTTGTCAGACACCCATTTGTCAGACACCCAATTTGTCCGACATCCCATTTGTCAGACACCCAATTAGTTAGACATCCCTTTTGTCAGACACCCAATTAGTTAGACATCCCATTTGTCAGACACCCATTTGTCAGACACCCAATTTGTCAGACATCCCATTTGTCAGACACCCATTTCGTCAGACATCCCATTTGTCAGACACCCAATTTGTCAGACATCCCATTTGTCAGACACCCAATTTGTCAGACATCCAATTTGTCAGACACCCGATTAGTTAGACATCCCATTTGTCAGACACCCGATTTGTCAGACATCCCATTTGTCAGACACCCATTTCGTCAGACATCCCATTTGTCAGAAACCCAATTTGTCAGACATCCCATTTGTCAGACACCCAATTTGTCAGACATCCCATTTGTCAGACACACAATTCGTCAGACGGCCAATTTGTCAGACATCCCATTTGTCAGACCCGTAAAAGGCGACTGTGCTTGTCGTAAGATGCGACTAACGGGATCGGGTGGTCAGGCTCGCTGACTTGGTTGATGCATGTCATCATATCCCAATTGCGTGGATCGATGCTCATGTTGTCAATTACTGGATTATCTGGTCCAGACTCGATTATTTACAGACCGCCGTTATACAGCTGGAATATTGGAATAAACGTTGTTGTACATATTTGGTAATTTATTTGAAGTTTATTTTTTTTAACCCGGCATCATGCTCGTTAGATAAGTTTTGAAACAACTCGTTGTAAGATCAATGGTATCTGACAGACACTCGCGTAGTAATCTCTATATCTACACTGTAGATATCGCTGCAATGAAATTGCATCACAATTATTTGCAGACCATTGTGACGCCATTGGTTACCATGGCGTCACAATCAAATGACATCACTAATGGCTGTGCTGTTGAAGCTGTTAGCAGTACGTTCTACATTTAAGACACTGCTTATTACTGTCTACAAACTGAAAAAGTTCGAAGAATGATGTTGTATGATAAACAAAAATTTCACCCTCGTGTCTTTTGATATCAAATATATCAACACGGGTTGATAAAAGTGGAATCACCTTTTTTCAACTTGTGTTGATATAATTTTCCACATTTATCAACTCCTGTTGATATATTTGATATCAAAAGTCACGAGGATGAGATTCTATATGTAATTCGTTATTTGTTCTGGTTTAATAATCCTTGCTCCTATCCTTTACTGAAAAAAAAGCCATGGGTGTGTAGTAATTTATTGTAAAAAGAGAAACTCGATTATTTCCCCGTAACGCGTGAAATTAAATGCTTCGTACAAATGTACTATGTATGTAAAGAGTCCATGACAACAAAACGTCAAGTGGTATTCGAACCAAACAGGTTCTATACATTTATTTCACGAGAAATATGAAATGTTTAATATGCAAACGAATACCATGATAAACGTACAGTTCATTTCATCATACTGTCATGGTACAAAGCCAAGTATAATTATGTTTCGACACTAAGACTCCGTGAAGTCTTTGTGTGAAGTATGACTCACTACAAATACGTTACACGAAACAATCATCACATATATATGATATACGATATATGTAATAAACTCCCTCAATAGATTAATCAAGCGTTCATGTTTTGCCTCTGTAGAAATGCAGATGTATTCTCATAACTCAGTTCTGACAGAGATATGATTACTGCAACATCACTGACAGCATCTGATGTTTATAGAATTGACATATGAGAATTAAAATTTTAAATTACCATATTGCAATAGTGACAAATGCGCATGTCAGAAATACAAAAACATATGGGTTTCTGTAAAACTGATCATAAAAATTGACTACACACACAATATTTTTGTCAATAAAATTAAAGAGAGCAGTAAAAAAGGTGGATAGAGATCTTGTTCCTAAAGCTTTGAATGAGGATGAGAATGTTTTAGTTTTAACTGTAATGAAATCAATCCTCATGTTTAAAGTTCAAGTCAATAAATAACTGCTCAAAGCTTATGAAGGTTTTTTCGACATTAAACATCTGCTCCCTTAATGACGCATGTCCCCTGAATGCCAAATTGTTTTATTCATTGCAAACTGAAAGGCCTGCCATAGGCCCATAGTTCAACGTATTTACAAGGTATGGGTGTTTCTTCTAACTAACAATGCATGATGTATGTACAATGCAATATTTTGTAATAAAGTAATATTTGAAGTTGACATAAGTATGCAAACAAATTAATATTTGGGTAAGTTATAAACGTCTTTGGAATATACTTGCATGCATCATGTATATGATTGAACGAGCGAGTATGGTTTTACGCCGCGTTTAGCAACGTTCCAGCAACATCACGGCGGGGGACACCAGAAATGGGCTTGTACCCATGTGGGGAATCAAACCCTGGCCTTCGGCGTGACGAGCGAACGCTTTAACCACTAGGCTACCCCACCGCCCCGTATTTGATTAAACTTTGGGGTAACTGGGTAATTGAACTATCATAACACATATGGGTCGGACGGGTAGCCTAGTGGTTAAAGCGTTCGCTCGTCACGCCGAAGACCCGGGTTCGATTCCCGACATGGGTACAATGTGTGAAGCCCATTTCTGGTGTTCCCTGCCGTAATATTGCTGGAATATTGCTGGAATATTGCTAAAAGCGGCGTAAAATCAAACTCACTCACTCACTCTCACTCACTCATAACACATATATGAGGGATATATCAATTTGATGTGTGACCAACTATTATTTGTAAACATATTTTGACTTAGCTTACTCTTGAAAAATAGCCATAATTTGGATAACTATTTTCAAATACAAGAGTCTTTCTGCAGAACAATGTAACAGTAACGTTGCCTCACTTCCGTAAAGGCGACCATGCTTGTCGTAAGAAGCGACTAACGGGATCGGGTGGTCATGCTCGCAGTCTTCGTTAATGCATGTCATCGTATCCCAGTGGCATGGATCGATGCTTATGATGTCAATCACTGGATTGTCTGGTCCAGACTCGCTTATTTACAGACAACGGTCATATAGCTGGAATATTGCTGAGTGCGGCGTTAAACAACAAATAAACAAACAAAACAACACATGTATTCAGTGCTAAATAATACGAATAAACGACGCTATTCCAAATCTCAAACTGGTATTTTCTCCAGCAGGTAATCCATCACCTGGTCCGGCAGAAACGATTTCAGAAATATGTAAACCTGAAAAAAGGTAGAACTGAATAAGTAATAAAACTATGGAAGGGGAGACATTAGTTGTACATACATATCTAACCTGTCAGAACCGGGGTGACAGCCCTTCTTGTATTCTCAATGAAATATACATGTTAAGAAGATTTGTTGGCAAGGAGAAATTTTGGTCTCAATGTCAAATAACGTGGTTTCAGAATTCCATCAATCCTAGTGCCTACCATTAACGGTAGAACATATCTACATGTACAACTCAAACAACTAATTTTTCATTTAGAGTTCCTTATTTCAAATTCACATATACCCGCTTTGAAGAGCAGTGACATTCGAGATGGCGGCAAGATTGAGGTATTTAGTTCATTATTTTTCGCCATTAATGGAACATTCTTTGCATCCGTTAACCAACGTGTTCATTTGCTATGGTTGGTTGGTTGTTTGGTTTGTTGTTTAACGCCGCACTCATCAATATTCCAGCTATATGACGGCGGTGTGTATATAATCGAATCTGGGCCAGACAATCCAGTGATTAATATCATGAGCATCGATCCACGCAATTGGGATCGATGACATGCATCAACCAAGTCAGCGAGCCTGACCACCCGATCCCGTTAGTCGCCTTTTACGACAAGCACAGTCGCCTTTTACGGCAAGTATGGGTTGCTGAAGACCCATTCTACCCCGGATTCATTTTCTATGGACCCATGTGACGTCGTTTCGTGACTTCATAGTATACATGCGTGAAGTACTCGTATGGCGAAAATTCTCCATAATGTTTCATTTCGACAATTTCGATAAACGTTCATTTGGAAACGACGGCAGTAGCCGCAGGTTTCATATATTTAGTATTTCGCGCCAATAACCGACAACACAAGAAAATTCGGAATATGTAATCTCCATATTTTGCCATTAAACGCGTAGATTATAAATAAGTAACTACGATGGGACCGGCAAATCGCTGAGACGCTCACACCTACCACACGGAGGTCAACCATTGAAGTCGTTCCCCCGATTAGATATCTCGGGCTGACCTTGACCTCTATCAACTGACGTTCCATGACGTCAAGGACGATGTCACATGACTTAGGTGAGTGTTTCACAGAGATGTATTTGTCCTTGACAGCCTGTTCTGCCACTTCCTGTGGGTAGGCCTTCCTGACGTCATCACTGGCTGAGTTGAATCCATCAAATAGTCTCTTTCTAAACATTTCAAACTGCATAAACAGAAATAAAGAAAATCCAGATCGGGAGAATGACAGTCGGAATGTGTTTTAAAATCATGCAACCTCGAAAAGGTCAGCACGGGTCGTTACGACTGAGTCCGTCAAAATAGTCGTCTATCGCTCTTCAGAAGGACATTTGAAACAGGAGATACCTCCGATATCCCATGGGAAGTACTGTCATACAATCTATTAGACATTCAAGAGTTTTCTTTTGTTCAGGTTTCAAAGAATGAATCGATATTTTTCAAAGTTCCAATTTGAGTGCAGTAAAGCGCGATGAAGCTACTTTTTGATCAGCTAATGTCATTTCAATGGTAGGTCAAAGTTCGCAAGGTGGCACGGGTGTCCCAGTCGTCTAAGGCGCCGCGATTCGCTGTACAGAGTTGCGTCCCTTGGGCACGCCAGAAACCTATGATTGTGGGTTCGAATCCCGGTTTGCCCCGATTATGTTTCTAGGTTTGTCAGCACCATACCCGTGCTCGTGGGTTTCACCCAAGTGGTAAACGTCTGAGACCTGCATCACTTCGGGCTTTCCTCCCACATTGAGCTGACACGCCGCGATATAACTTGAATACTGTTAAAAGCGACGTTAAACCAAACTCACTCACTCACTCAAAGTTCGCGAAAGGTCGTGCCATGTTATGAGATGTCTTCAGATATGTGTCTGGTCTAGTACAAGCAGTCACATACACACATGTGCATGCACGAGTCTATATAAGTGCAATAATCTTGGACGCGATGCTAAACTTCATTTACCTCTCCAGATGATACCAACATGTGGTGCGTTTAATTTACTAAGCAGTTATGAATTATGCAAAATAAAACCTTGAATCTCAGACTAGATTACAAATCCGATCGCTGTGAGTGAGTGAGTATGGTTTTACGTCGCTTTTGGAAATATTCCAGCAATATCACGGCGGGGGACACCAGAAATGCACTTCACACATTGTACCCATGTCGGGAATCGAACCCGTCCGATCGCTGTGACCTTGACCTTGTTTTTTATACACAGATCTAAGAGCATCACAAACATTCACGAAATTAAAAATCTATTCACAGTGAATATTTATATATTTCTATTTATTTGCCAGGTCTTTCAAAAATGGCAACGTTACACCAAAAGACGCCCCAAAAAGACATGCTGCCTGACATTTTCAAGTCTGGCATAATTGTTTTTTGAGTTTCCAAGATTTCAAACGATACAAAACACAGACTACACCTGCACCCGACCGTTCCAAATACTGAAACCAGACACAACCGGTGTACGTCACCGTCAACGTGCAAAAGCCACGACGTCAGGGTACGATTACACCCCATCGACCATCAGCGATCCTGATCTATTAGTCGCCTCAAACAACCAACAAGGACTTCCTTTTATTAAATGCCCGTGAAGAGATCACCCGTTTAATAAACATATAGAGGATTAACCACTGTGTTCGGTTGTTGACGAAATATCTACACACGAGTGATTAATCTGTCACGATTATAACGAGGCTTTGCTCTCAACATCCCTTGGCTTATTCAACGAAATTGCGCGTGGAGTTGATAGATCACTGAGAGGAGCTTATGCACACTCGGTGACCCCAGCAAACTTGTTGCTAGGCTGACGTCACATGGCATTGTTTCGCCGATGGATCTTGCAACAAAATTCCACAAATTAGGTACAACTCGTCTTGGTGTGTTGTAAGTGACTTGTAGCACGGGTTGCGACGGTCAATCCAAAATTGCGCGAGTTTGCGTAAAATTTAGTGACGTATAATATGACGTTAACTTTTAACGTTAACGTTTAACTTTTAATCTAATTGTTAAATTTGGGAATTTTCAAAGGCACATTAGAAATGTCAACTATTAATTTTCCGAATTTAGCAAAATGCGTTCTGTGTCCAGTTGTTTTTATGTTTGACAGTTACATTGTAATCTTTTAATTAAGTTATAAACATTTCTATTGTTTGTTGTTGTTTATTTACGTTATTACTCTTGAACACTGTGTACAACACTAAAGAAACATTGTAAGTTTGAAATTTCTCAAGTTAGTAGGCGAGGCTTGCTGATCTTGGCATCAGCCAATGGTAATAATCTTTAACAAACCGTGCTCTTACTACCATGATACAGGACCGCCTCCGTGGTCTTGTGGTAGAGCGTCCGCCCGGAGAGCGGAAGGTCCGGGGTTCGATCCCCGGCTGCGTCATACCAAAAGACGTTAAAAGATGGTACTTGTTGTTACCCTTTCTGGCGCTCGGCATTAAGGGGTTGAAACAAAGACTGGTCGGCTCGGAGTCAGTATACTGTGTCTGAGTGGGGTATTCATGTTAAACTGCGGCATGGTATCTCAGTGAGCTAGCACTATAAATCGGCATCAGTCCGGACTAGTACAAGCAGCCACACAAACACACACACGTACATGCACGTCGCTATATAAGTGCAATAATCTTGGACGCGACGTTAAACCCATTTCACCTCACCTCACCATGATACAGCATGGGTAAGATCTGAGATACCGCTCGCTACCCGTGCTACAATGTGACGTTATTGTAAACTTTGAGGTGCAAGGCCCGTTTACAAGGCGATCGTATTGTAGCGCAACGACAGTCATTAGTCTAAGTTAAAGTATGTGAGTTGCGATAGTCTTAGCCCTACGATAATTTTGTGAATACTAAAGGTGAACCTTTCTAGGGTATTAAATTCATACGTTTCAACTTTTGACGTGTTTGAAGTATTATTCTGTTAAGCTCAAGTGGACTATGCTGTGGATCGTGTAGGTGTCAGCCTATTCATACTCAACATTATAGCTAAAATGGATAGAATTATCATTAAACCGCCCGCATGTTATCAAAAATGAGCGGGCCACTGTAACTTGATAATGCCAACATATTGCTTGACGACGGGCCATTATCACGCCCGTTGTTATGTGACGTCATAGGATAGGGATAGGTGACGTCATATTCAACAGTGACGTCATCTGGTTTGTTCTATGACGTTTCCATATTTGTAAAAGTGGGTCAGTGACATTGGTGTCGGTTGCAGGGAATGTTTTAAAACGGATATTGTTGTTTCTTTTTATTTGATAACAAATTCCATCCATTTTAGCTATAATAACGGTAACGCTATTTTTCAGGGCATAATCATTTGCAGTTAATGGAAGACCTCGGGCTCCTGCAAATGATAATGCCCTGAAAAATAGCGTTACCCCTATAATTAAAGTAATAGATAAAATGCTAAACTCGCTGACGTGTAAAACTAATTTCGGTCGTCAGATACCACAACTATTCACTCGTTTCATAAAATTGGTGTTACACGGGAGCTCGTTGAGTATTCTATATTTAATTGATGGGTGAAATGTTTGGAAGTTAATCGTGTGAGATTTATATGACACATTTCGAAACGAAAACATGCATAGCATAGGTTGTTGGATAAGAACTTACGTTGTGTTCCAGAAGAATGGCTGTTGCTCCTCCGAAATGCGCCGGTTCAATCAGACTGACCTGGACCCCAAACCTCCTCATCTCGTGACGTAAAGCATCGGAGAAGGCTTCTAAACTGTACTTGGAAATGCAGTACGTCGCGTTACCTCCCCTTGCCAGACGGCCTCTTTCACTTGACACGTTAATTACCCGGCCTGAAACAGTGCAATCTATCAACGTCAGTACACTGCAAAATACAATTTGATTAAATGTAAACTAAATAAGACCTAACTTCTCGGTTTCAACAGTTTAATGTTGAAGGAAGCGATCTTTCATACACAAAAAAAACAAATCAAAATAAAGCTTTGTTGGCAGATGCTGATTAACGCCGCACTCAGCAATATTACAACTATGTGACGGCCGCCTTACCAGATCATGAAAGTGACAGTCGGAATGTGATTTCTAATTCGAAAACGTTAAAACGGTGTATTCCGAACGATAGTTACGGGCTTTACGACCGAATCTGTACAATCTAGACCAAATATTAGCCATTCTAGAACGTTCTTTTGTTCAGGTTTCAATTTTTTTAAGCGAGAATTTGAAATAAGTGCCGTAAAGCACGAAAAAGCTGCTTTCTGATTTGGCTAATGTCGACTTCGTGTCAGTAATTCCATTGGTCGGTCTGACGTGACCCGTAATGGGAACTAAGATCTGATTTTAATGAGATTGCGGCGACCGGTTCATCCCGGCGGTCATCAGAATTAGCATCTTCTGACCACGCTATACCTATTGTTTCGTCACCTTTAGCCTGCCTCACTAGCGGCAGGAACGCTTTGGACACTCTGATAGCCCCGAACAGGTTGACCTCGCACACTTCCTTGTAGAACTTTATGCTGCACAGCTCGACCGGACCCCCGCCGTCAAGTACTTTCTTTTCTCGTATTTACCTGACGTTTTCTCAATCGTGGCCCATTTTTTTTTGTTATTGTTATTGAATATTCATTGTACGTTTAAGAAATGATATACTCTAAATCTTGAAATTAACGCGAGCGTGAATTAAATGCGAAAAATGCGAGTGGCCTTTGTTCGCATATATGAAACTTCACATTGTCTCCAAAATGACTATCAACAATAAGACGGCCTCATTGTCCCTTTTGGCTAGGGGCCACCAGTCGCATTAATTTGACGACGCATTAGGATTTACAAGATACAAACGTTAATCTCACAGCGATGAGGTTTTTATACACAAGCTTAACTTAACAAAAATATTCGCTACGGAATATTTCGTACAACTATTTTCTAATGTGCACAACTTATCATAATAATAATATAATAATAATAATAATAATAATAATAATAATAATAATAATAATCTCTTGATCGCGAATGGGACGCGAAAATTTCGCGTTACTGTCGCGATCGTGGGACGCTCGCTGCTCATAGCTGATACATTGCTGTTGCCATCATCTTCGCGTCTCATTCGCGTTCGAGAGATTCTCTTTATTTGATCAGTAGAACAAGCGGCCTCGTTTGCGCAGTAGGTAGCGCGTCAGTCCCTGCAAACAAAATGCACAACAGCAAGTGGCCTGGAGATCCGGCATAGAATAGGTCTTCAGCAACCCATGCTTGCTGTAAACGGCGACTATGCTTGTCGTAAGAGGTGGCAAACGGGATCGGGTGGTCAGGCTCATTTTGTCAATCCCTGGAGTGTCTGGTCCAGACTCAAATATTTACAGACCGCAGTCATATAGCTGGAATATTGCCGAGTGCGGCGTTAAACAACAAACAAACAAACAAAGATACCAAGAGAAGCTTAACTATGGTACTTGTTGTTACCCTGCCTTGCGCTCAGCATTAAGGTGATAAAACCAGGGCCCTGTTCCACAAAGCGATCTTAGCGTTAAGATGATCGTAACTCCCATACTTTAACACAGGCCTACGGTAGTCGTAGGGTTAAGAGCACTTTGTGGAACAGGGCACAGGGCTGGTTGGCTCGGAGTGGGTATACTGTGTCAGAGTGATCATGAGGTATCCATGTGGCGTGGTATCTCAGTGGTCAAGCACTATAAGACCAGCGTTAATCCTGACTGAGCACAGGGTAACAACAAGTACCCTCATTTAACGTTATTCGGAATGACGCTGACGGGACATCGACAACAAACAAATAAACAAACAAACACAACAGCAAGTATTCCCACCCGTGCTTCTGCATCGCTCCTGGACATACTTGAGAGCCTCCGTCACCTCGCCATCCTTTGTGACATCCATCTACAGGACGTGCATCCTCTCCCCAAAGGTGGCCTGTAGGGCCCGGGGACCCTCCGTGTTGTCGTTCAGACAGCCGGCAAACACCGTGAAGCCGAGTTTGTGTGCGCGGGTCGCCAGCTCATTTCCCAGCCCTCTCAGGACAAAACAAGACAATATTACAAATAAAGTGATTGCAGGATGAATTGGCTTTTTATGCCTCTTTGAACAGTATTTGTCAGCGTGTCAGTTCGGGAGCACGAAGAAGTGATGCAGAACTTAGACTTGTACCAGAACACGGCTGCAACGTTGCCTAATCTACGAAAGCCTATCGGGGTCAAGTGAAATATGGAAAATAAATGAAAAGAAATTCGTTATAACGGAAAAAAAATTCGTTTGTACGGAAATAATTTCGTTATAACGGAAAAACTGATTCGTTATTACGTAAATAAATTCGTTATTACGGAAAAGATTCGGTACAACGGAACTTATTTCGTTATATCGATTTTTTTTTACGAAATTACGAATCTTTTTCCGTATTTGTAATAACGAAATTGTTTCTGTAATAACGAATCCTCGTTCCGTTATAACGAATTTATTTTCGCAATGAAGGAACTTTCTTTCGTAATAACGAATTTATTTTTGTAAAAGCGTATGTCAAGTCCACTTTTTTAATTGTGGACTTTCTTTTGCCAGGCAGATTCTGCACTTATACCAGTGGGAGATCACATTCGCGCAATGCCAAAAATGAGTTTGATGTTTTCCGTGCATGAATATATTATTATTATTATGATATAATCTGACCTGCATCACACCCTGTGATGAGAATGGCCTTTCCTGTGGGATCGATTTGACTTGGAGCCTCGGATTTGAGGAAATACACCCCCGCAGCGTAGAGAACGCAGCCTGTCACTATGCACCAGAGAATGTAGTCGATGAAGTAGTATACCAGCGCCGTAAACACCGCTGTGGCCGCCACAGGGATATATTGCAGATATACTTTTGCCGGGGGCGCCATCTGTGAACGAAGCAAATATCAAAACACAAAATTATCAACTCCCTAAACAGTCGACTCCTCTTGAATCTGCTCGTAGAGCGAGAAATTAGAGGTTCGAACCCGGCTGCGTCATACCAAAAGAGACCCGTGAAGATCCGGGGTAGAATAGGTCTTCAGCAACACGTGCTTGTTGTAAAAGGCGACTATGCTTCGAATCCCAATTGCGTGGCTCGTGCTAATGATGTCAATCATTTGTCCAGACTCGAGTATTTACACAGACCGCAGTCATATAGCTTGAATATTGCTCGGTGCGGCGTTAAACAACAAACGAACACCAAAAGACGCTTAAGTATGGAACTTGTTGTTACCCTGTCTGGCACTCAGCATTAAGGGTTAAATCAAGGACTGGTCGGCTCGGAGTCAATAAAATGTGTCAGACTGATCCTGAGGTATCTATGTTAAGCTGTTGCATCGTATCTCAGTGGTTGAGCACAATAAGACCGGCGTTAATCCTGACTGGTAACATGCAATTGCTTATTTTATCCCGAGCACAGGGTAACAACAAGTACCATCATTTAACGTCATTTTGAATGACGCTGACGGGGCCTCGACTCACAGACATTCTATTTACTAGACCACGAGGGCGGGTTGTAAATAGTCGAGTCTGGACCCGACAACCCAGTAATCTATGCTGTGGGAACCGAACCACGCCCCTAGCTGCGATGACACGCACTCAACCGAGTCACCGACTCTGACCCCCCTGTCCCGTTATTCGCCCTTCTGACAAGCGTCGGTTATTGAAAACAAATGCTAACCCGGATATCGATCTTCACGGGTGATACTCATGCTTTCACCCTTATTCAGTGAAATGTTCTTGAAAACAAACAACTTAAACAAACAAACAAACAAATAACAACTTCTGAAGTCTGCACAGGGAACGACCATGCGTCCCCCTTCGGGTGGTGTCTTCTGTTAGGACGGCCTAATTGTTGCAAGAGGACCATTTGTGGACTCCGAAATGAGGAGTCGACTATTTTTTAGCAGAGCAGTTGTTTTAAGGACATCGTGTGAACAAGTTTTTTGGGCAAAATATTGTTTTTAGTATTTTCTGGAACAAATTATTTTGTTAAAACTAATCCCATGCATCGCCCCTAAATATCCAGACCGCCTCCGTGGTCTAGTGGTAGAGCGTCCGCCTTGAGAGCAGAAGGTCCGGGGTTCAATCCCCGACCGCGTCATACCAGACATTAAAATATGGTACTTGTTGTTACCCTGTCTGGCGCTCGGAGCCAATATACTGTGTCTGAGTGGGGTATTCATGTTAAACTGCGACATAGTATCTCAGTGAGCTAGCACTATAAATCGGCATCAGTCCGGACTAGTACAAGCAGCCACACACACACAGGTACACGTATATATATATATATATATATAAGTGCAATAATCTTGGACGCGACGTTAAACCCCAATTCACCTCACCTTGACGTCCATAATCTCTCCTTCGTGTTTAATTTCAACAAATTTCAACAAGTATATTCCACTATCATGTGAATGTACATGCGTCATTGTGGAAACAAATAAAAAACATATCTCATGCCTCATACCTTGTAAAAACATGATTCATGATGTTGGTTGTCAACATAATCTGTCATGCCCTTTGACCTAACATTTGACCTGACCTAATTTTAATTCCCACTCCGTGTTTGGTTTCATCGATACCACCATAGGACTATAGCTGATCTCAGTCATATAACTCAAAAGCAATGTCGTGTCGAAATTATACCACTTTTACACAGATTTCAAACATTGTTGAAATACCGTACGTCAAAAATGGTGATTGTTGTTACCCTGCCTGGCGTAAATCATTGTAAATACAGTAAACTACGGTTATAACGAACTCAAAGTGTCCACTGATATCAGTTCGACATAACCGTAGTTCGTTATAAGCATATATACAGCAAATGACCGGGACAAAAAATGTGTGTTATATCCATCAGTTCGTTATAAGCGTGTTCGTTATAAACGTAGTTTACTGTATCTTGAATGCGGCGTTCAGCCCCATTTCATTTCATAACCTCAGATCACCCAGCGATTGAACAATAGCTGCTCTGACAGGGGTCCCATGTCCGCGCATGTAGCTTCACACACTGTAGCCTCAGATCACCCAGCACTTGAACAATAGCTGCTCTGACAGGGGTCCCATGTCCGCGCATGTAGCCTCGCACACTGAAGCCTCAGATCACCCAGCACTTGAACAATAGCTGCTCTGACAGGGGCTCCATGTCCGCGCATGTAGCTTCGCACACTGTAGCCTCAGATCACCCAGCACTTGAACAATAGCTGCTCTGACAGGGGTCCCATGTCCGCGCATGTAGCCTCGCACACTGTAGCCTAAGATCACCCAGCACTTGAACAATAGCTGCTCTGACAGGGGTCCCATGTCCGCGCATGTAGCCTCGCACACTGTAGCCTCAGATCACCCAGCACTTGAACAATAGCTGCTCTGACAGGGGCCCCATGTCCGCGCATGTAGCTTCGCACACTGTAACCTCAGATCACCCAGCACTTGAACAATAGCTGCTCTGACAGGGGTCCCATGTCCGCGCATGTAGCTTCACACGCTGTAGCCTCAGATCACCCAGCACTTGAACAATAGCTGCTCTGACAGGGTTCCCATGTCCGCGCATGTAGCCTCGCACACTGTAGCCTCAGATCACCCAGCACTTGAACAATAGCTGCTCTGACAGGGGTCCCATGTCCGCGCATGTAGCTTCACACGCTGTAGCCTCAGATCACCCAGCACTTGAACAATAGCTGCTCTGACAGGGGTCCCATGTCCGCGCATGTAGCCTCGCACACTGTAGCCTCAGATCACCCAGCACTTGAACAATAGCTGCTCTGACAGGGGTCCCATGTCCGCGCATGTAGCTTCTCACACTGTAGCCTCAGATCACCCAGCACTTGAACAATAGCTGCTCTGACAGGGGTCCCATGTCCGCGCATGTAGCTTCTCACACTGTAGCCTCAGATCACCCAGCACTTGAACAATAGCTGCTCTGACAGGGGTCCGATGTCCGCGCATGTAGCTTCACACACTGTAGCCTCAGATCACCCAACACTTGTACAATAGCTGCTCTGACAGGGGTCCCATGTCCGCGAATGTAGCTTCACACACTGTAGCCTCAGATCACCCAGCACTTGAACAATAGCTCCTCTGACAGGGGTCCCATGTCCGCGAATGTAGCTTCACACGCTGTAGCCTCAGATCACCCAGCAATTGAACAATATCTGCTCTGACAGGGGTCCCATGTCCGCGCATGTAGCTTCACACGCTGTAGCCTCAGATCACCCAGCACTTAAACAATAGCTGCTCTGACAGGGGTCCCATGTCCGCGCATGTAGCCTCGCACACTGTAGCCTCAGATCACCCAGCACTTGAACAATAGCTGCTCTGACAGGGGTCCCATGTCCGCGCATGTAGCTTCTCACACTGTAGCCTCAGATCACCCAGCACTTGAACAATAGCTGCTCTGACAGGCTCGTGGCATGGTATATCAGTGGGCTAGCACTATAAAATCGGCATTAGTCCGGTCTAGTGCAAACAGACACACACACATGGGCAATAACATCACAGGTTAGAAGATAAAGGATAACTTTGAATAGATAATCGGGTCATCTTTTTTTGTTGTTTGACATCTGTGGCAAGTATAGTGAGGAAACTGGAAGAATCAAAACACGCCTACTGTGGGAAGATGCATAGAACCAAATGTCTAACGCAAGCTGTGTAAATTAAAACAATAACATTTCAAACCTGGAAGGATTATTTCAAAAATGCTTCTACATATTTTTAGTCGTGTTCTGTACCTAATCCTACGGAATAATCAAGTGTTTATGACATTGTAGGATATTGACATGTTGTTGGAGGTATGAACTAAAATTACTTTAGCGGTATGCTGTAATCATGAAAATACACGTTGGGGACAAGTGTTACTTGTACAAATCCCCCCCCCCCCCCCCCCCCCATGTCCAAAAAAGTTAAATACGGCCTTAATATCAATACGCACAATTTTTTTCCCTCCTAAATATTAAATTTGACACTTGCAATAGGAACTACTAACACCCTCTATTTCAGCAATAGCGTCCAGACACCAATGCTTGTTTGGATTCGCATCCAAGACTGGCCCTGATGATGTGACTAGTGGTGTACCCATGCTCGTGGTTTGATATTAGCCCTGATAATGTTTGTAGTGGTGTACCCATGCTCTTGGTTTGAGATTAGCCCTGATAGTGCTCTTGTGGTGTACCCATGCTCGTGGTTTAAGATTAGCCCTGATTATGTTTATTGTGGTGTACCCATGCTCGTGGTTTGAGATTAGCCCTGATAATGTTTGTAGTGGTGTACCCATGCTCGTGGTTTAAGATTAGCCCTGATAATGTTTATTGTGGTGTACCCATGCTCGTGGTTTGAGATTAGCCCTGATAATGTTTGTAGTGGTGTACCCATGCTCGTGGTTTGAGATTGGCCCTGATAATGTTTGTAGTGGTGTACCCATGCTCGTGGTTTAAGATTAGCCCTGATAATGTTTATTGTGGTGTACCCATGCTCGTGGTTTGAGATTAGCCCTGATAATGTTTGTAGTGGTGTACCCATGCTCGTGGTTTGAGATTAGCCCTGATAATGTTTGTAGTGTTGTACCCATGCTCGTGGTTTAAGATTAGCCCTGATAATGTTTATTGTGGTGTACCCATGCTCGTGGTTTGAGATTAGCCCTGATAATGTTTGTAGTGGTGTACCCATGCTCATGGTTTGAGATTAGCCCCGATAATGTTTGTAGTGGTGTACCCATGCTCGTGGTTTGAGATTAGCCCTGATAATGTTTGTAGTGGTGTACCCATGCTCGTGGTTTAAGATTAGCCCTGATAATGTTTATTGTGGTGTACCCATGCTCGTGGTTTGAGATTAGCCCTGATAATGTTTGTAGTGGTGTACCCATGCTCGTGGTTTGAGATTGGCCCTGATAATGTTTGTAGTGGTGTACCCATGCTCGTGGTTTAAGATTAGCCCTGATAATGTTTATTGTGGTGTACCCATGCTCGTGGTTTGAGATTAGCCCTGATAATGTTTGTAGTGGTGTACCCATGCTCGTGGTTTGAGATTAGCCCTGATAATGTTTGTAGTGTTGTACCCATGCTCGTGGTTTAAGATTAGCCCTGATAATGTTTATTGTGGTGTACCCATGCTCGTGGTTTGAGATTAGCCCTGATAATGTTTGTAGTGGTGTACCCATGCTCGTGGTTTGAGATTAGCCCTGATAATGTTTGTAGTGGTGTACCCATGCTCGTGGTTTGAGATTAGCCACGATAATGTTTGTAGTGGTGTACCCATGCTCGTGGTTTGAGATAAGCCCTGATAATGTTTGTAGTGGTGTACCCATGCTCGTGGTTTGAGATTGGCCCTGATAATGTTTGTAGTGGTGTACCCATGCTCGTGGTTTAAGATTAGCCCTGATAATGTTTATTGTGGTGTACCCATGCTCGTGGTTTGAGATTAGCCCTGATAATGTTTGTAGTGGTGTACCCATGCTCGTGGTTTGAGATTAGCCCCGATAATGTTTGTAGTGGTGTACCCATGCTCGTGGTTTGAGATTAGCCCTGATAATGTTTGTAGTGGTGTACCCATGCTCGTGGTTTGAGATTAGCCCCGATAATGTTTGTAGTGGTGTACCCATGCTCGTGGTTTGAGATTAGCCCTGATAATGTTTGTAGTGGTGTACCCATGCTCGTGGTTTGAGATTAGCCCTGATAATGTTTGTAGTGTTGTACCCATGCTCGTGGTTTGAAATTAGCCCTGATTATGTTTGTAGTGGTGTACCCATGCTCGTGGTTTGAGAGTAGCCTTGATAATGTTCTAGTGGTGCCCCTATGCTCGTGGGTTTGACAGAGTGGTAACACATCGGTCTGAATAAACCAATCCGATAAACGCGGGGTCTCGATCCGATCAATGTGCAAACTTGATTCCTTCTTCCCCAATAAACAGTGAGTTAGTGAGTGAGTTGGGTTTAACGCCGCTTTTAACAGTATTCCAGTTATATCACGGCGTGTCAGCTTAATGTGGGAGGAAAGCCCGAAGTGATGCAGGTCTCAGACGTTTACTACTTCAGTGAAACCCACGAGCACGGGTATGGTGCTGACAAACCCAGAAACATAATGGGGGCGAGCCGGGATTCGAACCCACAATCATAGGTTTCTGGCGTGCCCAAGGGACGCAACTCTGCACAGCGAATCGCGGCGCCTTAGACGACTAGGCCACCCGTGACCCCCAGTACAGTGAACTTACCTCTTAAATATATCATTTTAAAAATAACAGTGTATGATAAACATACTATTATAGTATGTTCGTGACGTAAAAGACTCATATAATGCATTTTTATATTCCTTACATGTTTACGACACAGAAACACACTCTCTAGTTATCATAATATCTATTCGTCACACATTCATCTCGAAACAAGCAAACAAGTCACGCGCCATGCAACACAAAAAACAGACGGGACAGAATCGCTACGCACAAATTAAACCCGTGAATCGGTTCGGCTTCATGTGTGAACGTGGGTCCGTCTGCTTATGACGTCAACACATGGTCCAAATTGTGTTATTAATGTACGCCGATTGCTGATTGTTCGCGCTGGAATGATATCGTGGGATGCCCTTATTCAAGACCACGGACAATTTCCAGTCAATTATCTGAATATTTTCAAGTTGATTACACCTGAAAAGAAAATATTATCCTGTTAATAAAATCGAATTAGCGAACACCTGGTGTCATCACTATTTGATAGTGATTCATGAACACATGTTCATGATATAGTTGGAATCGTGCAATGGATAATGAATATTTCTCATGAATAACGAATTGTTTTGCAGCTCCTCTATTTTCTTCTCCTTATTTTAATATACGCCTAAAAATGTATTGTCCTATGTTCATATGTATCCTGACACTATAAGTGTATTTTCGAAAAAATGAAATTAATATTTTACAATGATACCAGTTTTCCCTATTCAAACCATTGTAATTATTAAATAAATTAATTTAGATTAATAAAACTCGAAGGGTCATGTGGTTGGTACTTTAAATTGGTATATAAGTTAGGGATGTCGACAGTTGTTCGTGGACCAACATTTTGTTGATAACGTCACTAGAGCGTTTAGAGGCCCGTCACGATGTTGAAGTTGATTTGTGTCGTCGCTGTGGTCGGTTGTTCTGTCGCGGAGAAGCGGTGCCCACCCAAGTCATGGCGTGCAGAAGAAGTATTCCTTGGCTTGTATCTTCCCAAAGTTGACAACGTGTACCAGCCGCGAAAGGAAGGGGTAATTATCGTCATATAAACGTCATCGCACTGTTCTCTATGTGATATTCCAGGTACTAGGGGACACGGATGGCCCAATCGTCTAAGGCGCCGCGATTCGCTGTGCAGAGTTGCGTCCCTCAGGCAAGGGTTCGAATCCCGGTTCGCTCCGATTATGTTTCTAGGTTTGTCAGCACCATACCCGTGCTCGTGGGTTTCACCGAAGGGGTAAACGTCTGAGACCTGCATCACTTCGGGCTTTCCTCCCACATTAACCGTGATATAACTGGAATACTGTTAAAAGCGGCGTTAAACCCAACTCACTCACTCACTCCAGGTACTAATACACATGGAACAAATACCACGACATTAAAACAGTGTTAGACCATTCCGAACGTCCACACAAATCAACCTTAACTGTTGCATGGAACCGCCCTTTGAAAGAAGGAGCTATAGGTTGCGTTCTTACCATGCTTCCCTAAGTCTTGAATTAATGATATCAGAGAAAGACTTGAAAGCGAGTACATGTGGAAATAATACACTCGAGCGTCATTGTATGTCTTTCTACCTGACATCCAATGTTTGCACCCGGAGAGCGCAAGGTCGGTGGTCCGATTCCGGGCGCGTCGTACCAGAATCTTTTTGTTACCCTGCCTGATCATGACGTTGGGCGTTGGAGTCGGTAGTGTGCCAGAGTGGGGTATAAGCAGCACACTCGCACGCACGCACTCGAACGCACGCACGCACGCACGCACGCACGCCTGTCCGCACGCACACACGTGCATGCATGTCACAGTTATATCATTCTAATGTTGGATGAACACCGAAATCAACGAATATCTCGGACGTTGACTACTTTGGTGAAACCTACGAGAAAGAGGTGTTGACAGCTGGGGTTCAAATCAACTTTCATCGGATCCTGGCACAACTAGAGGGCTCAGGTCTGCACTTTGAATTGCAACGAATGGTCGTCATCGTAATGTCAGCAGCCTTCTTACCAAGTCCTCACAATCACAACCATAAACATACCCATGTTAAACTAAACCAGCCAGTACTACACGTTAGTGTAAACAGAAAGTTGTGTGAGTCAAGTGTCCGATGCATGACACGTTATCTTGCACTACAGCCTCATGTGGCAGAGTTTGACTTTTCATTATGGGTATTGTTGTAGTTCACCAATGTGTTTAGAGTAAACTACGGTTATATCGAACTCAAAGGGACCAGTTCGTTCTAACCGTAATTCGTTATCAGCTTATATACAGCATACATACAGCAAATGGCAGGGACCTAAAAAAACAGTTGGTTATATCCGCCAGTTCGTTATAAGCGTGTTCGTTATAACCGTAGTTTACTGTACATGTGTTGGATCTAGCACTACAGTCCGAGTGAGTGAGTGAGTATGGTTTTAGGCCGCTTTTAGCAATATTCCAGCAATATCACGGCGGGGGACACCAGAAATGGGCTTCACACATTTTACCCATGTCGGGAATCGAACCCGAGGCTTCGGCGTGACGAGCCAACGCTTTAACCACTAGGCTACCCGACCGACCCACTACAGTCCGAGGTAGCACATAGTTGACATGACATTTGATAATTACTATTGTTGAGGTTTTTATCTTACGAACGTGTCTTTCTTACGATTTCGGAAAGGCTTTCTTCACATTGATTAATTTTGGCATCCACAGTATTTTGATTTTTAGTTTTTTTTATCGTAAAGCAAAGAGACTATATAATGAGTGTTTTACACCACAGGACCACAGCCTGGTGTACTATGACGCTGACAACAAAAGGTCCGCCATCATCTCGAATTTCACTGTTGGCTCAAAGACAGGGGATAACAAATTCATCTTCGACTACACTGCAGTAAGTATACTCTGTATATAACGAAGTTGGATGTAACGAACTTTTGCTATGACGAAATCATTCTAACCTAACATGAGTGGTGATTGAGGAGACGGACATTCTGTGTTTCAAATTAAAGTTTTATTTAATTTTGGACCCGAACGTGCAGCGCTACACTGAAAACTCAGTCAAAAACTGCTTTTCATTAATTTTCTATTACATTCTACCATGATACAATGAAACCCGACCTCCTTGGTATTAGTATCCTAAGACATATGCGTGAGGCCGTATGGATGGAAGCCAATGGTTTGAGTCGATTGTCGATGAAATTTATGGAAACTTGTGGGATTGGGCTTAAGACTGTATAATATTTTGCTGCTCTCCATTTTATGAAACATGTTTTCATCCCCCACCCCTCCCCGCACCCCCCTCCCCACCCTCAGTATTTTAGGCGACAAAACCTCTCACGCTGGCCTTTGTTCATACCCCAACCCCAACCCCCTTCCCCTCACCCCACCCTCACCATCCCACCCCCACCATAAGCACCGTATCTCCCTGAGTGTGTGAGTGAGTTGGGTTTAACGCCGCTTTTAACAGTTTACGACTTATATCACAGCGTGTCAGCTTAATGTTGGAGGAAAGCCCGAAGTGATGCAGGTCTCAGACGTTTACCACTTCGGTGAAACCCACGAGCATGACTATGGTGCTGACAAACCTAGAAACATAATCGGGGCGAACCGGGATTCGAACCCACAATCATAGGTCTCTGGCGTGCCCAAGGGACCACAAGCCTAGACATTATCGGGGCCAACCGGGATTCCAATAGACAATCAATCGTTTCCAAGGGACGCAACTCTGCACAGCTAATTGCGGTGCCTTTGACGATTGGGCCACCCGTGTCCCCGTGTCTTCCAGAAGAGATCTGACTTAAACTCTTTAATGTATTACTTTTTTAAGCTATGGGGCATCGTCAATACGGCACGGGTATCTATGGGCTACGGTCGTCCATCCCCCGTGAATATATACGCCCGCTTTGCCGTGAAGTGATGATGTGTGTGTAGTGTGTCAGTTACTGAATTATGGCCGTGTATAAGTCCCGGAGGTCAATTGTGTCTAACTCGGTGCGGAAACGGACGCCGGAGCAAAGGGGGCACGGGTGGCTCTGTCGTCAAAGGCAGCGCAATTAGCTGTGCAGAGTTGCATCCCTTGGAAACGAATGATTGTCCGTTGGAATCCCGGTTCGCCCCGATAATTTCTAGGCTATGGTCCTGAGT
This sequence comes from Haliotis rufescens, assembly GCF_023055435.1. Classification (NCBI taxonomy): domain Eukaryota; kingdom Metazoa; phylum Mollusca; class Gastropoda; order Lepetellida; family Haliotidae; genus Haliotis; species Haliotis rufescens. The sequence goes on along the minus strand of NW_025963824.1, from coordinate 14,967,925 downwards.
TTCATCAAAGTGATAAACGTCAGAGCCCCGCATCACTTTGGGCTTAGCCCTCAACCACGATGAAACGATGTGATATAGCTAGAATAATGTTCAAACGGTGTTAAACCCAACTCACTGAAGCAATCTCTAGAGAACGATGCCGTAATGCGATATAAGCTGGGCGCTCATTGGCCTGAGTACTCACTGGTGTCCAATTCGCTGAAACAAGGGCGTTGTTGATTGGCTGGTTATGAAGCGTCTGTATGTGAGGTGAGGTGAACTGGGGTTAAACGTCGCGTCTAAGATTATTGCACTTATATAGCGACATGCATGTACGTGTGTGTGTTTGTGTGGTTGCTTGTACTAGTCCGGACTGATGCCGATTTATAGTGCTAGCTCACTGGGATACCATGCCGCAGTTTAACATGAATACCCCACTCAGACACAGTAAACTGACTCCGAGCCGACTAGTCCTTGCTTTAGCCCCTTAATGCCGAGCGCCAGACAGGGTAACAACAAGGACCATCTTTTAACGTCTTTTGGTATGACGCGGTGGGGATCGAACCCCGGACCTTCTGCTCTCTGGGCGGACACACAATGTTACGTAAGCTGGGTTTTTACACCTTCAAGCACTTTCCCTGCAACGTCACGATGAGGGACACCAATATAGGGATTCGAACCCGGTCCTTGGGCTCAATGAGCAGACCTTAACATGTGTAGACCACATCCGCTATCTAACAGTGTCTTACTTCTAGTATGTTGTTTTCCACTGATACGTTTTCCAGTCAGTCGAAATTGTAATATGAATATACATACATGTATCTCAACATGTCATGAACAATTGTGCTGTGTAATTTATAAGCTGGGGAAGTGAATTGTAGAATTTATAATTTACAATTAATTTCATGTGGCAGAAACGATCAGCTCAAACATTGCCCGCTATGGCTTTTAACTCCTCCTATGTAAGTGTCGATATTTCTTACGATGTGTAACATCAATTTGGCATATGCAAAAGAAATCCCATGCATGGAATGCAATAATAAGTGCCTTTTTTAATGTAAGTAATTTCGTTAGTCAGTTCGACTAATTGTGGTAAGGTCGGATGATGCTTCCTGTTGCAATAACATTACGTTTGGAACATTGTAGGGGGCGGGACATTCTTACAATATTCTTCATATGAATTATTTCAGCTAGCTTATCTTGACCTATTTAGATAATAAATTAAAATCTTCTATCTGTTGTAACTGCTGTCCATATCACCTGTTCTCACTCACTGTTCCGCAGGGTGTCCCTTCCCGATCCGCTCGCCATATTCCGGAATCTGCCCCGTGATGTGTGGAGGTGATGACGGACCTGGCTGCCCTGAAGGTGATGGCTACTAGATCAGCTTGGTATTAGTGTCTGCGTGTGTGCAGCCGTGTGTTGTGAGTCTTGTGGCGGCAGTGTTTGTTTGTTTGGTGTTTAACGCCGCACTCAGCAATATTGCAGCAATATGACGTTGGTCTGTAAATAATCGTGTCTGGACCTGACAATCCAGTGATTGACATGGTCAGTATCGATCCACGCAATTGGGATACGATGACAAGTATAAAACAAGTCAGCGAGCCTGACCACCTGATCGCCTCTTATGACAAGCACAGTCGCATAGCAAACATGGGTTGCTGAAAACCGACTCTACCCCGGATTTTCACGCGTCTCTTGCAGTGATAGTGATGTATACCTCGTACTATTGTACAGACATTGCCAGTCCTGTAGTGGCAGTGATGCTTTTGTGAAAGTGTCGTACATGTATTGTCACGACAGTGTTGTACATGTATTATCAGCCTCGCAGTGACAGTGTTGTACAGGTAGTATCAGCCTCGTAGTGACAGTGTTGTACAGGTAGTATCAGCCTCGCAGTGACAGTGTTGTACAGGTAGTGTCAGCCTCGCAGTGACAGTGTAGTACAGGTAGTATCTGCCTCGCAGTGACAGTGTTGTACAGGTATTATCAGCCTCGCAGTGACAGTGTTGTACAGGTAGTGTCAGCCTCGCAGTGACAGTGTTGTACAGGTATTATCAGCCTCGCAGTGTCAGTGTTGTACAGGAAGTATCTGCCTCGCAGTGACAGTGTTGTACAGGTAGTATCTGCCTCGCAGTGACAGTGTTGTACAGGTAGTGTCAGCCTCGCAGTGACAGTGTTGTACAGGTATTATCAGCCTCGCAGTGTCAGTGTTGTACAGGAAGTATCTGCCTCGCAGTGACAGTGTTGTACAGGTAGTATCTGCCTCGCAGTGACAGTGTTGTACAGGTATTATCAGCCTCGCAGTGACAGTGTTGTACAGATAGTATCTGCCTCGCAGTGACAGTGTTGTACAGGAAGTATCAGCCTCGCAGTGTCAGTGTTGTACAGGTAGTATCAGCCTCGCAGTGACAGTGTTGTACAGGAAGTATCTGCCTCGCAGTGACAGTGTTGTACAGGAAGTATCAGCCTCGCAGTGACAGTGTTGTACAGATAGTATCTGCCTCGCAGTGACAGTGTTGTACAGGAAGTATCAGCCTCGCAGTGACAGTGTTGTACAGGTAGTATCAGTCTCGCAGTGACAGTGTTGTACAGATAGTATCTGCCTCGCAGTGACAGTGTTGTGCAGGAAGTATCAGCCTCGTAGTGACAGTGTTGTACAGATAGTATCTGCCTCGCAGTGACAGTGTTGTACAGGAAGTATCAGCCTCGCAGTGACAGTGTTGTACAGGTAGTATCTGCCTCGCAGTGACAGTGTTGTACAGGTATTATCAGCCTCGCAGTGACAGTGTTGTACAGGTAGTATCAGCCTCGTAGTGACAGTGTTGTACAGGTAGTATCAGCCTCGTAGTGACAGTGTTGTACAGGTAGTGTCAGCCTCGCAGTGACAGTGTTGTACAGGTAGTGTCAGCCTCGCAGTGACAGTGTTGTACAGGTAGTATCAGCCTCGCAGTGACAGTGTTGTACAGGTATTGTCTGCCTCGCAGTGTCAGTGCTGTACAAGTATTGTCAGCCTCACAGTGACAGTGTTGTACAGGTATTATCAGCCTCGCAGCGACAGTGTTGTACAGGTATTATCAGCCTCGCAGTGTCAGTGCTGTACAGGTAGTGTCAGCCTCGCAGTGACAGTGTTGTACAGGTATCATCAGCCTCGCAGTGGCAGTGTTGTACATGTATTATCAGCCTTGCAGTGACAGTGTTGTACAGGTAGTATCAGTCTCGCAGTGACAGTGTTGTACAGATAGTATCAGCCTCGCAGTGACAGTGTTGTACAGGTAGTATCAGCCTCGCAGTGACAGTGTTGTACAGGTAGTATCAGTCTCGCAGTGACAGTGTTGTACAGGTAGTATCAGTCTCGCAGTGACAGTGTTGTACAGGTATTATCAGTCTCGCAGTTACAGTGTTGAAAACGTCAGTGTTATTCACGAGCTGATGCTGTCAGTCTACCTTGCTGTTGTATGGCAGATCCACATTACCCTGTATATTGAGTATGATGCAGCCAATGAACTACCTCCCTGCTGTCGTTTATCCGATGATGTTCCGACTTTTTTCTGTTCTCCCACAGGAACGTTGTGCTGCGGCACCAACTGTGGAGGAAGCATGTGTGTGGCCCCGGTACAGCCACGTGAGTTGGACCATCTTCATCCTGACAGTATGTGTTCTACTAATTTGAAATGATCCACTTGAAATGATCATCTTGGTATTCAACTTATACGTAGGGGTGTTGCTAATATTGAGGAGGATGCCGTCTTATGTAAACACTGTCATGTAATTGAGGATGAACTTCATGTTATATACAACTGTCCTCTTTATGCAAGTCGGCGGGAAATGTATATCCCAAAGACAGTTAATCATAATTATTTTTGTTTAGAAAGACTCTGTCAAGTATCCGAAAACGATGCAATGATAAATTTTGCAAAATTTCTAATGTACGTGTTCTCAACACACACACACAAAAAAGTATCAATTAGGTAACTCTTAGATAAATAAAATGTAAATGTATTTTGTACAATGGGTCAAATGGCCTTATACAAATAAATCTGTCTGTCTGTCTGTCTGTCAGTCTGTCTATATGTAGACACATGTTGTCTTTGAAGACTCAGATAGGATTGTTTTCTTCCTGACATAATATGCTCCACAAATTTGAATGCAATGATCATGTTTCGATATGTGGACCCATATTGTCGTGGTGCACTCACAGAGTCAGTAAATGAGTTGTTGATCAAGTACATAATAAATAACTCAATTATTAACGTGACATGTTGTATTGTACTGTGGTCGATACTGCAATTTGTTTTAGAAAACCACTTCCTCTTTGAATAAAGAACGAGTCGAACTTTGTTTCTGGGAAGGGCTGGGTGTGGTTGTGGGAGTGAGGTTGTGGGTGTGGTTGTGGGTGTGAGGTTGCGTTTGTGAGGTTGTGGGTGTGGATGTGAGGTTGTGGGTGTGGTTGTGGGTGTGAGGTTGTGGATGTTGTTGTGGGTGTGAGGTTGTGGGTGAGGTTGTGCGTGAGATGTTGTGGGTGTGGTTGTGGGTGTGAGGTTACGGGTGAGGTTGTGGGTGTGAGGTTGTGGGTGTGGTTGTGGTAGTGGCTGTGAGGTTGTGGGTGTGGTTGTAAGTATGCTTGTGGGTGTGAGGTTGTTGGGTGTGAGGTTGTGGGTCTGAGGTTGTGGGTGTGGTTGTAGGTGTGCTTGTGAGTGTGAGGTTGTTGGGTGTGAGGTTATGGTTGTGGGTTTGGTGTGGATGGAAGTGGTTATGGTGGAGATGGGAGGGTGATTGTTGTGGATGGGGACGGACGTATTGTTTTAGCGACAACATATGCCGCATATTTTCTGCTGCAGGTAGAGCCAGGCATATTAAACATATTTACATCAAGACATCCAACATATCCAGCGAACTACTTTGTTAGTTTAACCAAGCCAAATATTGTTTTCAATTAATTTCATGAACAGTTTTTCATTTTTATAATCCCAAGATATCACATGGATTTACAGCCTCATGTAAAGCGGGTAAAATATGGAAAGATATGCTCTTCCATCAAATAAATTTTGTCTGAGCTAATCTATATGCATACCTTTGTTCCGGCTGGGAAATATACACATTCAATAACTGGCAAGAATCCAAATAAAAACTGACATTGCATTTGGTTTTCCGAAGTCACTGCATAATATTAACTAACATCTGTTTTCCGGATGAAACTGGGCTATTTGCAAATAATGCCATCAACAGCCCCATCGTTGCCATTTCCTCAAAGTGGTTTGTGTGTGTCTTGTTTGACGCCGCACTCAGCAATATTCCAGGTATATGACATCGGTTGGTAAATATCTGGAGTCTGGACCACACAAACCACAAATCATCACGAGCCTCGATCTCCGCAATGGGAATACGATGACATGCATCACGCCTGACCACCCGATCCCTTTAGTCGCCTCTTACGACAAGCATAGTCGCCTCTTCTGACAAGCATGGGCTGCCGAAGAACTCATTTCCTCAAAGCTTGACCGCCTTAAGTTCTTACAACATTACTTCCAGACCTTGACCCAAATAAAGACAATTTCTTTATGACTAAACAATTCCCTCGGTCTAAGAATTATTTTGTTTGACAGATTTAATTTAAAACGCATGGTTATTCTTATATCGGCATATCAAGAACGAAACATAGCTTTCTCTACCTCAGTGTATGATTGCTGGTAAAAAGGTTCTAAGCCTAACTAACTCTCAACTTTGGGCCATAACAAGTAAACATGTCAATGTAGTACACTGATTGAGTAGTTCATTGCACGTTTGTATATTAGTGACAGTCAGTTGAACGTGATATGGGTCCAAATGGACAGAGAAACGGAAAAGAACGAGTACCGTACAGTCATCAAGTTTCTGACTGTAGAGAAACGTGTTCTCCAAGGTATTCATGAGAGCATGTCACAAGTGTATGGGAATAAGTGCCCTAGCCATTTCACTGTTTGACGTTGTACAGCTGTGTTGAAGGATGGTCTTGACAATGACCCGAGGTCTGGACGTCCTTCAACTTCCATCAATTAAGATTCAATCAAGGAGAAAGACGTTTTACCAATGTCGAACTTATATTGTCATATACCTAGGTAACGCGATCTCAGGGTCGGGTATCAAAACAGAACCTGATGTCGATGATGTCAATTGCTTTCATGGATTCTCTTGATACTTAAGACGTTTTGTATGTCATCAATAATTTTTATGACTACTTGTACGGCAACTCATTCACTGAAAAGACTGGCAACACTACTCTCACTTATGCCCTCAGTTCCACTAAGTTTGATGCAAACGGGCATCACTGGCATGCATAACTTGCCACCTATGACTTCTCGCTTGAGTATGTAGGAGTGACGATGGAGAATGTAAAGTAATTTAAATCTCATCAAGTGCTGTGGGGACACTATCCCTAACTAGACCACCTAGTTGTATCATGGTAGAGCGTCCCCCAGAGAGCGGAGGCCAGGAGTTCGATCCCCGGCTGCGTCATACCAAAAGACGTTAAAAGATGGTTATTGTTGCCTTGTCCGCCGCTCAGCATAAAGGGGCTAAAAACAAAGACAGGTCAGCTCTAAGTCAGTATAGTGTGTCTGAGTAGGGTAATCACGTAAAACTGCGGCATGGTATCTCAGTGGGCTAGAACTATAAATCTGCATCAGTCCAGGCTTGTACAAGTAGCCCTCCACACACACGTGCATGCACATCACTATAGAAGTGCGAGAAGTGCGGGATAAATACCACCCCATCTCACCTCACTTTCCCTAACTGGGGAGGTGATAATTTGCATGTTGGCAGTTGATGGTATGGCACCTCCTGACAAGATCCCTCAATTTGTTAGAATTGTATATACACGTCCACCCTGGAGGTTCTAACATCGGATCTGGATCTGCATCTATTCTCCGCCAGTAGGACTCGCTCACTATCAAAGATGACCGTCTTCCAAGGCAAAAACTTACATATGTTGTAGCATCCTACTGTCAACCGAGTCTGGAAGATATGATAAATTTATATATGACAGCATATTAGTGGACATATATATAGCATATGTTGGACATCGTATTAGTGACAAGACCATGGCTTTATTTAAGACATGGTTTTACTGGCGGGGAAAAATATTAGCTGCTGCCAGAGGTATATTCCTGAATTGAGCATGCACCTTTAGTTAGCATCGAAACCACTAAACCTATGGAGATGGTGTTCATCGCCTGACTCAGCTTGGGACCCTTCTCTTGTGGTTGTGGTTCGGTGAAATGGCGTTGAGTATCGCGTCCAAGTGTGGTTATCGGAATTCCCTGTTCATTACAGCTCATTTCACAAAATATGCCTTTGCCATCACCACTGGCAACAAAACGGCACATACTACAGTCCAAGTACTGTTTGATCACTGCAGCATTCCAGAGATTTCGCACTCTGATCAAGGCTGGCACCTGAAGGTGATATCCCCAGACAGTTGTGCAGCATATTGGGCATACTGGGACTACTATATAGCATGATGGGTAATGGACAATGCAAGCGGTTTACTGACTCAGATGCTCAGTACTCGGGAGAAACAGCACACGGCAAAGAAGAAAGATCATCTTTCTCACGTATTGTATGCCTAGAACTGTTCACTCCCTACTTACTCGTGTTTGGCCGACATCATAGGCTGTCTGTTGACTCTGCATTTGGTACAGCACTGACCAATATTTCATCAGCTAATAACCACTTTTTGCGGCTCTAGTGAGGAAATTGCATACTGCATAATCTGTCGAAAGAGGAGTATTACATGACATATTCTGAACTTCAAAATCTGCCTCATGTTTTGACTAGACGCCCAGTGGCTGGGCATAACATACCACGCCTGGCTACACATATCTTTTAAAATAGCCAAAAATGAGACAATCCATGCATTGTCAAAGAGTCCCCCATTACAACCCTTCTCTCTGTATAGTTGTTTACAGTGACCACACCGAAATTGTACACTTGAAACCTCCACCTAAATGAGCTTGCAGTCAATATGTATCAACAATATTGGAGGAAAACAACAAACGTAACCATTTATAGCATGGATCATTAATTATCTCGATGATAGAGGATTTGTCATTGAAATGGGAAAAGTTGTTGGTCATCATGTGACCTCAGGATATCACCATGGAATAGCCTATCACGGACGCTAATTCAATCATATACACGATACGATACGAATAGTCTCACATGGATTTCTCAGCATATTTCTCTGAAAAGAGCAATAAAAAAAACAGTGCACAGAATGCGACATTTATGAATTAAAAGATAAAAGGAATGCAAAACTTTATTCAAAGCTAATTACATATCATTCTTTCCGTCAACATGTTTAAAATGTATTCCTTCTGAATATCTGGTTTCAAGGTCTGAAACTATTAGTGGACTGTTATATATAATCCTTAACTGTCAGGCCACATAGGAAACTACATCTTTTCACTGACACCCTCCCCCGTATGGAGCAAGGTTCTGGATTCGAATGATTTCAAGGTCAAAGGTATCGGGTCCATGCAAGATATCTTCTACCGCCTCCATTTTCTGAGGGCCAACTGGCGCGAAGTGCATTAACTGAAATGTGACCAAAAAAAGGTCATTGCAAGCACGTTCTTAAGGACGATAACCATCACAATTGCTACAACAAACTATAATTCAGTGTATCACACCATTTAACATTATTTAGTTATATGAATGGTGTGTCAGCCTGATGTAGGGGAAGTCAGAAGTGATGCAGGAAAAGACATACCACTTAGCACAAGGAATGATAAGACAAATCTAGAAACCAAATCAGGGGATTAATGAAGTGTGCAAGAAGGTTTACCTCAACTGGAAGGCTTGCTAGAGTTCTGAAACATGCTGCCGGTTGATCTGCGTTAAGAAGGCCAATGTCTCTCTCAAACATCTGTCTCATCTTCTCGTCAAACTCAGCTGTTGTTAAATCTGAAATGTAAGTATGAATTGGATAGCATACATGAGTCTGGAATAGGAACTTTGCGATTTTATTCACAAAAGGTGCACATGGCTGTGCATTTTGATCATTTGTGGGAAGCTACCTAATTCCTAGTATATTTGCCACTTTTGACTGTTCTCTACCTCAACCCTCATCCTTGTCACCAGGAGATGTTACAGCAAGTAAGTATTGGACATCCAGGAATGTTTAAGTGCTTTGGAGATTCCTACCACAAAGTCCAGATTGTCAGCTTTTTTTTATTTTGGAGATAATCATGTAGTTAGGTTAATGTACTCTGACACGCAACGATTGTTTCAACCAGATGAATTTATGGTCATTTAAAACCTGACTGGTCAGAATAAAATCCACAGCTGTGATATCTCTTTGAAAAACCACACAACTATACACCTGTTTATATTACTTCCTGTGCTGATATATCAAAGAGTTTAATGTATAACTAAATGAGCTACAGTGCTACCTTGTTATTATTCCTGGACAAAGCTTATACTCGCTAGAAGAGCTGTTGTGTTTATCCCCCTTTTAAACCAACACGCACAGTAGCTAGGAAAGGTTTTCTGCAGGTGAGTTAACCCATGTGATGCTGTATGTATGGTGACTGATGCGCTAACCACATACGTTTAATTATATAATAATACTTGTAACAATTTGATAAAACTACTAACTTGTAACTATATGAAAATGCTAACTTGCAACTATATGATAATACTTACCTGAAACGATCGATATGTAAGCGCTTAACTGCCAGACATACCTTTGACATGAAATATTTGCTTGCCAAGAAGTAAGTGCTCATCATCCTTGAGAGACAAATCATAAATGTCTCTTGATACATTGACCCCAAGTTACCGGGCGTAGTCACTGCAGCGGTACACTGGGGTCGTCTTCACCTCATAGCCCTTTCGTGACAGAAAGCTTGTCAATTGTGGCCAGCTGCACGCTTTCTCAACATTAAGAACTGAAATTAACAGATATTTCTTTCTTTGTCGTGTAAACAAACATATGAGATAAACATGTCAATTGACTATAAGTGGATAGCTGTTCTATCTATAATGTAGTTTCTGAAAGATCGTCATAACCCCACGCTGAAAGCCATTGTGTCATACTTCATCTGTGGACGATGATTGGACAAAATCAAATGTCCTTCACGATTAATGAAGTTTGATTCAGGTTTGGCGATGCCAGCTAGTTACGTAGTACAGTTATATATTCCGTTAATAGGAGATGTGCTGAGCAACAGTAGAGTATGTCTAAAAGTAACTTTGTTATAAGGGAAACTTCAGCAATTTTTGTATAATCGAACTAACCAAGCAATACCTTTGGGTTCCCGATTTCCTGTAAAACAACAATTTGAGTAAGTGAAAGGGTGAATATTTCTATGGCAAGATAAACAGTATTCAAGCAGACTGTAAATATCTATGGGCAAAGACTCAGGGACTGACAAACGGCGACGTCCGATCAAAGTCTGTTGTGATTAGCAACATGGTTGTTTCTCTGAGAATAACAGAATGCTTTGTTGCAACCAAAATACAAACACGTGATGAGCAAGGATCAACACCATCGGGGCAAGATCACATGCAATCAGCTAAGGCATAGAGCCACCTGATCCAAATTGAATCGTCTCTTATGACAAGCTACGTGACGTGGTCTACGCGTTACAAAATGGCGATGCAACAATTACACTAACCTTAAATGAAAATATAACTTTGATGTCAGTTAGACCCTCCACTTTTGCCTTAATCTGCAATATGTCTGCCGTCTCGTCCCTCCCCACCTTAGGAGGAAGGGTGATGTCAACTCTGTACAGAAGGGCGTTGCTATCATCACAGCAGCCGAGAACCGACCGGGGGAGACACGACAGGGTGAGGAGACCAATGAGGAGCATGAACATTGTTGTAAAATCGTAATTTCTCCCCACAAACCGAAGGTCCAGGTTTATTTGAGTTCCACCGTTAATTTATGGCTACGAACACAAATATACTTTGCCATATCATTGTTCTCATTTATAAGCAGATTGTGAAAAGTATCAAAACATTAGTTTTCTGCCAAATAGAATGTTTATATTATTCCAGATATTTTGCGAAGTTATATTACTGTTTTAACTTTTGCCATTCTCTAAATCTAGAAGTAAAGTCACAATATAGAACGTTTTACAAACAAGCCGGATGACAACATCTTTCAGTTTTCTATATTCAAATAATTTTTAAGATCACAGTTTTGGTAGATTGTTGGAGAGTAGTTTATGTCTGTCTGATGTCGGTGCATCGAATCCTCGCATCATTGAAACTTTTTGTGCTTGTATTATTTCCATTATATTTTTGTATATCTACATGTAATTGTCCATTATTGATAATTTTATCTTCTATGCCTCAGGCCCGGCTGTCTGCCATATATCAGCTATAATCTCAAATGAATATACACAAGAAAAAATACCCATATATACAAAATATACAATTTTGTATATTTGATATTTCCAAAATATACAATTTTGTATAGTTGGTATTTCCAAAATATACAATTTTGTATATATGGTTAGATTTTACCACTGCTTCATTCAATTTCCTCACCTCTTATAGAATGTTTCACATAATATGTGGTTGCAAAGTTTACTAATGATACCGAACAGTATAATTATTGCATGTGACAATAATGCTTTAATACTATTTTCATTATGACAACTATATGATGTTATGAAATAATTTGTATTTCGTTATGTTTTACAGATCTTAATAACAGTTTGATCAATATAAAATGCGTACGCCAGCAACAAGTAGTTGAAAGTAGTTTTAAACATTGATGTTTATCGTTCCAAAGCTCTGTTCTCCAGCTCAGTTCATCTTTGTTTACGAGAACGTTTTTAATATGGGCAATTTTCTTCTTTCGGGACATTGGAGCAGTCATAATATTCATAACATCATAAATATTAAGATTACAGGCAATTTTAACAACTTTAGTACTCCATGAACTTTTACATAGTAACCATTTTCTTCATCAAAGCGTTACAAGTACTGTTATTAAATCTTGGGGTAGTCTAAAAACATTAGCATGTAATGTAACAAACGGGGAGGAGAGACCCATGTCTCCATTAGTGGCTATACATGGAGGTACCGTTACTAACACCAAGAAATAATTTACCGGCTCTATTTTGGATTAGATTAACGTTTTATCCTCATATACCAGAGCCATAGAACATTACCGGCTCAACAAGACTTTCATACAGTTTCATAAAAAACATAAGACATACACCCAACAGAATAAGACAAAGCATGGCTGGCAGAATTGTACAACTCTTTCACAGTTTCACATATCTAGATGCTCGTCAACCCGTAGTCCCAGATAACGATATGATTCTACATAGACCAGTGTTTGCCCAGCGTAGAGGAATCTGGTTCATCTGTATCACTTAACGAGTGGTGAATAGCTTACTCTGCCCACAGTCGAGAGCAGCACAGTAATTAGTAGTTTAGACCAGGCGAATACACTGGTCACACTTGACTGGTCTGTCTGATGATTCGGTCACCTGCCAAATGGGATGTCTGACAATTGGGTGTGAACCTTACAGAGGAAGTTATTTTATGAATGCGTCACGTGTTTCAAAAGAGATGACCATTATCTAAGTAAAATACTTCTAAGATCATAAAGGACATAACATTTAATAAAGTGAAATTCATTTTCGACAAACTTTTATGAACAATTTTAAAACAGTGCGGGCAGATTCTATTTTCTAAAAGGTTTGGGGGGTTGTAAATCGTCCTGTTTCGATCCAGATCTAAAACTAGCTAAAATGCGACGGTGGTCCCTGTATTTAAAACATAAGGAGCAACAACGTTACGATCATGAAAGTTCTTAATGTATTGCCCTTAACGTTATGTTTATCGTTCCAAAGCTCTGTTCTCCAGCTCAGTTCATCTTTGTTTACGAGAACGTTTTTAATATGGGCAATTTTCTTCTTTCGGGACATTGGAGCAGTCATATTATTCATAACATCATAAATATTAAGATTACAGGCAATTTTAACAACTCCATGAACTTTTACATAGTAACCATTTTCTTCATCAAAGCGTTACAAGTACTGTTATTAAATCTTGGGGTAGTCTAAAAACATTAGCATGTAATGTAACAAACGGGGAGGAGAGACCCATGTCTCCATTAGTGGCTATACTGGAGGTACCGTTACTAACACCAAGAAATAATTACGGGCTCTATTGTGGATTAGATTAATGTTTTATCCTCATATACCAGAGCCATAGATCATTACCGGCTCAACAAGACTTTCATACAGTTTCATAAAAAACATCATAAGACATACACCCAACAGAATAAGACAAAGCATGGCTGGCAGAATTGTACAACTCTTTCACAGTTTCACATATCTAGATGCTCGTCAACCCGTAGTCCCAGATAACGATATGATCCTACATAGACCAGTGTTTGCCCAGCGTAGAGGAATCTGTTAAATCTGGTTAATCTGACTGTTGGAATATTATCTATGCATTATCCTGTCTAAAAATCTAGATATATTTACAATATCATGTATGCATTTTTGAATCATTGTATTCCGGTGTGGTCTTCATATAAACTTCTTGACCAATCCGCTTCATGTACATTTTCAGAAAAACATAACATAACATGGGAATACCGTTCGAATTGAGCCTCGCTCAATTTCCCTGTGCGCTGTGATTTTTTATTTATTTTTTTTAAATGAAAATTTTACAGGGACTAGCTGTGCTACCACACATGTTAAACCATTTTTACAGTTTTGTCTAATTTTAGCGATAATGAAAACTGAGTAGAGATAATATATATTGATGAACAACGTCTTTATTACAGTTAGGAGCGACGCTTAGGTGTATGTTGTAACACCATTATCAAGCAAGTGATGTTGTTCATCCACAGATCTTATCCTCTCTCAATACTCCAACTTCTAAATTCCTCGCAAAGAAGATAATGATACTTGTTTTGAATCTTGCCATCGTACAAAATATTCTTCGCACAGTATTCAAGAAACAATGTAATATTAATATCATACTACGCCATCAATATATGTTGTGCAATATTTGAGAGGTTGGCGCCTGTCGGGACGGTGTGAGATGCTAAAACTGTTCTTGTATAGTCTAGTATCCTTTGGCTAGTGACAGCTACCACTGTTTATTCCCATTCAAGTTGCTAACGGTGTTTCATCTAAACAGTATTATGGGAACGGAAATTAAGACATTACTTCATTCGTTATGCTACCATTTTTGAATATATGTCCATGAGATTAATCTGTTCATTTTTCCGTATTTTTATTACGGAACTTATAGCTTTGTGTGACACAAACGATCAAATAGTAAGATGACTACAATTAAAGGGCATTAATAACGAGAGGCTGTTCACATATATGTACATCATATATGTATCACGCGAATCATTTCTGATTTTACTCGACGTAAGAGCTAGAAACGTTACCTACTTCCGGCGCAGCGGTTCTAGATGTTGGCGCTATCTAGATTGGGTCCCTGACACATGCAGCTCTATTTGATGGGTGAATCTATTTTTTGCAAATATATACTGGTCACTCCAACTAATCATTGTTACTAAAATATATAGGATTGTTGTCTATAACGTGTCCATTCGTATGTCTGTTTTACGTCTGTTCTACTAATTATTGACACTAAGAAACTTGTACAATTTTTTAAATCATTACTAAACGTGTTGTACTTGTCTACATCTGAATTGAAAAGTAGGAGAAAAGTTGCTTACTGTATTTTGCCGCCTTTGATGGTTCTGATGATCAAGATGACAACGTCAAAATCTAAGTGTTCAGGAGTCAATGAGGATTCAGGAGTTTTTTGAATTGATGCAGATGTGTTGTTGCATTAGGTGTTTAAGAGGTCGCCTTCTGCCTAGGCAATTTCGGCTGACCTGTCCCTCTTTGGGACTCCTGTGTGTGAGAAGGGTTCACATATCTATTGTGAGTTCGGTGTTCACATAATTTCTGTTTTTGCATTGATATGATTTCTATTTTCTTATATTGATATGATTTCATTTTTATCCTTGGCTGCTCTGTTTATATACGTTCGAGCAGCTGTCCATCTCTCAGAAATAGAGTTAGTTTGGCCTTCGCTATTGCATCTCTTGGCTTTAGGAGATCTATGACAGATAGCGGATCTAACTGCAATTCTTGTTTTAACCTAGCCCGGGCCGGGGCATGGTCTTGACATTCTAGTAACAGGTGGTCAATGGTTTCAGCCTGATTGCAAGATGAACAAACCTTGTCATAGTGCTTTTTGTGACCAAGTCTGAGGCGTGAGATAGCAGTTTCAATTTTCCTTTCATTTGAGTATGAGTTTGGCTTTTGTTGGACCTTGGGTTGAATTTTGTATAGCCATCTGCCGATCTTACTTGCGTCCCATTGGGTTTGCCATCTTTTTGCTATGGAGGCTTTGATTTTGCTTTTTATCTCTAGTTTACTAAAGGGAATAGGCTGTATATCCGCTTTGTCTAGAGCTAGCTTCGCCAGTGAGTCTGCTTTTTCATTTCCATGAATATCTATGTGAGAGGGGATCCAACACAGCTCCACCTGTTGCCCTTGGTCCGATAGTTTTGTATATTCGTATAGAATATTGTTGACTGTGTTTGGCCTGGAGTTTGAGTTTCTTCCACTGATGGCCTGAAGTGCACTTAGCGAGTCTGATAGGACGACTGCCTTTGCTTCCGGGAGTTCCGGTATGAGTTTGAGTGCATGATGAATTGCCTCCAATTCAGCCGTGAATACTGACTGACCATCGGGCAAGCGAACTGAATGTGCTTGGGGTTTGGAGCTGTGGATATGGATCCCGTAACCAGCACTGTTGTTGATAGGATTCTTGGATCCATCAGTGTATATATGGGCCCAGCTGTCCCAGGTAGTTTGAATTTTAGTGATAGCTACTGAACGTAGTAGGGTTGGGTTTTCTCTTTTAGTGACTTCTGATGTTAAAGCAGTGTCAACTTTGGGAGTTTGTAAAGTCCAGGGAGGGTGTAACCCTTTGTAGTGACTTTCTGGAGGCTGAATGTCATCGCAATTGTGACTTCGAATGAGTTCACGTACTAATATCCCAGATGGCTTTAGTGAGGGATTTTTTCGAGCTAGGGCCTCATCTCGAGCGTTTTTGTCTTGCCATATCTTTTTAACCAAAGGGTTTGATGTTCGTCCCCAGAACGATAATATTGCCTGCTCTCGTCTTAGTTTCAATGGGAGTTCTCCCGTTTCTACTTGTAGTGCTTCTCGTGAGGTGCCTGTCGCTGCGCCTGTGGCCAGTATTAGGGCTTTGTATTGTATTCTGTCTAGTCGCCTCAAGACAGAATTGATGCAGAATCAAGGTTGGGGTTATTATAGGCCTAATAGTGCACCACGTGATTTATGTCCAGGCCCCCGTGACATGCAGTTGTCATGTGACATGTAATTAACTAATTGAATTGCAAAAACAATTCCGACAGCAAATAACCGCATCCACAACAACAATGCGTGGATGCAAAGAAAGAAACCATTTTAAACCCCTTTCTGTATATTTGTATTTGTATTCCTTTCTGAAACTATCATTCTACAAACAGTTGTGTTCACCGCCCATTGTGATACTTCTACTTAAGAAAATAAAAAAGGATGTTTATTTAGTCATTTGACATGCGTTCATTGTAAACAAGGATTAGTGTGAAAGGATTAATAAGTTTGTCATCCAGTATAATGCACTTCCTCGATTAGCATAATTAGAACAGAGTTTGTAAATGTTATATCCTGACTCCAGTTAACCAAGGCAGTTGTGATTTATGAATTTGTGGAATCTTAATGAAAACGACCGCCTGTCACAAAAATGCAAACGAACATTGAACACGCACAGTTGCAGATTTTCCTTTCGTACATTTGAGGGTGAACGTGAACGAAGCCGTGCAAGATGCTTTACAGCGATTTGTCTTCAGAACACATATTGAGCTCAGGTAAGTTTATTAATGATGATATTTTCATCCATTCATAGATATGGCGATCATGAGCGCTGACACTATATGTATTCGCAATAGAACATTTGGAAGACTAGACACAAATTGAGTCACAATATGACAACATCAAATCAAAGAATTTGTTTAATGCAACAGATTTAAGGCATTGAAATTGTACATTATTATAAAATACATGAGTGTCGCTACGTCTCATGTCAAATACATCAATGAATTCTTTATAAAAAAAATTAATTTAATATTACTATGAATTTATTGCTAAAATTATGGAGTCTTGCATGTCGAGCCAACAAACTATAGTACATATTATTCACCTTGGAATTTCTGTTTACTGTGCTTGCGGTGGGGTCAACCCTATTCCCAAAATGGACAGTTCCAAATACTACTGCATAAAATATTAATGCCAATTTGGAGAAAATTACCAAATGAATGAATGCAAGTAAAACTTAATCCAGGGAAAAAGAAAACTGTTCAATATCACGTCAAAGTGTGCCCAAGTGCAAAACCTAATCTTAAAATGAAAGGACTTTGGTATTAATATTTCAGTCAGATTATGATATTGGCGAGTTAACGAGGTAAGCCCTATGATTAATTGTCTTAAATACCTTTCTGGTGTCCACCGCCGTGAACCATACTCAATCACTCAGATAAATAACCCCTTTTACATAAGTCATGAACAAGCATATATATATTGCCAATATTTTGCTCCCATGTTTTGGATAATTGTACCAAAGAAAAAGAATTAATCCTAGAATGTCTACACATTAATTCATTACGGACGCTGAAATAATGCCGATGAGACGTTAATTTTTACCTCGCCCACTCACTGATTACGGACTATTTGTGGGCCAATAAGAGGTACAAGCCACGTGAAAATGTAGAGTGAGACCAACGTAGCCATTACACCTTTTTACAAGATGGAAAACATCTTTGCTGTTAGTGATTACATATAAAGAAATCTAACCAATTCACAGGCTATACGTTGTAGAACTGAATGCAAGTCATTCCTACCTGATACCATTAATAATTGGAATAGTCACCGGAAAAAGAGGATTATTAAACTTAGACAATGTTATATTCAGTTAAGCCATGATACCAGATTTTGT
The DNA here is from genome assembly GCF_023055435.1 of Haliotis rufescens. Taxonomy (NCBI): domain Eukaryota; kingdom Metazoa; phylum Mollusca; class Gastropoda; order Lepetellida; family Haliotidae; genus Haliotis; species Haliotis rufescens. Next base: position 14,949,895 of record NW_025963824.1, on the reverse strand, counting down.
CACTTTAAACTTCCATCGGCTTAAAAAACACATCTCAGATAACACATCATGCATGCTCTTGTGGCTGTCACAATGGTACACTGCATTAATTTTTACACATGCCCCAACTACAATATATTTAGAAACGATTCTATTCTAAAGGTTAAGTGAGTTTCTAATCAGTGGTTTATTGGAAACAATTTGAACAGTGCCTAATTTAGCTATTTTGAAATCGGCCATGTACATCCGACGTTCGGGTGGATTTGCACATATATAATAACTAGTAGTAAGACTTAATACATACTTTGAGACACGTATTAAGTATTAAAGAGTTAAATAACTTTTCTTAGGAAACCCCTTTCCATCAACCGCACTGTTGACCTATCTTTTTTGTTCTGTTTTGATGTATTGATGTATTATTTAATACAATATGTATATCTCCCCTCATCCCAATGTTAATAAAAGGAAGCTTGGTGGGGACTTTTGGGATATAAGAAATGAATACAGACTGCCATATTGTCTGAATGTCTTAACAATCACCGGGTGTGACCACGTAGACAGGATATCATTCGGGTTTCTCATAATTACTCCATGAGCATGCTTGGTATTGTAGCTTGGGGATATTAAATGTAAGTTTGTTATCAGAGGAGATTGATAGTGAACTTTTAGTACCAGTTAGATATGATATCTATATGACTTCTTTCTGTTTGACAAAGGATTAAGGGTATATGTGTGGGTAATCCTTCCACGCTGATGAAAGAAAGTCACTCTACTAGTTCATGTAATCTACGTCAAATAAGATCAGAACACATGCATTATTACAACATACTCAGGATACCAATAACAACGAAATGTACAAATTAACAAACATGATCAATATTATTATTACATGTTAATGCCATGTATGTAAATATAGCTATATAAACATATGTTTAATTTTTCAGCTTGTGTGAAGTCGTCCATAAATACAAGAAAACGTATATTTTCCCAAAATTATATTACCCTCAAAAGGGCAATTATATTCATGTTACATTTTTTCAGTCTCTTTTTTAATTCGAATTACGTAACATTTATGTTACTTTGATTTTATTAGACCCATGTTGTTGTTACAGACCCAGGGATTGACTAGGTTCATTACATGTCATAAAAGTGCCGGGACATAATATGGTGGCAATACATTCTCTAATTAACACCTGTCACAAAGGGACGGGCAATTTGGGTTTGTCCTCAGGGAATGTGTTATGCAATTCGTGTATTCACGAAATAACATTCAACAAATTATGTACATGGTCCTGTGATGTAGGATTGATGCAGTCGTACTTTTTATAAATAAATGAATTGCATTTTTTTTCTTAACCGTGTGCGAAATACGCATAATGTCGGAAAGCGCAAGTTAAATACTGACTTCATCCCAAAATAAATCACAAACCCTCTCTTATAATTTGTATATTATTCTATATTTTAATTATGTAAATCACGTTCCTGTCACTTTTAAAGTAGAATACGTTAGTCACTCAACCAATTCCATTATTATTTTCCCAAAGATCAAAGATTAAAGCAGTTATCAAGATTTATTTTCCATATCTTTAAAAATACTTAATCTTTACATTGAAACTGCCATCATGATGTATTATTATTATTATTTTTACTATTATTATTGATGTACATATGGTTTGCACCCAACCATGCGCGTGCCAAATTATACAGCGTCAAGCTTTTAGAGCGCCAACTAAGTTTTCCAAAGTAGAAATTAAGCCAAATGAATATATATCAAGTTTCCTTTTGCTAGAACATATGCATGCTGTTGTGTTTTTTCAAGGTAATATTCGTTCTCGCATTGATAACAATATTTAAAGAACAAGTATTATAAAATATAATACGGGAATATATTACACACGTTATTTACGCATCCGGTTGCTCATAATACAATTTTCCCCAAGGACTACCGTTTTACAAAACGCGATTTTCCGGGTTTCCGCCGAGATTTCACATTATAACAATGTATATCTACAATGAAACCGACAGCTCAGAACAAACCAAATTCAACACTTTTAAGTAGTGATAAAATAGTTTTCATCCTCTGTGCAATCCACTCTGTTGGCATATGTGCACGAGAGCATGTTACAAAACACATCGCGGCCTCCCCGTAAAACAAATCCAAGCTCAAACACTTTCAATACAGAAGTTACCGCCAAAGCAATCGCCCCCGACAGCTAATCCCCTCTGTGCATTTGACCATAAAGTCTACTCACATACCAAGCACCGCGCCAGGAAAAGTACCAGACGCCTCAACCGCCCACCCGTCAATATCACTGCAAGGACAGTATGTACTCCCGCTAACAGTGTGGAGTACTAATTAAACCTTCCAGTAATGTTACCCGCCACTAAATCAGTTTTTTGTAACTTGCTGATACTATTTTGCACATACAAAACATTTATAGAGCAATACATAGCAATTATCCTCCTTTACCAACATATACAAAGAAACACAGTGCTCAACTTAAAACACTTCAATTTGCACATATATCATAATTATACACAAATACATAATAATTATCTCCCTTTACCAATATATACAAACAAAACAAATTTGGATGCACCATAAATACAAATTTGTATATTTTGTATATGTCATATATACAAACTTGTATATTTTGTATATATCATCCTAATCTTGTATATCCTTTGGAAATATCATCTTTCCAAAGGATATACAAGCTTGTATATATGGATTTTTTTTGCAGTGATACAACTGGTACTCAACACGCATATGCATGTTACTTTGCCATTATTAATGCATACTTCTTTCATAAATAAAACATGGCCTGTTGATGTATTCATATCATTACATCATCAGTTCTGTTAATTTTGGGCAATAACATATAGACATAAAAGAAATTATTGGTGACACTTGTAACATCTTCTTCGCTCTTTATGCTATCGCACATTTGCTATTATCCTCCATCCCCCTATCTGTCTCTCTTTTTGCAATTTAATAAATGAATTGAACCACCAATGGTTATTTATGACGACTGAACTCTATATAATCACACATATAATCAAAATTGAGACGTTTCGATACTTTACCTTTCCGACTGTGACGACGTTGAATACTGGCTAGTGACTGCTGCCGAAGGTAACTGCAGCGATCTATATACGTGGGTTCCCAACTGAAAGTCCCACTGCGCATGTCAGCATAAAGTAGCACACGTGTTCAACTATTTTCTATGCATATTTTGGAGATGAACGTGCTTTGTTGGCAATGCAGAACCTTTTTTTCTTTTTTTAAACATTTTTTTGTGGCATTTCATATTGTTTTCACAAAACAGAAAAACGGTGATTTCCATGTTACGAAAAGTGCATGGCATGATGACCATTATTTAAAGATGTGACTAAATTCCCCCTGTACATTTGGGGATGAAGAAATACTGCTTCAGTACATTCTGGCAGATCTGGACAATGGAATATGCTTTGTGTCTTAACATGATAAAATGTGTAATTAAACATTTGAATGAGGCATTACTTCTGAATTTGTATCTAAGCAAAACCTGTCGTTTGGGGATAATTCCTTTGATTTGAGAGCTGGTGTTTAGCCAAAGTTCCAGTGATGTCCAGTTCGATTTTACTCAGCTGCAATCCCAAAACAGTTCAGTCCTTTCTATGTGAGTCTCAAAGGCTACATGTATTGCTGTCTACATATCCCATTTTGGATAATATATTATTAGTAGGTAGAAAGGGGGTAGACCTTTGTATTGAAAACATTGAAGCTTAGTATTTACAGTGCACGTAAAGAGTTTGCAGTAAGAGTTTTTCCAGTCCTCTTAAGATATTTCAACTTTCAAAATATTTCCCGCTTCATGGAGCGTTGATTTTTTAAACAATAATTTTTTAACCAAACGTTTGTTAAAGTAGTGTTTTTTTCTACATTTCTGTAGGTGTTGCATATTAAAGGATCAAATGGGATTTTAGAGGGGTCTCAAGTTCTTCCGATTGATTCATATAGTTCTTCAGTATTGTGTTATTGTGTTTATAATGATCATCAATGTCAAGAAATTTGTTTGTAAATTAAATTTCTTAACAGCAGATTCAAAGGAAAACAAAACCCTTTCTCTTCCAACAAGTCATGTGCATAGCGTAAGCGTTTTCCGTACCTGTTTTCGCAGACTGCCCCTTTTCCATTAATCTAGATATTTTAATTTAACCATGCATTATTCGTAAATAGGCCAATATCTGATAGTTCTGTGGAACGAATAGATGAAATGAAATTCCACAATGAAGTCAGGAGATCTTTGTAAAAGTCGTTTCGTATCGTTTTGACAATAGTGTTTCTTAGATATTGGCAGTTGTATTCAATATGGACTCTTGTCCAACTTTCGGTAAGTTCATGTCAAAAAGTGTACCCCATTTTATTTACTTATTAAAAAATCTTCTAATAATTGATGATTTTTGGGGTACTCATGATGAGCAACCTCCCCGTGGTGAGTGCTGGGTAATGCTAATAGCTCTTCCCCCGTGTGGAACCGGGACAGAATGTGTCCACAGCACCCCATTGCTGGTCGTAAAAGGCGATCAAATTGGGCAACCTGTCTGGCGTGGGTTGTGCCCTTGTGTTGGTGGAGGACGGTATTCTGGTGGCTGAGGGCACTGGAGCCTGGAACTGGGGTTCCTTTTGCTCACAACACCACTTAGACCCTGACTTAACCTAGACGGGTGGTAAAATGGGCCCGGTTCTATCAATCGGCTGATCACGCCATGCGCTGTGTATGTGAATGTTGGGTGTGTATGTATGTTATTAATGTATGATATAAACTTGCCTAGAGTCCAATGCCAGAAGGCGGTGGCTCATGGGCCAATCGGGTACTATCAACCTCTGAGTTCTGTCTGTCTCCAATTAACTGTCATGGGCCGAACCAGCCTGACATTATATTTGGTATAGAAATTCAGCTATTCATGTTGTTTTTACTGGAGTATATCACCTCTGTATCCCTGATGTTTGCATGTTGGAGATCCGGTGCAATAAAACATCGCTCTTTATGGCACTCAATAGTGGGTGGGGAGCAGGGGTGTTGAATTATTTTCTTTCATCATGTCTCACGCATACCCTGGTTCAAACCGTTCAAACCGACCATATGTCGATCTTGATGAAACTAATCAAACCGAAAAGTCATCTCCTGTTTTAGATTCATGGGCCCGATTTGTTGTCATAGAAGCAGCTGATAAACAACCAATTAAACTTAATCCCTTTGCCATTTCCAAAGCTGTATCTGGAATTTATATTTGTGGAGAAGTTAAGAATGTGACGCGTCTTCACAGTGGCTCTCTTCTTGTTGAGTGTTCACGGAGAAATGGGAAAAGTTGTTGGTCATAATGTGACCTCAGGATATCACCATGGAATAGCCTATCACGGAACTGGAATTCGATTTCAATCATATTCAGGATACGAATAGTCTCAAATGGATTTCTCAGCGTGACTGAAGTACCATTCACTCACGTGTGCAGTTCAACATATTTCTCAGAAAAGAGCAAGAACACGGATAAACAGTGCACAGAATGCGACATTTATGAATTGAAAGCAAAGATGAAAGGAATGCAAAACTTTATTCAAAGCTAATTACATATCATTCTTTCCGTGAACATGTTTAAAATGTATTCCTTCTGAATATCTGGTTTCAAGTTCTGAAACTATTAGTGGACTGATATATATAATCCTTTACTGTCAGGCCACATAGGAAACTACATCTTTTCACTGACACCTTCCAACGTACGGAGCAAGGTTCTGGATTCGAATGATTTCAAGGTCAAAGGTATCGGGTCCATGCAAGCTATCTTCTACCGCCTCCATTTTCTTAGGGCCAGCTGGCGCGAAGTGCATTAACTGTAATGTGACCAAAAAAAAAGTCATTGCAAGCGCGTTCTTAAAATGCGAAAACCATCACAATTGCTACAACAAATTATCCTGGGTGAAATAATTCGGTGTAACACACCATTTAACATTATTTTGTAATTAGAATGGTGTGTCAGCCTGATGCATGGGGAAAGTCAGAAGTGATGCATGAAAAGACATTTACCACTTAGCACAAGGAATGATAAGACAAACCTAGAAACGAATGCATGGGATTAATGAAGTGTGCAAGAAGGTTTACCTCAACTGGAAGGCTTGCTAGAGTTCTGAAACATGCCGCCCTTTGACCTGCTTTCAGAAACCCCACGTCTCTCTCAAACATCTGTCTCATCTTCTCGTCAAACTCAGCTGTTGTTAAATCTGAAATGTAAGTATGAACTGGATAACATACATGAGTCTGGAAGAGGAACTTTGAGATTTTATTCACAAAGCGTGCACATGGCTGTGCATTTTGATCCTTTGTTGGAAGCTAGTTAATTCCTAGTATATTTGCCACTTTTGACTGTTCTCTACTTCAACCCTCATCCTTGTCACCAGGAGATGTTACAGCAAGTAAGTATTGGACATCCAGGAATGCTTAGGTGCTTTGGAGATTCCTACCACAAAGTCCAGATTGTCAGCTATTTTTGATTTTGGAGATAATCATGTAGTTAGGTTAATGTACTCTGACACGCAACGATTGTTTCAACCAGATGAATTTATGGTCATTTAAAACCTGACTGGTCAGAATAAAATCCACAGCTGTGATATCTCTTTGAAAAACCACACAACTATACACCTGTTTATATTACTTCCTGTGCTGATATATCAAAGAGTTTAATGTATAACTAAATGAGCTACAGTGCTACCTTGTTATTATTCCTGGACAAAGCTTATACTCGCTAAGGAGCTGTTGTGTTTATCCCCCTTTTAAACCAACACGCACAGTAGCTAGGAAAGGTTTTCTGCAGGTGAGTTAACCCATGTGATGCTGTATGTATAGTGACTGATGCGCTAACCACATACGTTTAATTATATAATAATACTTGTAACAATATGATAAAACTACTTTGTAACGATATGATAATACTAACTTGTAACTATATGAAAATGCTAACTTGCAACTATATGATAATACTTACATGAAATGATCGATATGTAAGCGCTTAACTGCCAGACATACCTTTGACATGAAATATTTGCTTGCCAAGAAGTAAGTGCTCATCATCCTCGAGAGACAAATCATAAATGTCTCTTGATACATTGACCCCAAGTTACCGGGCGTAGTCACTACAGCGGTACACTGGGGTCGTCTTCACCTCATAGCCCTTTCGTGACAGAAAGCTTGTCAATTGTGGCCAGCTGCACGCTTTCTCAACATTAAGAACTGAAATTAACAGATATTTCTTTCTTTGTCGTGTAAACAAACATATGAGATAAACATGTCAATTGACTATAAGTGGATAGCTGTTCTATCTATAATGTAGTTTCTGAAAGATCGTCATAACCCCACGCTGAAAGCCATTGTGTCATACTTCATCTGTGGACGATGATTGGACAAAATCAAATGTCCTTCACGATTAATGAAGTTTGGTTCAGGTTTGGCGATGCCAGCTAGTTACGTAGTACAGTTATATATTCCGTTAATAGGAGATGTGCTGAGCAACAGTAGAGTATGTCTAAAAGTAACTTTGTTATAAGGGAAACTTCAGCAATTTTTGTATAATCGAACTCACCAAGCAATACCTTTGGGTTCCCGATTTCCTGTAAAACAACAATTTGAGTAAGTGAAAGGGTGAATATTTCTAAGGCAAGATAAACAGTATTCAAGCAGACTGTAAATATCTATGGGCAAAGACTCAGGGACTGACAAACGGCGACGTCCGATCAAAGTCTGTTGTGATTAGCAACATGGTTGTTTCTCTGAGAATAACAGAATGCTTTGTTGCAACCAAAATACAAACACCTGATGAGCAAGGATCAACACCATCGGGGCAAGATCACATGCAATCAGCTAAGGCACAGAGCAACCTGATCCAAATTGAATCGTCTCTTATGACAAGCTACGTGACGTGGTCTACGCTTTACAAAATGGCGATGCAACAATTACACTAACCTTAAATGAAAATATAACTTTGATGTCAGTTAGACCCTCCACTTTTGCCTTAATCTGCAATATGTCTGCCGTCTCGTCCCTCCCCACCTTAGGAGGAAGGGTGATGTCAACTCTGTACAGAAGGGCGTTGCTATCATCACAGCAGCCGAGAATCGACCGGGGGAGACACGACAGGGTGAAGAGACCAATGAGGAGCATGAACATTGTTGTAAAATCGTAATTTCTCCGCACAAACCGAAAGTCCAGGTTTATTTGAGTTCCACCGTTAATTTCTGGCTACGAACACAAATATACTTTGCCATATCATTGTTCTCATTTATAAGCAGATTGTGAAAAGTATCAAAACATTAGTTTTCTGCCAAATAGAATGTTTATATTATTCCAGATATTTTGCGAAGTTGTATTACTGTTTTAACTTTTGCCATTCTCTAATCTAGAAGTAAAGTCCAAACAGGCTGAAAAAAGGTCACAATATAGAACGTATTACAAACAAGCCGGATGACAACATCTTTGAGTTTTCTATATTCAAACATTTTTTAAGATCACAGTTTTGGTAGATTGTTGGAGAGTAGTTTATGTCTGTCTGATGTCGGTGCATCGAATCCTCTCATCATTGAAACTTTTTGTGCTTGTATTATTTCCATTATTTTTTGGTATATCTACATGTAATTGTCCATTATTGATACTTTTATCTTTGATGCCTCAGGCCCGGGTGTCTGCCATATATCAGCTATAATCTCAAATGAATATACAACTGGTACTCAACACGCATATGCATGTTACTTTGCCATTATTAATGCATACTTCTTTCATAAATAAAACATGGCCTGTTGATGTATTCATATCATTACATCATCAGTTCTGTTAATTTTGGGCAATAACATATAGACATAAAAGAAATTATTGGTGACACTTGTAACATCTTCTTCGCTCTTTATGCTATCGCACATTTGCTATTATCCTCCATCCCCCTATCTGTCTCTCTTTTTGCAATTTAATAAATGAATTGAACCACCAATGGTTATTTATGACGACTGAACTCTATATAATCACACATATAATCAAAATTGAGACGTTTCGATACTTTACCTTTCCGACTGTGACGACGTTGAATACTGGCTAGTGACTGCTGCCGAAGGTAACTGCAGCGATAGGTATACGTGGGTTCCCAACTGAAAGTCCCACTGCGCATGTCAGCATAAAGTAGCACACGTGTTCAACTATTTTCTATGCATATTTTGGAGATGAACGTGCTTTGTTGGCAATGCAGAACCTTTTTTTCTTTTTTTAAACATTTTTTTGTGGCATTTCATATTGTTTTCACAAAACAGAAAAACGGTGATTTCCATGTTACGAAAAGTGCATGGCATGATGACCATTATTTAAAGATGTGACTAAATTCCCCCTGTACATTTGGGGATGAAGAAATACTGCTTCAGTACATTCTGGCAGATCTGGAACAATGGAATATGCTTTGTGTCTTAACATGATAAAATGTGTAATTAAACATTTGAATGAGGCATTACTTCTGAATTTGTATCTAAGCAAAACCTGTCGTTTGGGGATAATTCCTTTGATTTGAGAGCTGGTGTTTAGCCAAAGTTCCAGTGATGTCCAGTTCGATTTTACTCAGCTGCAATCCCAAAACAGTTCAGTCCTTTCTATGTGAGTCTCAAAGGCTACATGTATTGCTGTCTACATATCCCATTTTGGATAATATATTATTAGTAGGTAGAAAGGGGGTAGACCTTTGTATTGAAAACATTGAAGCTTAGTATTTACAGTGCACGTAAAGAGTTTGCAGTAAGAGTTTGTCCAGTCCTCTTAAGATATTTCAACTTTCAAAATATTTCCCGCTTCATGGAGCGTTGATTTTTTAAACAATAATTTTTTAACCAAACGTTTGTTAAAGTAGTGTTTTTTTCTACATTTCTGTAGGTCTTGCATATTAAAGGATCAAATGGGATTTTAGAGGGGTCTCAAGTTCTTCCGATTGATTCATATAGTTCTTCAGTATTGTGTTATGGTGTTTATAATGATCATCAATGTCAAGAAATTTGTTTGTAAATTAAATTTCTTAACAGCAGATTCAAAGGAAAACAAAACCCTTTCTCTTCCAACAAGTCATGTGCATAGCGTAAGCGTTTTCCGTACCTGTTTTCGCAGACTGCCCCTTTTCCATTAATCTAGATATTTTAATTTAACCATGCATTATTCGTAAATAGGCCAATATCTGATAGTTCTGTGGAACGAATAGATGAAATGAAATTCCACAATGAAGTCAGGAGATCTTTGTAAAAGTCGTTTCGTATCGTTATGACAATAGTGTTTCTTAGATATTGGCAGTTGTATTCAATATGGACTCTTGTCCAACTTTCGGTAAGTTCATGTCAAAAAGTGTACCCCATTTTATTTACTTATTAAAAAATCTTCTAATAATTGATGATTTTTGGGGTACTCATGATGAGCAACCTCCCCGTGGTGAGTGCTGGGTAATGCTAATAGCTCTTCCCCCGTGTGGAACCGGGACAGAATGTGTCCACAGCACCCCATTTCTGGTCGTAAAAGGCGATCAAATTGGGCAACCTGTCTGGCGTGGGTTGTGCCCTTGTGTTGGTGGAGGACGGTATTCTGGTGGCTGAGGGCACTGGAGCCTGGAACTGGGGTTCCTTTTGCTCACAACACCACTTAGACCCTGACTTAACCTAGACGGGTGGTAAAATGGGCCCGGTTCTATCAATCGGCTGATCACGCCATGCGCTGTGTATGTGAATGTTGGGTGTGTATGTATGTTATTAATGTATGATATAAACTTGCCTAGAGTCCAATGCCAGAAGGCGGTGGCTCATGGGCCAATCGGGTACTATCAACCTCTGAGTTCTGTCTGTCTCCAATTAACTGTCATGGGCCGAACCAGCCTGACATTATATTTGGTATAGAAATTCAGCTATTCATGTTGTTTTTACTGGAGTATATCACCTCTGTATCCCTGATGTTTGCATGTTGGAGATCCGGCGCAATAAAACATCGCTCTTTATGGCACTCAATAGTGGGTGGGGAGCAGGGGTGTTGAATTATTTTCTTTCATCATGTCTCACGCATACCCTGGTTCAAACCGTTCAAACCGACCATATGTCGATCTTGATGAAACTAATCAAACCGAAAAGTCATCTCCTGTTTTAGATTCATGGGCCCGATTTGTTGTCATAGAAGCAGCTGATAAACAACCAATTAAACTTAATCCCTTTGCCATTTCCAAAGCTGTATCTGGAATTTATATTTGTGGAGAAGTTAAGAATGTGACGCGTCTTCACAGTGGCTCTCTTCTTGTTGAGTGTTCACGGAGAAATGGGAAAAGTTGTTGGTCATAATGTGACCTCAGGATATCACCATGGAATAGCCTATCACGGAACTGGAATTCGATTTCAATCATATTCAGGATACGAATAGTCTCAAATGGATTTCTCAGCGTGACTGAAGTACCATTCACTCACGTGTGCAGTTCAACATATTTCTCAGAAAAGAGCAAGAACACGGATAAACAGTGCACAGAATGCGACATTTATGAATTGAAAGCAAAGATGAAAGGAATGCAAAACTTTATTCAAAGCTAATTACATATCATTCTTTCCGTGAACATGTTTAAAATGTATTCCTTCTGAATATCTGGTTTCAAGTTCTGAAACTATTAGTGGACTGATATATATAATCCTTTACTGTCAGGCCACATAGGAAACTACATCTTTTCACTGACACCTTCCAACATACGGAGCAAGGTTCTGGATTCGAATGATTTCAAGGTCAAAGGTATCGGGTCCATGCAAGGTATCTTCTACCGCCTCCATTTTCTTAGGGCCAGCTGGCGCGAAGTGCATTAACTGTAATGTGACCAAAAAAAAAGTCATTGCAAGCGCGTTCTTAAAATGCGAAAACCATCACAATTGCTACAACAAATTATCCTGGGTGAAATAATTCGGTGTAACACACCATTTAACATTATTTAGTTGTAAGAATTGTGTGTCAGCCTGATGCATGGGGAAAGTCAGAAGTGATGCAGGAAAAGACATTTACCACTTAGCACAAGGAATGATAAGACAAACCTAGAAACGAACTCATGGGATTAATGAAGTGTGCAAGAAGGTTTACCTCAACTGGAAGGCTTGCTAGAGTTCTGAAACATGCCGCCCTTTGACCTGCTTTCAGAAACCCCACGTCTCTCTCAAACATCTGTCTCATCTTCTCGTCAAACTCAGCTGTTGTTAAATCTGAAATGTAAGTATGAACTGGATAACATACATGAGTCTGGAAGAGGAACTTTGAGATTTTATTCACAAAGCGTGCACATGGCTGTGCATTTTGATCCTTTGTTGGAAGCTAGCTAATTCCTAGTATATTTGCCACTTTTGACTGTTCTCTACTTCAACCCTCATCCTTGTCACAAGGAGATGTTACAGCAAGTAAGTATTGGACATCCAGGAATGCTTAGGTGCTTTGGAGATTCCTACCACAAAGTCCAGATTGTCAGCTATTTTTGATTTTGGAGATAATCATGTAGTTAGGTTAATGTACTCTGACACGCAACGATTGTTTCAACCAGATGAATTTATGGTCATTTAAAACCTGACTGATCAGAATAAAATCCACAGCTGTGATATCTCTTTGAAAAACCACACAACTATACACCTGTTTATATTACTTCCTGTGCTGATATATCAAAGAGTTTAATGTATAACTAAATGAGCTACAGTGCTACCTTGTTATTATTCCTGGACAAAGCTTATACTCGCTAGAAGAGCTGTTGTGTTTATCCCCCTTTTAAACCAACACGCACAGTAGCTAGGAAAGGTTTTCTGCTGGTGAGTTAACCCATGTGATGCTGTATGTATAGTGACTGATGCGCTAACCACATACGTTTAATTATATAATAATACTTGTAACAATATGATAAAACTACTTTGTAACGATATGATAATACTAACTTGTAACTATATGAAAATGCTAACTTGCAACTATATGATAATACTTACATGAAACGATCGATATGTAAGCGCTTAACTGCCAGACATACCTTTGACATGAAATATTTGCTTGCAAAGAAGTAAGTGCTCATCATCCTCGAGAGACAAATCATAAATGTCTCTTGATACATTGACCCCAAGTTACCGGGCGTAGTCACTACAGCGGTACACTGGGGTCGTCTTCACCTCATAGCCCTTTCGTGACAGAAAGCTTGTCAATTGTGGCCAGCTGCACGCTTTCTCAACATTAAGAACTGAAATTAACAGATATTTCTTTCTTTGTCGTGTAAACAAACATATGAGATAAACATGTCAATTGACTATAAGTGGATAGCTGTTCTATCTATAATGTAGTTTCTGAAAGATCGTCATAACCCCACACTGAAAGCCATTGTGTCATACTTCATCTGTGGACGATGATTGGACAAAATCAAATGTCCTTCACGATTAATGAAGTTTGGTTCAGGTTTGGCGATGCCAGCTAGTTACGTAGTACAGTTATATATTCCGTTAATAGGAGATGTGCTGAGCAACAGTAGAGTATGTCTAAAAGTAACTTTGTTATAAGGGAAACTTCAGCATATTTGTATAATCGAACTCACCAAGCAATACCTTTGGGTTCCCGATTTCCTGTAAAACAACAATTTGAGTAAGTGAAAGGGTGAATATTTCTAAGGCAAGATAAACAGTATTCAAGCAGACTGTAAATATCTATGGGCAAAGACTCAGGGACTGACAAACGGCGACGTCCGATCAAAGTCTGTTGTGATTAGCAACATGGTTGTTTCTCTGAGAATAACAGAATGCTTTGTTGCAACCAAAATACAAACACCTGATGAGCAAGGATCAACACCATCGGGGCAAGATCACATGCAATCAGCTAAGGCACAGAGCAACCTGATCCAAATTGAATCGTCTCTTATGACAAGCTACGTGACGTGGTCTACGCTTTACAAAATGGCGATGCAACAATTACACTAACCTTAAATGAAAATATAACTTTGATGTCAGTTAGACCCTCCACTTTTGCCTTAATCTGCAATATGTCTGCCGTCTCGTCCCTCCCCACCTTAGGAGGAAGGGTGATGTCAACTCTGTACAGAAGGGCGTTGCTATCATCACAGCAGCCGAGAATCGACCGGGGGAGACACGACAGGGTGAGGAGACCAATGAGGAGCATGAACATTGTTGTAAAATCGTAATTTCTCCGCACAAACCGAAAGTCCAGGTTAATTTGAGTTCCACCGTTAATTTCTGGCTACGAACACAAATATACTTTGCCATATCATTGTTCTCATTTATAAGCAGATTGTGAAAAGTATCAAAACATTAGTTTTCTGCCAAATAGAATGTTTATATTATTCCAGATATTTTGCGAAGTTGTATTACTGTTTTAACTTTTGCCATTCTCTAATCTAGAAGTAAAGTCCAAACAGGCTGAAAAAAGGTCACAATATAGAACGTATTACAAACAAGCCGGATGACAACATCTTTGAGTTTTCTATATTCAAACATTTTTTAAGATCACAGTTTTGGTAGATTGTTGGAGAGTAGTTTATGTCTGTCTGATGTCGGTGCATCGAATCCTCTCATCATTGAAACTTTTTGTGCTTGTATTATTTCCATTATTTTTTGGTATATCTACATGTAATTGTCCATTATTGATACTTTTATCTTTGATGCCTCAGGCCCGGATGTCTGCCATATATCAGCTTTAATCTCCAATGAATATACAACTGGTACTCAACACGCATATGCATGTTACTTTGCCATTATTAATGCATACTTCTTTCATAAATAAAACATGGCCTGTTGATGTATTCATATCATTACATCATCAGTTCTGTTAATTTTGGGCAATAACATATAGACATAAAAGAAATTATTGGTGACACTTGTAACATCTTTTTCGCTCTTTATGCTATAGCACATTTGCTCTTATACTCCCTCCCCCTATCTGTCTCTCTTTTTGCAATTTAATAAATGAATTGAACCACCAATGGTTATTTATGACGACTGAACTCTATATAATCACAAATATAATCAAAATTGAGACGTTTCGATACTTTACCTTTCCGACTGTGACGACGTTGAATACTGGCTAGTGACTGCTTCCGAAGGTAACCGCAGCGATAGGTATACGTGGGTTCCCAACTGAAAGTCCCACTGCGCATGTCAGCATAAAGTAGCACCCGTGTTCAACTATTTTCTATGCATATTTTGGAGATGAACCTGCTTTGTTGGCAATGCAGAACCTTTTTTTCTTTTTTTAAACATTTTTTTGTGGATTTCATATTGTTTTCACAAAACAGAAAAACGGTGATTTCCATGTTACGAAAAGTGCATGGCATGATGACCATTATTTATAGATGTGACTAAATTCCCCCTGTACATTTGGGGATGAAGAAATACTGCTTCAGTACATTCTTGCAGATCTGGAACAATGGAATATGCTTTGTGTCTTAACATGATAAAATGTGTAATTATACATTTGAATGAGGCATTACTTCTGAATTTGTATCCAAGCAAAACATGTCGTTTGGGGATATTTCCTTTGATTTGAGAGCTGGTGTTTAGCCAAAGTTCCAGTGCTGCCCAGTTCGATTTTACTCAGCTGCAATCCCAAAACAGTTCAGTCCTTTCTATGTGAGTCTCAAAGGCTACATGTATTGCTGTCTATATATCCCATTTTGGATAATATATTATTAGTAGGTAGAAAGGGGGTAGACTTTTGTATTGAAAACAATGAAGCTTAGTATTTACAGTGCACGTAAAGAGTTTGCGGTTAGATTTTGTCCAGTGCTCTTCAGATATTTCAACTTTCAAAATATTTCCCGCTTCATGGAGCGTTGATTTTTTAAAAATATTTTTTTAACCAAACGTTTGTTAAAGTAGTGTCTTTTTCCACATTTCTGTAGGTGTTGCATATTAAAGGATCAAATGGGATTTCAGAGGGGTCTCAAATTCTTCCGATTGATTCTTATAGTTCTGGGCCTAGATTTTCGAAACGATCTTAGCTAAGATAAATCTTAACTACTTACGTTCAAAGATAAGATATCTTAAGGTTAAGATAAGATAGATTTTCGACACTATCGAAAACCTGTCGCAGATCGTTCAGTGCTACGATACCTATCGTAACTCTAACAGAGAACTCATTTGTGTTAGAGATTGAAAAAGCGGGTGTTTTCCGATGACGTCACGGGGATTCCCCAGCTGCTGACAATAACAACAACATAGATAAATGACACGGAATTCATGATCACATTGTCAGGTCACATTGTTTAACACGCACATATTTGAGTGAAATTCTGTACAATCCTACATATGTCCTACATGTAGACGTGTTGTTCTTATGATAAAAGATGCCATGACTAACCGAACACAAAAAGCATTCATGTGCCATGCAATAGCATTTATCAAAGCCAAAAAATGTTATAGCCAATAAGTATAGTGTTACCACACTTTAGCTATTAGAATGGAAATAATGTGCCAAAAGATACTTCACTATTTTCCCTTCAAATGGTCCTCTCGTGACCGCGCAGAAATTTATTATATAAACACATCGCGTAAAAATTCAAGGACGAAAGTGAGGGACGTTATTCTAAATGACAATGACGAGACCTTTGATCGAACAGCATATGCGTTCAGCATTCAACATGCGTGTTCAAGTCTGATGTTAAGTGATGTATACTGTATATGTTTGTGTTTATGTCAAAAGTCAAGTTTATATTAGTGTGAATACCAACATTATACGTGGAAACACTCAAAACAAAAATTGTTCAGGAAGCAGCGCACCCACAAGCAAGATTTTATGACAATCTAAGCTTGTTAAGTTTGTTTTGTTATGTTTATGTATCCAAAATACTTCACGAATTAACCAAGGACTTAAATACAATATCAAGCTATAAGTATTTAGATGATGAATTTTTTTGTTTATCTATCTAGATCCATAATTCTTTTCAAAATTTAAAAGTGACACTAATTTTCGTTCGCAAAGAGAGATAATTTTGGAATTGTCAAGTTATGTTGTCTCATGGAACACACCACAAGTTAACGTGAACACACATATAAAGTAGTCATTTTCTATCCTTTTAAATTCAGTACAGCTAATAAACTGATTTGTCTGATTTCATTTAAATCTGGCTAAGGAGCGAAATACTTTGTAAGGTGTCAAACCTATTCCTGAACATAGTTCAATGATGTTTGGCTTGTCTGACAAGTTGCTGAGGATCATTTACTAGTATTTGTCCATTGACCTTAAACGTGACAACGATTTTATTGTTTGAATGGTCTGAAGAATATCTATATATTTGTTAAACATAAAACGGGAAGATGTAGACTTAAATATTAAAAAACACCAAAACATTTTAAAACCGGTTTATTGAATGCACAGATTATTGTGTTGAAAATGTGAATTTTATATTGATCAGTAAACTTCATTCAATAATTATTTTTTTCTGCGAACATATATTGGAATTTGCAAACTGTGCTACATTTTGACGTGAACCAGAACGAGCATGGGAACCCATTTTTTATTTGATTTGTCGATACCAAAATTTGTGCTTAACTTTTACGGTCAAAATTTCAGTAAATTGTTATATTTAATTGAATTCATCCTTATGTCCTTAATCAACGTTTTTAAAGAATGCAATTGTTCAACAGACAGTTTTTAATCATTTTTTTTTTCAAATATTTGTCTTTCAAGAAGGTATAGATAACATAGGTATTGAATTTAAAACGACACAAATTACAATTACTTTTGCAAGAAAAATATTAGATATTGTATACCAATATTTGATCACATGTATTTCCTTGTTAAGTCAATAAATACTACACTGTATAGTTAAAATTCAATTATTAAAACCACCCATCCCACATGATTTTAGATGTAAAATATTATGTGATACCTTTAAGGTTTTTTTTACATATGTAGATTGATATGATTTTATACAATGCGAAAATAAAGACTAAAGCATTGACACAAATGCGATCCAGAAAATATAACAGCTGAACTCTGCGCTTTATGAAAACTGTAACAGTAAGGAAGGTGTCCCGGGCGAATACCAAGCGAAACCACTCTCAACTAGAGTTTGAACTAAGATTAGCTCCCCCTGAGTTATCAATGAGGTCACGGTCATTACTGTAGCCTGCCGACACCTTCCGTTTTTATCCTTCCCAAAATATCGAAAAGGTATGTTGTTTCACACTTCTTCAGCATAGACTCTGATAGAAATATATTGTAAGCTATCGATTCCACAGTAATGTGGATCGCTGTCGCGATTAAGAACATTTTTGACGTGAAATCCTTGACGCGTTCTTCGTGTTTTCGAAGTGTCAGTTTGAATCACACAGTTTTACAAAATGAAATGTCCATGTTTGAACGTAAAGCAGACTTATTATTTGGCAAAATATCTATGGAAAAGTATGCCGCCATCTTGGATGAAGATAAGATAAGCTTACGACAGGTAAGGGGCTATCTTAGATTTACTACAATCTTAAGATATCTTAGGCCTACGATAGTTTCGAAAATATGCTACGATAGCCTACAATTTCCTTCCGATAAATTTACGATAATTTTAGGGCTACGATCGTTGCGAAAATCTAGGCCCTGCAGTATTGTTTTATTGTTTGTATTGTCGATTTCTGATAGTTCTGTGGAATGAATAGATGAAATGAAATTCCACCAAGAAGTTAGGAGATCCTTGTAAAAGTCGTTTCGTATCGTTTTGACAATAGTGTTTCTCAGATATTGGCAGTTGTATTCAAATTTAGAACCTTGTCCAACTTTCGGTAAGTTCATTTGAAAAAGAGTACCCCATGTTATTTACTTATTAAAGAATCTTCTAATAATTGATAGTTTTTGGGCCATTATTATTTCTTCTACTTTCGGAACATTAAAACCTCCGTTCTTTTTATCACAAATCACCTGACTTCTTTTTACTTTATTTGATTTTCTGGCCAATATGAACTAGAAACATTTACTTTGAAAATCGACCACCTTCGAGTCCGTATGGTTCGGCAGAGCTGCAAACAAATGGTTTAATTTGGACAAAATAAGAGTGTTTAAACTTATATTGACATTGATATAATTCAAATCATCAACTCAATTCAATAGGATATCCCAAGTAGGCCAAAGGGACCTTGAGCCCAGTTTAGTTTCCACGAAGACATAACGTTATTCTTGATTCTTTTTTTACCCTATCCAAATAAGCCTTTTCAATGTCTTATCAGTGTTTACTTTTAGCCCATAGAAACGTGGGAAAAAATCAAAGTACTCGCAGTACAGCATGTAGACAGCGTTCATTTCAATTTAATATACAAGTTGAATCGTCTGCAAACTGTTGTGTGAGGAATTCAACACTACCCAAATGTAGGCCTTTTATATCGGCATTATTTCTGATCATTATTCAGGGGGCACGGGTGGGCCAGTCGTCTAAGGCGCCGCGATTTGCTGTGCTCCATCAAGTCATACATTTGTCTCATGATCTCACCAATATATCTTGCAGACTTAAAACCTTTTTGGTCTTCTTCTATCAATAAATCAAGAACTGGTTTGATTCTTCGAGATATTGTAAGTGATATAGAACACCGATAAAAAGAGAAATAGGTCGCCAATTCACCAAATATTCTCATGGTTTGCACCCTTTAGGAAAGCAGGTAATGAGACCTCGTTTCAGTGACATTGATAATTCACCTTTGTTATATGTCATTTGATTCAATTTTTATAAATATCTATACAAAAGAATTCAGGAAATTCAGCAGTGAAACCATCGGGGCCGGGACTCTTGTCATTTTTCCAAGCATTTCAGGGCGGCAAGAACTTCCCCATATTCTAGACCACCTTCCATTTTTAAAGATATATCACCGCTTAGTATTGGGACCTGATAATTTGTAAGGAGTTTGTTCAAGTTTATATCTGTTCTTCATGTTTTGCAAACAGTTTTTGATAAAAAATGTACAACTTCTTTTTGTATATTTTCCTGTGAATTGTGCCATTGTTATTCATAATTCTGGTAATAGATTCCTTTATGGAGTTTGTTAATTCGAGTGTTTATTCGAATTCCAATAAAAAAAATACGTGGTTTTTCACCTCTTTCTATCCAGGTTGCTTTGGGTTGTACAATGTGACCTTGGCATTGAAGAACCTGGTTACCTGTAGATATCGTGTGAATGTTTGTGTACAACTATTCTATGTCACACATCGTTCAGTATCAACATTCCGCCGCGTACACCTACTTTACTCCCTGCACTAAGTTCAGTATCTACACTCTGTGGCGTACACCTACTTTAGTCCCTGCACAAAGTTCAATATCTACACTCTGTTGCGTACACATTACTTTACTCCCTGCACAAAGTTCAGTATCTACATTCTGTGGCGTACATCTACTTTACTCCCTGCACTAAGTTCAGTATCTACACTCTGTGGCGTACACCTACTTACTCCCTGCACAAAGTTCAGTATCTACACTCTGTGGCGTACACCTACTTTAGTCCCTGCACAAAGTTCAGTATCTACACTCTGTGGCGTACACCTACTTTACTCCCTGCACAAAGTTCAGTATCTACACTCTGTGACGTACATCTACTTTACTCCCTGCACAAAGTTCAGTATCTACACTCTGTGGCGTACATCTACTTTACTCCCTGCACAAAGTTCAGTATCTACACTCTGTGGCGTACATCTACTTTACTCCCTACACAAAGTTCAGTATCTACACTCTGTGGCGTACATCTACTTTACTCCCTGCACAAAGTTCAGTATCTACACTCTGTGCCGTAGACCTACTTTACTCCCTGCACATGGTTCAGTATCTACATTCTGTGGCGTACATCTACTTTAGTCCCTGCACAAAGTTCAGTATCTACACTCTGTGGCGTACACCTACTTTACTCCCTGCACAAAGTTTAGTATCTACACTCTGTGGCGTACATCTACTTTACTCCCTGCACAAAGTTCAGTATCTACACTCTGTGGCGTACATCTACTTTACTCCCTACACAAAGTTCAGTATCTACACTCTGTGGCGTACACCTACTTTACTCCCTGCACAAAGTTCAGTATCTACACTCTGTGCCGTAGACCTACTTTACTCCCTGCACAAAGTTCAGTATCTACACTCTGTGGCGTACATCTACTTTACTCCTTACACAAAGTTCAGTATCTACACTGTGGCGTACACCTACTTTACTCCCTGCACAAAGTTCAGTATCTACACTCTGTGGCGTACACCTACTTTAGTCCCGACACAAAGTTCAGTATCTACACTCTGTGGCGTACACCTACTTTACTCCCTGCACAAAGTTCAGTATCTACACTCTGTGGCGTACACCTACTTTAGTCCCGACACAAAGTTCAGTATCTACACTCTGTGGCGTACACCTACTTTACTCCCTGCACAAAGTTCAGTATCTACACTCTGTGGCGTACACCTACTTTAGTCCCGAGACAAACTTCAATATCTACACTCTGTGGCGTACATCTACTTTACTCCCTACACATGTACCTCACTATCAGAATATCGCAAATGTTGTTTCAATCTATTCCTCCAGATCACAACTACTAACATGCAATTGTCTTTCCCGATTCACCTTCTATCTCATCTCTGTACAGTTAAGGTCTCTCTTCAAGAGATCGAATGTATTTGGTCCAGTTTCCTTTTCAATGTGTGCCTTCATTATTTATGTAGATTGACATTCTTGTTGATTCTTGCCTCATTCATCATGGAACATTTTTTTCCCTTATCCTCAATTGCAAGCATGTCTTGAAATAACGATGATTCTATTTCAAAACCTACGAAATCTCCACTGAAGACACCAGGATACTAAAAAAAACATATTTTGAGCATATGAAGGGGACTACTACGTCATCCATTTCAAGCACTAATATCCCCAAACAGAAGTTCAAATCTTACAGTATGATTTTCTCGTTAGCCAAACATTAATGTTTCCCTACTGCAGCCATTGAAGCTTGGGCCCCATACAGTGTATCGTTTAGATATTCAAGACAAATATTTCAAAATGTGTCATGACCTGATCATATATTTGTTGCAGCTAATAATAAGCAATCTTATATGATCTGTCTTTATGTTAGTTGCAGGCACTTCCTCTCCCAAGAAGACGTCTAACTGGTAACTACACCGTCAAAAAACTGTTTAATCCTTGTCCGATCATTTAAACATATTTTGATACCTAAATACCCTCAACTTATTTGGAATTCATTAGAATGAAAACGGTTAAGTTCATTAAAGAGGTTATACAATATTCAGATTATCAAGTACCTAATGTGTTAGGGTTGAATGACATTATCGAAGAAGAATAGGGGATTGATCAGTTATGGACTTAAATGGTTATCGCAACGATTGACATTTCTCCTCTGACTTACGCTTCATTTACTTGCATTGTGATAATATTTCCCCAAGAGTTTGATGTAAAGATTGTAAAAGAACAGAAGATCTGATGTAAATGTACGTGGGAAAGGGTCGGGGTAATTAAGGGATGACACCATTAACTATATTCCACAATTTTCATAAACATATTTATGTCGATATTTTGGATGTTGAAATCCTTGCATGTGTGATATATGTCCTAACGTGTTTAGCTAACCACGTGTGGTAACGCCTTTGTTCCTTTTTGGGACTCAAAGGGTAAGTAAACTATACGTGTCATCTTTGCAAATTTGAATACTTTAGAACTTTTTTAAGCAATTTTTTTTACATTAAGGATTGCAGGTTAACTCCTGTTACAATGTAAAAAATACTCTTTATGTAAAAATCTTTACATTAAGTGTTGCGGGTTCACTCTTGTTACAACTCTTTACATTAAGGGTTCAAGTGATAGATAATATTTTTTTTACATTAAGGGTTATCACTATGAAAATAATACTTATTGAACTATCATGAAACTTCGCAGATTTGATTGATCGTTACTTTGTCTAGATGTGCAAATGACTAATACGTTTTAGATTCCCTCTCTGCAATGACCACCTGGTTGTTATATTCAGGCTGCATAAAAGTGTTTATGACCCCTAACCCTTTTAACTGATTTTTATCAAACTTTCTCTTTTACAAAGTAAATTATCCTAATACCGTAACGACAGAAAAGGAGGACTCAACCCTTGCAGATAAGACCAGGTTGTAGATAAGCATACACCAGAATCATATGCTAATACAAACGTATACCATATTTCCAATCAAACTTTGTTTATAAGAATGTTTTACATTAAGGGGCGATACGTACGATATTAACCTCTTATGTAAAAAATATAATTTTTACATTAAAGGTTGCCGGTTGTTACTCTTAATGTAAAAGAAATTGCATTAAGAGTTAACACGTAACCCTGAATGTAAAGATTTCTACATTAAGCCCTTTGCATGGATGAAGTCGTCTGGCCTGAAAAGTGAAACAGAAAGCTTTCTGTTTAACTTACAAAACCGTTTGATTTTGCATCAAAATGTAAATATGAAATTAGAGTATGTAGTGAATTTAATGAGATTGTCCAACACACTCTCAGTGGATGCCCAGCTTTGGCACAAACACAGTATCTTAAACGACATGATGGTGTAGCTCGATCATTTTATTACCGTCTTCGCCATGCATGTGGTTTTGACACAGAGGTCCATCCATGGTATGACCCAGAATATGTAGCTGGCGTCATGGAAAATGATAAATACAAAATCCTTTGGAATAGGCCCGTATACAGTCTCAGACATATCCAGGCCAACAAACCTGATCTTGTTCTTTTTTATAAATCCACTGAAATCAGTTTTATCATTAAATGTTCTGTCCCTTTTGACACTAATGTGATTGACAAGATTGAGGAAAGACATGGCAAATATGCACACCTCGCTTTCGAAATGTCACGCTGTCCGACTCCCCATTGTTCTCGGTGCCTTAGGTTTGGTACCTCCCAATCTGTTGACTGACGGGTTTGCTACCAGGAATACAGCATTTCTGACAATCTGCAGATGGCTTCAGTGTAGGGGAGTCTTTGAATTCTCCGAAAAGTTGTGGGTGGGTTTGTCTAGGCACTACAATAATGTATTTATTTTTTTGCAATCAGTAGTTGGATCATTTTAATCGTTAACAAGACTTTTCAGTTAACTCCCCTGCTTTAGGGAAGATGCGCTCTCAGTGAGCATTATAATAGTAAGTATTTCTACGCACTGTCGCAGATAATTGAAGATGACGTCATCTACTGTTTGTTACGTAACTGTCGGTATAATGTGACGTCATTGAGCTCATGTCTCCACCGGTTACCTCAAACCGTCTTTTTTTCTAATTTCCATTTTTTTTGTTTTTCTGTTTATTCTCAGAGAAAAGTATAAAATAAATGCATATATGATAATGAAATCAAGATGACAGGGGTGTTATGCAAATACATATAGATATTGAAAGTTTCAATGAACATATTACAAAAATAAAGTGACAGGAATATCATACACGTTTATAACAGCTTCAACATTTCTAATGTTTCAGAGAAGAAAATGGGGAAACAACGTATGAAATGTTAACCCCACAGAGCGACTTCACTGAAGGTAGCCTATTGTTCAGATGACATCATGTAATCGAGTTGCGACGTAATGAACAAAGGATGTCGTCATATCACTGTGACTGTGGCTTCAAATGACCAAACCGCATAGATAATGTCTAAGATGCACACGTGCAAATATGGGAAAGTTATTACACACAATTATTCTACCTCGTTGTGTAATATTTCCAAATATTACAGATGCATTATATGTGTAGCTTATGCACCAACCATGAGTCACGCAGCCACAGCTGTTCCAGTGATTATTGTTTTTATCATAAACACGATTGCATATTATATTTAACGTACATATTATATTGTGTAACGTGGCAATGTAATTGGATTTGTATCGTAGCTAATAAAAACTGACATATCATATCTAAATGTATGTTAACGCTTTTATTTTATGTGTGGAATATAGCCTATTAATCACTTTCTTTGCATCTAATGAAAGGCTTGGGTAAATTAAATGCAGACACTCCGCAGTGATGTTGCATGATTGCAGACTGTGTCGTTCAGCTTCATGTATATTAAGGGGCAGTGTGGTAGCCTTGTGGTTAAAGCGTCCACTCGTCACACTGAAGACGTAGATCGATTCTCGCATAAGCACAAAGTGTGAAGCCCATTTCCAGTGACCCCGTCACGATTGTTGGTATATTTCTAAAAAGCGTCTTAAAACCATACTCGAACTCATGGATATTAAATACGTTAGGCCCTGCGGGTCTAGGGTTATAGTCGCATCTCTGTCAAAATGAAAATAAGTTTATCCAAGTTATGTTTGAAAGCACCAAATTTCAAGAATGTACATTCACGAATCATTGCAAAGTTCATGACAAGTGTTCATGAAAACAATCAGTGTCTACATGCTTCCCAACGGAAGCAAGATCACAATCCAGATTACATTTAGTATCACATACAGTATCAGAGATACAAATATATATATATTTTAATCGGCCGCATACATATTAACATCCTATCATAGCTAACCGTGATCTATAGAATACATGTATTAGCATTGCTATCATGTTTAAGTAGGATATGCGCATACTAAACATTGGTAAGTTTGGTGGACAAAGTTGGTGTGTTGTTTAACGCCGCACTTAGCAATATTCCAGCTATATTGTTTGTAAATTATCGACATGATCGAATCTTGACCAGACAGCGGAAATATACATGTACAATGACAGGCATCAACCAAGTCAGCCTGACCACCCAGTTTCCTTAGTCGTTTGACTCGTGAAGATCCGGGGTAGAATATGTCTTCCGCAACCCATGCTTGCCGTAAAAGGTGACTATGCTTGTCGTAAAAGGCGACTAACGGGATCGGGTGGTCAGGCTCGCTGACTTGGATGATGCATGCCATCGTATCCCAATTACGTGGATCGATGCTCATGATGTCAGTCACTGGTTTGTCTGGTCCAGACTCGATTATTTAATACAGACCGCCGTCATATAGCTGGAATATTGCTGAGTGCAGCGTTAAACAACAAACAAACAAACTTTAGTCGTCTCTTACGACAAGCATGGGTTGCTCAGGACAAATTCTCACCCGGATTTCCACAAATGGTAGACTACGTGTATATATATGCCAGCACTATAACCAAATCCTTTGATATGAGGTAATAAAAATAACATGACTACCAAACACAAATTCTTCCGCGAACATATCTAACATCAAACATATTATTCGATGTATATTGTATAAGTACATCTCCCTTCAAACGTGTATTAACGCTTGTATCGCCGGTCTGGCAAGCATCCATTGACAAGAATAGCAAGAGCTTGTATTGGATTTAATATTAGACACGCTTGCTCGAAGAATGCACACTTACAAAGCACTAATGTAATACATGTTATTCTACACATACCTGTCTGTGAGCAGTCTATCCACTGGATACACCAAACCGTGTGTGTTTGACTCAAATTATCATATAAGGACGTAACTCCTGGTCGCATGGCTGTGCAAACACACTGACCCGATCGTGAAGACCATTGCATGAAGCACACATGTATTTTTTTTAAGTAACGTGTTGGATGATCAATATGAAATATAGAACACTTCTACACATCGTCCGTGGGTTCTCACTATAACCAAATCCTTTGACATGTGTAAATAAAAATACAGTAAACTACGGTTATAACGAACACGCTTATAACGAAATGACGGATATAACGAACTTACTTTTTTGTCCCGACTATCTGCTGTATTATGCTGTATATATGCTTATAACGAACTACGGTTATAACGAACTAAAATGTGTGGTCCCTTTGAGTTCGTTATAACCGTAGTTTACTGTACCATGACTACCAAACAGCCAGAGCTTGTATTGGATTTAATATTAGACACGCTTGCTTGAAGAATGCACATTTACAAAGCTCTGATATTATGCATGTTATTCTACACATAACGTTTGTGAGCAGTCTATAGCTATCCACTGGGAAGAAGATCTTCCAATAAACACACCTTCTGAACTTTGGACGCAATTTCAACCCAGCCGTGTGTGTTTGACTCAAATTATCATATAAGGACATAACTCCTGGTCGAATGGTGGTACTAACACACTGACCCGATCGTGAAGACCATTGCATGAAACACACGTGTATTTTTTGTGGAAGTAAAGTGTGGTATGGGGCGTTAAACAAAAAAACACAAACAAACTAAACTATCGATAAGCACACACGTATCTTTCAGATGTTGTATTATTTATGAAAAGTGAGTGAGTGAGTATGGTTTTACGTTGCTTTTATCTATATTCCAGCAATATCACGGCGGGGACACCAGAAATCGCCCTCACACATTGTATCGATGTCGGGAATCGAACCCGGGTATTTAGTGACGAGCGAACCGCTTTCACCTCTAGGCGACACCACCGCCCCTATTGATATTTATGAATACTCACTTATCAAATAATATATATCCGTGTGAAAGGAAGGATGGTAATTTGATCGGGGTACGATCCCCCAAAATATGAATCCTTTACTGATATAATACCCTGAATCAATTAACGGATTTACAATTGCAACTACGACTTCGACGTCAACCACGTGTTCCACAGACACTCCAGGAACTTCGAAACATGATCCAGCAGATATGGACAGATATCCCACAGGACTTTGTGCGACGCCTGGTTCATTCCATGAGACGAAGAAGTGTTGCTGGCATCGCAACTCGAGGTGGACACACACGCTATTGATTTGTAAATTGACATTTTGGCATGTTCATATTTTTTTAATGAAATCACGCATTTTCTGAAGTCAGTAGGGTTAATTGAACCATTTGGACACTTATAGGATTCTTTTATCTGTTGCAAACCGAAATTGTTTCAGATTTGGTAAAAAACATAACTTTGCATTAAATCCTATTCAAGGTCACAGGAACTTTTGTTGTTCAGTCTATATTTGAAAGTGAATGTTGGACAATGTTCAAACTATGCTACTTGGTGACGAGATTTAAAACCCGAACCAGTATAACCCCATTTTATATTTGATTTGTCGATACGAAGATCTGTGCTTAACTTTTGCTGTCAAAATTTCAATAAATTGTTATATTTAATGGAATACATCTTCATGCCGTTAATCACCTGTTTTTCAAGAATGCAACTGTTCAACAGACAAATATTTGTCTTTCAATAAGATATGGATAACATTGGTATTGTATGTCAAACGAAACAAATTACAATTACTTTTGCGAGAAAAATATTAAATATCGTTTTCAAATATTTGATCACATGTATTTCCTTGTTAAGTCAATAAATACTACACTGTATAAGTTAAAATTCAATTTCTTAAAACCACCCGTCCAACACGATTTTAGATGTAAAAACTTATGCGAAACCTTTATGGATTTTTTCTAAAAAAATTGACACAAATGCGTTCCAGAAACTATAACAGCGGAAATCTGCGCTTTATGAAAATTGTAACATTGAACAAAGTCTCCCTGGCGAAAACAAAGGGAAACCACTCTCGACAAGAGTATGAACTAAGATTAGCTGCCGCAGAGTTATCGATAAGGTCACGGTCATTACACAAGCTTGCCGCCACCTTCGATTTTTATCCTTCCTAAATTATCGAAAAGGTACGTTCTTTCACACATCTTCAGCATGGACTTGGATAGAAATATATCTTAAGCTATCGATCGCTATCGCGATTAACAACATTTCTGACGTGAAATCATTGATGCGTTCTTCGTGTTTTCGAAGTGACAATTTGAATCACACAGTTTGACAAAATGAAATGTCAATGTTTGAAAGTGAAGCAGACTAGTTGTTTGGCAAAATATGCCACCATCTGATGAAGATAAAAATAAACTTACGATATCTTAGGGCTACGATAGTTTCGAAAATAGGCTACGATAGTCTACGATTTCCTTACGATTACTTCACGATCATTTTAGGGCTACGATCGTTTCGAAAATCTAGGCCCTGTGTCGGATTAAAGCCTCCGAAAATGGTTCCTGACAGTCTGGTCTGATATCCTCCTCAAGCCAAGGATGTGTCCTGCAGTCTCCGTAGCTGTGGCATTGCAATGACGTGGGTGGAACAGTCGAATGTAGCGGCCGGTTCTCGGACTGTCTGCAGTGGACGTTGAACTGTGTGTATTGGTCACAAAGGCGGCAAATGGTGCTGTGGTTGACGTTGAAGTGGCGTGCAACAGAAGACTGTGATTCCCCTCTTTGGATACGTCCTATGGCGATGTTTCGTCTCGGCATTTACAAACTTGAAAAATGGTGATAATGACAAATT
Source organism: Haliotis rufescens (assembly GCF_023055435.1). Classification (NCBI taxonomy): domain Eukaryota; kingdom Metazoa; phylum Mollusca; class Gastropoda; order Lepetellida; family Haliotidae; genus Haliotis; species Haliotis rufescens. The sequence goes on along the minus strand of NW_025963824.1, from coordinate 14,920,632 downwards.
ATTGGCTTATGCTTGCCTTTTTATAGCCACTACCACGAGTTACGAATGCCATAACATGCACGTGTATTTTGCTTTACTGTTTTCTTCCATGAACATGTTTGAACAAGTGTGAAAACAATGCTGTTTACGACATTGCAAATCGACGATGACTGCGTTTTGACGCACCGTTTGTCGCATATCAGGCCACCAACATTTTCCCATAACATACTGTATATCCAATTTATATACCTGATTTTATTGTAGTCCGGTTCAGTGAACTTCATACTACATGTGCGTTTCCTTTTTTAAAGATTATGTATTGTATACTATAATAACCTAAAGTTCTCAAGACCCTTATAATAAAATACCACTCTATACGTCTCCAACCCAACCCCCCAAATGAACACTTGCTTTGTTTCAGCATGTGGTCATTTCAGGGTCAGAACAATGTTTATTGACTCCAACTATTGGAATAAATTGGACATTGCATATGCGTCAAGACAATGTGCAAAATTCCGAGCATGGAAAGGTGCATTATAAGAGATGTCTCTTTGACGAGATTTATCGAGAGAGAACGAGACAGGCATCAGGGAGACACACGTGCAGACATCAATTTGTATGGAATGGTACCAGACACAAACTTGATGCCAAACTGTATCATAACATAAATCCATCAAATTAACCGTATTTAGGACATACTAGGAATTGAAGCTACTTTTTCTTTGTTATCGTTGTCGTTATCGTTATCGGGATAACATTTCATAAATGACATTTGTTATCGATATTATATATAATTTACAGAATTTCATAGAAATGTAAGCGAATATTACTTTTGTATTGGAATTAGTTCACTTCATTCATGAGTAACCGAAATTTGAAATATTTTCATCAAATGAATCTTTTTTCTTTACACTTCGTAGAGCAAATGTAGGTTTTACTTTGAGACACATTTGGATTCTTGTTTTTCCAGCATAACCTTTTACTGCGCCATGCTCTCATGGCTCTGTCTGTCATGACCAGATAATCGACATTGCTGAGGTGTAGCCAATGGGAGACTAATTGGAAACCCTTGATAAGTTTACACTCCGGCCTGTAAAGACGACTGCAGCTATGTCATTGTTGATATAGAGTGAAGGTAGACATAGTATATGATGGTGGGTCCGCTCCTGTCAATGTTCTTGACCGACCTCACTTATTGACTATGTCGATCAGGATCTGTAGGTAATGGTGTCATAGGTACAAATATACTAAACGTGTGTATGGAGTAAAGTAGGTGTGTCTCACAGAAAGCACATACTGAACTATGTGTATTATTGTGGTATCTACAGGTAATCATGCTCTGCAAAAGGAGTAAGCTTATCTCATAAATGTACATAGAATTCTGCCTTATGCTGACATGCGCACTTGGAGTTTCAATCAGGGAGACACGTATATATATGAATATATATAGCTGTAGTCAAACCTTCGGCAGCAGTTACCAGCCAGTATTCAACTCCTGACATTGAAAAGGTAAGATATCAAACGTTCGCCACAGAGCCAAGAGAGAGATAGAGAGGGAGAGAGAGAGAGAGAGCGAGAGAGGGAGAGAGAGAGAGAGAGAGAGAGAGAGAGAGCAAATGTGAGACGGCATAAAGAGCACAGAAGACGTCACAAACGTGATTGGAGTGTATGTACGTTACGTTGACAGGACTGATGATGTCTTATAACATCAAAACCTTAAACGACCTTACTCTATTTTTTAGAAGGACCATGCAATAAAAATTAAGACAAAGGTATATGCATAGGCTTTGGCAAAGAGTAGTATATATATATAGGAGAGTATATACGATGTGTAGCACTGTAACCACACCTATGGACATACCACAAATTACAACGGGTTTTCCATACCGAATGAAAATTTCCCTCATGGTAGCAGTCTTAAGCGTGAGGTATCATCTTAGATAAAAGTATCAACAATGGACAATTTTAAAATATTCTCTATACTTGGACTGGTTACCCAAACACCATTTCTGTTTCCGAGAGATATATTTACATCATTTCCATATTGCATGTATTTTAATTATTGGACTTCACAAAAGAGAAACACTGAGTCAGGATCGGAGAAAACAGGATTACATTTTGCCAGTAAAGCTTGCAGTTCAGATTGATACATAGATATTAACTTGATACTACATAACTGGCTGTAACACTAGGCTTTGAAACTAGGCGTCTAGCAGTACACAGAACAATTAAGTCCACAGTCGACATTTTTTACCCCTGTGCATTATGCTCTGGTACCTGTCATTATGTGAAATACAACGGGCAATTCACATTGTTCCTTTGACTGTGAACGCGTTTAAAGCGTTAATATGGAGTAGTATAGACACGTCATCCTTATGCCTAGTGGGCGACCTGGGACTGGAAGATATGAGGTCTGTTTTTAATTTTATTTTTTTTATTAACGCTGCTATCAGAAACATTCCAGTTATATGACGGAGGTCTGTAAATAGTCGAATCTAGACCAGATAATCTAATGATTGACACTATGAGCATCGACCAACGCAAATGGGTTATGACATTTAATCAACCAAGTCAACGAGCCTGAACACGAAATATTTAGTCGCCTCTAACGACCAGTATCCCAGATTTAATCTATGTTTACCTTTATCTTTTTTGAAAGACATCATGTTCATGTTCAAATGTTTCCATAGAATACTCTGAAAGCCCATAGCAAATGTTTCTTATACCTTTCATTGTAGACTGTGGTAGTCCTGCTGCCACCTCGTGCACGTGACAGAGACCGGTATTGTGGCCGTATAGTGGCCTAGCGTCGGTTGCAGTGTAAATTGAAAAAAAAAAAAAAAAATTGTTAAGAGAATAAAATTATGTTGACATATTTCTAGATTATGGTGTATATATTCAAATATCTATTTTTCTTTGCGTAACTGAGTATGAGTGGGGAAACGCACGTGACCGAGAGCCGGCAAATACCGACAAAATAACATTGTTCCAATGATCTTCGGCGAAACCAGAGGACTTCAATTTTAAGCAAACATTGTTACGATATTATTCGGCGAGACCAGTAAACTACAAAATATGAACACTTGGATGCGACGATCAACCCCATTTCACCTCACCATAACCACCAGGAGAAGGGCTCCAAGATGATGATACCCATATTCAGCCATGTCACATTTCAAATGAAATATAAGTTGATTAAATATCTGCGACATCAATTTAGCTCTATGGCTGTCCATCGGCTGTATTTGAAGGGGCTATATGGTTGGACAGTGTTGACGTCTCTTCTGCTTTGGATGTTACAGTTTCCGTTCATTGTAGACTGTGGTAGTCCTGCTGCTACCTCATGCGAGTGGCAGAGACCGGTATGGGGCCGTATAGTGGCCTAGCGTCGGTTGCAGTAATTCTATAGCATAATGTTATAATGTGACGACGTGCTGAAATATTAGAACTGGTCAAGTTTCCTTTACGTACAGAATATGACATGATATAAATATGCTGTTCAAACTGTGACCACCTACTGACGACAAGGACATGCAAAGGCCACAACATCGCGATCTGTACGTGATGTAAACATCTCGGTAGTTTATACACTGAAACAGTTTAGGAGATTCAACCCTAACCACACGAGTGTCACTGACAACGTGTTTCAGATTATTCACAAGCAGTAAGCCGAGTAAGCTTGGTTGCTGCTTGACTGATTCTCGTCTCAATTCACATCTGTTGGATGGTTGTGAGCTGATGACTAATAACTGTTGATGTATTCAATAATCAATATATTGTCAAGGCCAGTCCTGGTGATTTTATTTTATTAACACTCATAGATAATCCCTGACATAATGTTCGACCAAAAGTCCACATGCAGCTTCTGTGTCCTTGGTAACTTGAAATCAAACCTCGCAGTATTCGAACGCAAAGGCTCCGTGTTTTTCTGTTTGTGTATTTTGTACCACACTCCGCAATATTCCAGTTATTTGACGCCGCTGTTTAAATCATCAAGTCTGGGGCAGGCAACCCACTGATATCAGAAAACAAACTTGTATTTGTCCGTAGCCAGAAGTTGAGGGCAGAACGATTACAACAATGTTCATTTTCCTCGTTGGTCTCCTCACCCTGTCGTGTCTCCCCCGGTCGGTTCTCGGCTGCTATGATGATAGAGACGCCCTTCTGTACAGAGTTGACGTCACCCTTCCTCCTAAGGAGGGGAGGGACGAGACGGCAGACATATTGCAGATTAAGACAACAGTGGAGGGTCTCACTGACATCAAAGTCCTATTTTCATTTAAGGTGAGCGAAATTGTTTACTCACCGTTTTGTACTGCACAGACTCACGTTGCATCACCGTTTTGTACTGCACAGACTCACGTTGCATCACCGTTTTGTACTGCACAGACTCACGTTGCATCACCGTGTTGTACTGCACACTCACGTTGCATCACCGTTTTGTACTGCATAGACTCACGTTACATCGCCTTTTTGTACTGCACAGACTCACGTTGCATCACCGTTTTGTACTGCACAGACTCACGTTGCATCGCCGTTTTGTACTGCACAGACTCACGTTGCATCACCATTTTGTACTGCACAGACTCACGATACATCACCGTTTTGTACTGCACAGACTCACGTTGCATCACAGTTTTGTGCTGCACACACTCACGTTGCATCACCGTTTTGTGCTGCACACACTCACGTTGCATCACCGTTTTGTACTGCACAGGCTCAGGTTGCATCACCGTTTTGTACTACACAGGCTCACGTTGCATCGCCCTTTTCTTACTGCACAGACTCACGTTCCATAACAATTTTTTACTGCACAGACTCACGTTGCATCACCGTTTTGTACTGCACAGACTCACGTTGCATCACCGTGTTGTACTGCACAGACTCACGTTGCATCACCGTTTTGTACTGCACACTCACGTTGCATCACCGTTTTGTACTGCACAGACTCACGTTGCATCACCGTTTTGTACTGCACAGACTCACGTTGCATCACCGTTTTGTACTGCACAGACTCACGTTACATCACTGTTTTGTACTGCACAGGCTCACGTTGCATCACCGTTTTGTACTGCACACACTCACGTTGCATCACCGTTTTGTACTGCACACACTCACGTTGCATCACCGTTTCGTACTACACACACTCACGTTGCATCACCGTTTTGTACTGCCCAGACTCACGTTGCATCACCGTGTTGTACTGCACACTCACGTTGCATCACCGTTTTGTACTGCAAACTCACGTTGCATAACCGTTTTGTACTGCACAGACTCACGTTGCATCACCGTTTTGTACTGCACAGACTCACGTTCCATCACAATTTTGTACTGCACAGACTCACGTTGCATCACCGTTTTGTACTGCACAGACTCACGTTGCATCACCGTTTTGTACTGTACAGACTCACGTTGCATCACCGTTTTGTATTGCACAGACCCACGTTACATCACCGTTTTGTATTGCACACACTCACGTTACATCACCGTTTTGTATTGCACAGACTCACGTTACATCACCGTTTTGTATTGCACAGACTCACGTTACATCACCGTTTTGTATTGCACACTCACGTTACATCACCGTTTTCTACTGCACACACTCACGTTGCGTCACCGTTTTGTACTGCACAGACTCACGTTGCATCACCGTTTTGTACTGCACACACTCACGTTACATCACCGTGTTGTACTGCACAGACTCACGCTGCATCACCGTTTTGTATTGCACAGACTCACGTTGCATCACCGTTTTGTATTGCACAGACTCACGTTTCATCACCGTGTTGTACTGCACAGACTCACGTTACATCACCGTGTTGTACTGCACACACTCACGTTGCATCACCGTTTTGTACTGCACAGGCTCAGGTTGCATCACCGTTTTGTACTACACAGGCTCAGGTTGCATCACCGTTTTGTACTACACAGGCTCACGTTGCATCACCGTTTTGTACTGCACAGACTCACGTTGCATCACCGTGTTGTACTGCACACACTCACGTTGCATCACCGTTTTGTACTGCACAGGCTCAGGTTGCATCACCGTTTTGTACTACACAGGCTCAGGTTGCATCACCGTTTTGTACTACACAGGCTCACGTTGCATCGCCCTTTTCTTAATGCATAGACTCACGTTCCATAACATTTTTTTACTGAACAGACTCACGTTGCATCACCGTTTTGTACTGCACAGACTCACGTTGCATCACCGTTTTGTACTGCACAGGCTCACGTTGCATCACCGTTTTGTACTGCACAGACTCACGTTACATCACCTTTTTGTATTGCACAGACTCACGTTACATCACAGTTTTGTACTGCACAGACTCACGTTACATCACCTTTTTGTACTGCACAGACTCACGTTGCATCACCGTGTTGTACTGCACAGACTCACGTTGCATCACCGTGTTGTACTGCACACACTCACGTTGCATCACCGTTTTGTACTGCACACTCACGTTGCATCACAGTTTTGTACTGCACAGACTCACGTTGCATAACCGTTTTGTACTGCACAGACTCACGTTGCATCACCGTTTTGTACTGCACAGACTCACGTTACATCACTGTTTTGTACTGCACAGGCTCACGTTGCATCACCGTTTTGTACTGCACAGGCTCACGTTGCATCACCTTTTTGTACTGCACAGGCTCACGTTGCATCGCCGTTTTGTACTATACAGACTCACGTTTCATCACCGTTTAGTACTGCACACACTCACGTTGCATCACCGTTTTGTACTGCACAGACTCACGTTGCAGCACCGTTTTGTACTGCACAGACTCACGTTACATCACAATTTTGTACTGCACAGACTCACGTTGCATCACCGTTTTGTACTGCACAGTCTCACGTTGCATCGCCGTTTGTACTGTACAGACTCACGTTGCATCACCGTTTTGTACTGCACAGACTCACATTGCATCACCGTGTTGTACTGCACAGACTCACATTGCATCACCGTTTTGTACTGCACAGACTCACGTTACATCACCGTTTTGTACTGCACAGGCTCACGTTGCATCACAGTTTTGTATTGCACAGGCTCGAGTTGCATCGCCGTTTTGTACTGCACAGGCTCACGTTGCATCACCGTTTTGTACTGCACAGGCTCACGTTGCATCACCGTTTTGTACTGCACAGGCTCACGTTGCATCGCCGTTTTGTACTGTACAGACTCACGTTTCATCACCGTTTTGTACTGCACACACTCACGTTGCATCACCGTTTTGTACTGCCCAGACTCACATTGCATCACCGTGTTGTACTGCACACTCACGTTGCATCACCGTTTTGTACTGCAAACTCACGTTGCATAACCGTTTTGTACTGCACAGACTCACGTTGCAGCACCGTTTTGTATTGCACAGACTCACGTTCCATCACAATTTTGTACTGCACAGACTCACGTTGCATCACCGTTTTGTACTGCACTGACTCACGTTGCATCACCGTGTTGTACTGCACAGACTCACGTTGCATCACCGTTTTGTACTGCACAGGCTCACGTTGCATCACCGTTTTGTACTGCACAGACTCACGTTGCATCACCGTTTTGTACTGCACAGACTCAATTTGCATCACCGTTTTGTATTGCACAGACTCACGTTGCATCACCGTTTTGTACTGCACAGACTCACGTTGGATCACCGTTTTGTACTGCACAGACCCACGTTGCATCGCCGTTTGGTACTGCAAAGACTCAGGTTGCATCACCGTTTTGTACGGCACAGACTTACGTTGCATCACCTTTTCATAACGGTTTGCTTGCTTTAATAGGCGACTTAATGTTGAGACTTATTGTGGGTTGCCAGACTCAGTGGCTTTGTTGATTGCAAGTTACCATGCCATGACCGTGTATACCCTTGGCCACGTTGTCATCAATATTTTCTTATTGGTTGCAACAAAGCATTCTGTTAATCTTAGACGAACAACCATGATGCTTGATATATCAAACGTCTTTATTTGATTGAGCGGTCGCACATATTAATAAATTGCACTATGTTTAACAGGAACTCGGGAACTCAAGGGTTTTTTTTGGTAAGTCTGATTATGAACTATTTGTTGTATGTTTCTTCATAACAAACTTGCTCTAAGACACACGTTATTGTTTCTCAACACGTACTCGCTAAAAAGAATATGTTGCTATATTATGAAACTATATGGCAAGGCCCAATCCACGTAAATCTATATCAATCATGAAGGACATATGATTTTTTTCTTTCATCATCCAAAGATGAGGTATCCTTGTCAGCGCATGCCGATTATTTTGTAGTCAGTGGTGAAATATTGCATTTGTCTGAAAAAATGGTATCTCTCTTGAGTGAAATAAAACTTCATGCCGGAACTGCAGTCAGCTTCAAAGACACAAAGGCTTTTTATTTATTCTTTGTTCTATGTATTTTTTTTATTTCTTTACTAATATTCATCATATTAGTAAGGAAATAAAAAATAAATAGAACATCTGTCCTTTCTTGTCAAAAAACATGTTTCTCCCACTTGTTTATTTAATGAGAAAACAAATATCTGTTAATTTCAGTTCTTAATGTTGAGAAAGCTTGCAGCTGGCCACAGTTGACAAGTTTTCTGTCACGAAAGGGCTATGAGGTGAAGACGACCCCAGTGTACCGCTGCAGTGACTACGCCCGAGAACTTGGGGTCAATATAACTAGAGACTTTTATGATATGACTCTCGAGGATGATGAGGACTTACTTCTTGGCAAGCAAATATTTCATGTCAAAGGTATGTCTGGCAGTTAAGCGCTTACATAAGAATCTTTACATGTAAGTATTATCATATAATTACAAGTTAGTAATATCATCTAGTTACAAGTAAGTAACAGTCACTAAACATACAGCATCAAATGGGCTAAGTCCAGCTACTGTGCATGTTGATTTAAAAGTAGGATAAACACAGCAGGTCTTCTAGCGAGTATAAGCTTTGTCCAGGAATAATATCTCGGGAGCGTTGTAGTTCATTTAGTTATAATTTCATACTTTGAAATGTCCACTGTTTCTTTCATGCTGATTGGCTGAAGGGGTAGTCACGTGATCTGACATTTGGAGTTCGCACACCTGTAAAATGACAAAAAAAAAGTTCACACGATGTGAACAATTTTTTTGTGAAATCAATCGTGTGAACTTTTCTCGGAACTTCTTTCCGGGGTTTCCCCGAATCCTCGATCGCTGTTTACGATCAACTCGTTTTAGTATTTTCTTTTTAATACCTGCATTTATCAGCAATATAATTGATTTAGTATTTTTGCCTGGTTTTGTAATATTTCATCTGACTTATAAATAAATAAATGCTTTCTGGTGATTGATGTCGTCGAGCTGCTACATGAAACAAAATGCATTGTCCTTGCGGTGATTTGAATATGTTTCAATACTAATAACGAGAATGAAGAAAATTAATTCTGTGGCTATGTTTCAATACTAATAACGAGAATGAAGAAAATTAATTCTGTAACATTACTGAGGTCAGCGCAATTGATTTATTGAGCGATACTGACTTTGATGCCTTGTGTTCGGAAATGAGAGGACTCTAGCACCAATGAAAACAATGTCGTACCCTACTCAGATGTGGCCGCTGACACAGAGCAAACGCGACTGCTCCTGATCAATCCCAAACTAAAACCCGATTTACTATCGTATCGGGAACAAAATCAAAGATTTTGAGAAACCATAAAACATAAAAAGGTAAGGAAAGAAACTTAAATTGAAAAAAACAACAACAAAAAACAAAAAAACATGCCTACCTGTTTTATCGATTGGTCCTCGGAGACGAGAAAATATCCGTGGACGGAATTAGAAATCTACTATTCCGGTGTCTGAGTTGGCCGACCTTCTCCGTGCATTCTAGGCCGAGAAGCGGCGGCACGTGAGGAGTGACGGGGCACAGAAACGAAGCTGGCATCAGGTCAAACAGTAGGTCCATCTCAGTTGAAAAGAAACACCAGCTAAGCAAAGTATTACAGCACACGCGGCAAATCCCAAACTCCAAACATAACACACCCGGATGTTGAAAATTAACACAAAACACACAGGTTTCAGAGCACTCGGTTCAATACCCACCAGTCCATTCCGCATCGTCCGAATTGGTTTGCGATTATCCAAACACAAGCAACGCATTTATAAATCGGTGATATTCCCAATTTGCTAGGGCCACGGGAGGGTTCACGTGTCGGGCAGTTTTCCATAACTGCTCCATAAACGTCATTTTCAACAGCAGTAAGTATACATTTCATCCTCATGCTCCCGTTCGACTCGAAATGCACCTATTTGCAAACTTATGTGACGTTATAATATAAATCCGCGCTTGAAGGTTGACCTCGCTTCGGTGCATCGAGGTCATGTTTACATCTTTGTTCAACTTCCTGTAACCTGTTTTTAAGATTTGATTTATCCTAAATGTTGTTTATTAATTTGTTAAGAGAATGAAATTATGTTGACATATTTCTAGATTATGTTGTATATATTCAAAGAACTATTTTTCTTTGCGTAACTGAGTATGAGTGGGGAAACGCATGTGACCGAGAGCCGGCAAATACCGACAAAACAACATTGTTGCAATGATCTTCAGCGAAACCAGAGGACTTCAAATTTAAGCAGACATTGTTTCGATATTATTCGGCGAGACCAGTAAACTACAAAATATGAAATTATAAGAATTGAACGTCAGTTCGGATGGGTTCGTTGAAGTGTGAACGATTTAAAAGCGTTCAATTCTTAAATTCGTGTCAGCACATGAAGTATATATAAACATTTACAGGTGTACACTTGTGTTGTTTTTCCAAGAGATATTAAAGCTGTGGATTTTATTCTGACCAGTCAGGTTTCAAATCACCATAAATTCATCTGGTTGAAACAATCGTAGCGTGTCAGAGTCCATAAACCTAACTACATGATTATCTCCAGAATAAAAAATAGTTGACATTCTGGACTTTGTGGTAGGAATCTTCAAAGCACCTAAGCATCGAATGTTAATTAGTTCCTAAGCCATTCCTGGATGTCCAATACTTACTTGCTGTAGCATCTGGTGACGGGCACGAGGGTTGAAGTAAAGAACAGTCAAAGGTGTTAAATATACTAGGAATTAGGCAGCCTCCCGCGAAGGATCAAAATGCACAGTCCTGTGCACGCTTTGTTAATAAAATCCCAAAGTTCCTATTCCAGACTCATGTATTTTATCCTATTCATGCTTACATTTCAGATTTAACAACAGTTGAGTTTGACGAGAAGATGAGACAGATGTTTAAGAGAGACGTGGGCATTCTGAAAGCAGGTCAACGGGCAGCATGTTTCAGAACTCTAGCAAGCCTTCCAGTTGAGGTAAACCTTCTTGCACACTTCATTAATCCCATGAGTTCGTTTCTAGGTTTGTCTTATCATTCCTTGTGCTAAATGGTAAATGTCTTTTCATGCATCACTTCTGACTTTTCCTATACATCAGGCTGACACACCAATCTTATTACTAAATAATGTTAAATGGTGTGTTACACCGAATTATCTCACCCACTATAGTTTGTTGTAGCAATTGTGATGAGTTCTTTTTTGGTCACATTTCAGTTAATGCACTTCGCGCCAGTTGGCCCTCAGAAAATGGAGGCGATAGAAGAAACCTTGCATGGACCTGAAACCTTTGACATTGAAATCATTCGAATCCAGAACCTTGCTCCGTACGTGGGAGGGTGTCAGTGAAAAGATGTAGTTTCCTGTGTGGCCTGACAGTAAAGGATTATATATAACAGTCCACTAATAGTCTCGGACCTTGAAACCAGACATTCAGAAGGAATTTTAAACATGTAAGAAAGAACGATATGTAATAATTTTTGTATAAAGTTTGGCATCCCTTTCATCTTTGCTTTTTAATTAAAATATGTCATATTCTGTGCACTGTTTACCCGTGTTCTTGCTGTTTTCAGAGAAATGGGTTGAACTGCACACGTGAATTAGAAATCCATTTGAGATTATTCGTATCATGCATAAGTTTGAAATCGAATTCTAGGTCCGTGATAGGCTATTCCATTGTGATACCTTGAGGTTACATTATGACCAACAACGTTTCCCATTTCACTGACAAATCATCTATTATCGAGATTATTCAATTTTCCATTCCATTCAGTTACGTTTGTTATTTGTTATATCGCCCAGTGTTGATGATACATATTGACTACAAACTCTTTTTAAACCAACGCCGTTAGGTAGAGGTTTCAAGTGTACAATTTCGCTGTGGTTATTGTAAACCAATATACAGAGAGAAGGTTTGTAATGGGGGACTCTTTGACAATGCATGGATTGTCTCATTTTTGGCTATTTTAAAAGATATGTGTAGCCAGGCGTGGTAAGTTATGTCCAGCCACTGGGCGTCTAGTCAAAACATAAGGCAGATTTTGAAGTTCAAAATCTAGCAAGTAATACTCCTCTTTCCACCGATTGTGCGGTATCCAATTTGCTTCTTGCTTCCTGCAGCCGCAAAAATGTGGTTATTAGCTGATGATGAAATATTGGCCAGTGGTGTACCAAATGCAGCGTCAACAGACACCCTATGATGTCTGGCAAACACGAGTAAGCAGTGAGTGAACAGTTATAGCCATACAACAAGTGAGGAAGGTAATCGTTCTTCTTTGCCCTTTGCTGCTTCTACAGTGTACTGAGCGTCTGAGTCCGTAACCGCTTGCATTGTCCATTACCCATCATAGTGGTCCCAGTATGCCCAATGTGCTGCACAACTATTTGGGCATATTACTCTCACATTACAATGCCACAGTGAACAATGATGTTATCAAACAGAACATGGACTGTAGTATGTGCCGTGTGGTTCAAAGTGGGGATGGCAAAGACATATTTATTGACCAGGGCATTCCCATAACCACACTTGGATGCGACGTTCAACCCCATTTCACCTCACCATAACCACAAGGAGAAGGGCTCCAAGATGATGATACACATATTCAGCCATGTCACATTTCAAATGAAATATAAGTTGATTAAATATCTGCGACATCAATTTAGCTGTATGGCTTTCCATCGGCTGTATTTGAAGGGGCTATATGGTTGGACAGTGCCGACGTATCTTTGGCTTTGGAAGTTTCCGTTCTCATCTGTTTTCATATATCCGAGAGTGCTACTGTGTCCTGAAATGAAGAGTTCCTACCTGTTATACACACCAAGCATAACAACCAATAAAATGTTACGTATGGTGATCGGGTTTTCTTTACATCCGGTCTAATACTAAGATCACACACATACATGAACACCTGGATTCGAACCTGGTATCCAGAACCTTCAGCTAAGGGACTAAATTCAAGTGAAGCTAATACACTAAAACACCTGTTTTGTCACATATATTTTGTTCATCAATTTCAGCTTCTAAGAATATGGTGGTTGATGCAGTGGCCATAGCACTTGTCACAATGAAAGATATTTACTGTGTAGGGGTTATTTAAAGCGTATCTAGTTACTGCTAATCTGAATCATGACCTGCTTTCCCTTCAGAAAGTTTAAACTACACTCATCTAAAAAAGAAAACACACAACCGATTGCATTACAATTCATCTTTTTTCTTTCACCAAAACGGCTTCCAAATTGTTGAAATACGCCATGGATCATCTACATATATGGATGCGAGTATTTGGTATAGGAAGTAGTGTCATTTGGTTTTGAAATTTTCACTTGCCTTGTTCACACATTTCTAAAACATGTCGCTCAAACACCACAGTAAACGTTACACGTGCACATTATCGAATCTACTTGGCTAAAAAAAGAAAACATCTGTCTGCAGTTTTGTTATGAAATCCGGAACATCATAGAGACAATCTTTGCTGCTCTAATTATAATTTTTTTTTTTAACGATTGGTACTTTTCTTGTAACCGCACACAGCATCACTTAAGATTTTTGGTGTTCTCATATGCCCTTATTTGCTTGGGAAAGAACTCGCGCTGCTTAATGCCACCCGAGTTGGTGTTGGACACATCTTCGGTGTACAAGAGTTATCTCCTCCCCGTGTGCTCTGTATGAGGGCAAGTTGGAGAAAAGCCTCAGTGCCCGTTGTCCTCTGCCACCACCGAGTGCAACATGGAGACCTGAAACAAAACAATGGTGAATCTTGAAGACTTGAATTTCTTTGGCGCCGGAGAAGTGGAATGGTGCCATCCCATGGATTAGCGTTTTGACTTTTAAATGGCAGACTCATGTGTCATCACCCATTAATAATTTTGAATTTAATGAAATCCTCCTCAATTAGCTCTTAATGATCTCTGGCAATGTCCGCTCTTTTTCCCGAGCGGTATCTTATCGATCTGTAAATGTTCATGAATAATGTACACATGCACAAAAGTTAAGCGCCACCCACTATATTTGTGAGCTGTTACCTTTGGCACTTAATGATGACTATTATAACTGTTATAAGCCTAATGTGATGCAAAAGTTGTCCCAAGGCAAGTTTATCTTGTGTTCCAAGGAATATAAGCAGAATGGAATTTTACCAAAGACCAGAAATTGAAGGATTAGAAAACATTGAAAAACTCTTTTTGTCATGTAACTGTGATGATACCAGCAGACCATATCAGGTGTCACATAGACACCCTAGGGAGTGCAGAGTCTACTGCAAGACAGAAACGTCAGTAACGTGTGTATGATCCACGGACATTGACCACAGCTTCAACCCACACGTGAAATCAAGAGACTATGAATATGGTGGCGCTTAACTTTTGTGCATGTGTATAGTTTCAATGGAACTATGGTTTAGACCTATGTTTTCCTCAAGTTCGGCAATGTAAATACGTCTTTCTCCTTGATTGAATCTTCATTGATGGAAGTTGAAGGACGTCCAAACCTGGGGTCATCATCAAGGCTTGTTCTCCTATCATTCAACTGTCCAGCGTTTAACAGTGGAATAGCTAGGGCAGTGATCCCCATACCCTTGTGACATGCTGTCATGAATTTCTTGGAGAGTACTTTTCTCTAAAAGCAAAAAATTGATAACTGTCCATTTGGACACATATCACGTTCAAATGGCTGTCACTAATATTCAAACAGCCTCAAATACACTTGCAATGAACTACTCAATCACTGTACTACATTGACTAGTTTACTTTTTTATGGCACAAAGTTGAGAGCTAGTAAGGCTTAGAACTTCTTTACCAGCAATCAGACATTGAGGTAGAGAAAGCTGATTCATTTCGAATATGCCGATATATGAATAACCGTGCGTTTTGATGTAAAAATTGCAAATCCTCAGAGTTGAGTGGTGGGCTTTGAACCTCGTCAAACTGGCCTACGATGTAGCTGTGCTGGGCACATCTAATGCACATACAATGCCCGTAATCTGAGAGCGAATTAAAATGTAAACCTTGTTTAAGCATGTAGAGCGTCATGCATTTGCAAAAGACTTCTATCGGTCATCCCTAAATGAAGATCGACAAACCACTCCAAACTTTCTATTAAGCCCATGTCACTTCACTATATATCCTCAGTACTTTTAACATAGACATACTGTGTTTTCTGTGTCGAGGTTACGCTGCTCGTTTGGTTCCAAATTCCCCTGGAAAATATTGTTTCTCTCCTAAATCTATAAGCATAAACTTCAATGACAAAAATACCGCAAAGGGACCTATCGGGTGTCGAGGGCACGTTGGACACATGTTAAGACGGTGGGATGTGTCAAATTCTAGAAATATACAATCAATGAATAAATTATTTCACGCTTCCAGACAAAGAGTTCTGTGCATTTTTTTAAACAAAAGTAAATGTTCAAATCACATTGAAAAGAAAATACCCGTACAAAGGTATTTTCAGCATCTTCTTTTATATATATAAAAAATCAAATAAAACCTATATATGAAAACGAGCAAGAGAAGAATATGTTTCTATAAAAAATACAGAGGATTGTGTGTTCGTTGTTTGAAGCCGCACATTGCATCTTTTCTACGCTGGCTTGTACATAATCATTTCCAGAGTAGATAAACCAGTGATTCATATAATGAACAATGATCCTTGTTGCCCCTCATCAACCAAGTCACCAGGCCTGTGGTGACATGGTTCAGGTGGTATATACACATATCATATATCATAAGCATGTGTTTATAAAGCACACTACCATCCATAAGTGCAAAACGATTGATTGTATAGCGGAAGTAGTGAAACTTAGACACGATCCACACGAGCTGCTCGTATATTGCTCGACATAAAGGGCCATCAATCTAAAGTAAATCGTTGGCTCGTCACGCAGAAGACCTTGGTTCGATTCCCGACATGGGTACAATATTTGAAGCCCATTTCTGGTATACCCCGCCGTGATATTGCTGGAATATTGCTAAAAGCCACGTAAAACCATACTCAGTCACTCACTCACTCATGTAAATCAGATCTTACTTCTCGCAACTGCCAAACAAAGATGTGAGGGCAGAGTAGGTCACATAAGAACAACCTTTCGCCAACATTCATCGACAAATGAAGTGACCACAAAATGTCGACATTGATCAATAATATGCAATATTTGAACAAAAAACTTCCGTTGCGGACTAAACGTTTGTAGTCTCACGCCAGTAACTATACAGTGGGGAACAGTAAAATTCTGGCCAATCTGATAGATTTCTTTTTCAAATTGGCTGTCTGATATTATAATAGAAATCGCCGTCATTTGCATGACGCAGAACAAGGTCGAGAAGCAGGGGTAACAACTTTACTAATCTCGCCATATTTCGCAATCCGTAGCACTGTATAGCATATGAGTTACACGATAGTAGAGCTGAGATGATGAGGGTGATGATGGTTATAAATTTGATTGTGTGTAATCAGTGTTTGACATCTTAATTTACAGTTGAAAAAGGACATTTTCACCAAGAAGGTTAACGAAGGGAATATTGCTGTGGTGACTAAGTACTGTTATTGGTGGACAAGCCACAACGTTTTCTGTGATGAGATTGAGCTCAAGTTATGGTCTACAGCTCAATTTTGATTCGTATCGAGTATCAAAGCACTTGTTTGAAGAAGGTTTATCCAGAGACATACATACCATTATTCCCGTCTTCATCAGCCGAAGATGAACTGCTCCAAGCAGCAAACCTAGAATCTCGGTTATAGATTTAACTATTCTGTGAAAATATTTCAGGTCATATCAGGGCTTGTGAAAAAACGTGTTTTAAAATAGACATAAATGACATCTTATCTATTACTTTTTTGTGATGCTACATAGAGTAGATTATGAAATTTAAACTAGGAAGGGTCTCTCAGTTATTGTCCCTTAATAAGTAAACAATTTGTTACAGGGCGCGTACAGTTGTTGGCGAGGCAATGGTACCACCTGAAATCCTGTAGGTGGGCTGACGCCATTCGTCCATATGACCACACCCACAGTGTCACATCCTAACAGCGTCACATACTAGCAGCGTCACACACTAACATGATCAAATACAAAAAGTGTCACATACTATGTTACATCCTGATAGTGTTACATACAAACAGGGCCACTTACTAAAAGCGTCACATACTAACCGTGTCACTTACGAAACGTGTCACATACTAACAGCGTGACAACCTAACAGTGTCCCGTACTAACAGTGTCACATACTGACCGTGTCACTTACTAAACGTGTCACATACTAACTGCGTGACAACCTAACAGTGTCCCGTACTAACAGTGTCACATACTTACCGTGTCACTTACGAAACGTGTCACATACTAACAGCGTGACAACCTAACAGTGTCCCGTACTAACAGTGTCACATACTTACCGTGTCACTTACTAAACGTGTCACATACTAACAGCGTGACAACCTAACAGCGTCCCATACTAAGAGTGTCACATACTTACCGTGTCACTTACTAAAAGTGTCACATACTTTACAACGTGACAACCTAACAGCGCCCCATACTAACAGTGTCACCTTCTTACCGCGCCACTTACTAAAAGTGTCACATACTAACAGCGTGAAAACCTAACAGCGCCCCATACTAACAGTGTCACCTTCTTACCGCGCCACTTGGGCGAATAGCATCGGTTGTTCAGCTATTTAACTTTAAACCATTTTTTATGTTAAGTTTACACGATATACGGCTTTTCCATTGGGCGAGGGATCGGTCACATGACCGGCACATATTTGACGTTCATACGTTTTTCACGAGACTGTATACTTAAAATGACGTAAACACTTATTTTCAATTAGGCACATCTTTACAATCACCTTTCTTATTGACGCTTGTTATAGCCTCAGATTCATTATCAACTTCGTAAAGTCTCTTACGTCACGTGTATCGTGTCGGCTATTTTGACGTCTCGGACTTGATGTAAATGTATTGCAACGCGCTGTCATTGTGACTGACTTACTTAGGTAGTTCTTAACAGACCTCTCTAATTTATTCAGGGTATTATTTGAATACATTCGTTATAAAGAAACTAAAAAAGTTGTTCTTCTAGAACATGTTGAGCACACATGCGCTCATGCCACCTCTCCTTTTGACGAACTATTTTATTCCGGGATATAGCTGGTTGTTGTATGGCTGTCAGTGTAAACATGAAATCACCCGTACTAAATAAAGTTGTCTATAGATATAGATCTACATCCTTTGAAGTAAGAAATAGCGATATAAATATATAGAATTGTCCCTCACTCTATAAAGGTTCATATTCCAATAAACTCACACAAAGTAAAAGTTAATTATTAAATGCCAGTAGAAGAATGCAGATTTGTGTCTGGTTTTACGAAATGTATATCTCGAGGTGTATATTTTGAAGTGGGACTGTCAACATGACATTACCAATGCGCCAAAACAATATATATACAATGTCTATAAATGTGATTATTTCATCCATATGTTCTGTTCGTTTATGGTATTTTAATTACCAGATATAAATCATGGTCCACTCACCCGTTGATCACGAAATTGGGGTGGGCTGGGCTGGGGTGGGGGTGTTTGGGGAGGTTGAGGGTGTGTTTTTGGATAGAACTTGAATACATTCGTTGTAAAGAAACTACAAAAGTTGTTCCTCTAGAACATGTTGAGCCCACACACGCTAATACGCAATGAGCCAAAACAATATATACAGTGCATGTAAATGTGATTATTTCATCCATATAAGGGGAGGGTGTGTCAGTGGAAGGAAGTAACAATGTGAAATAATTACTATTACAGTTCAGGTTTCTCACTCACATTAATTAGTCTCGAGATGTGCGGAGATCGATAAGCCAACACCACCTACACAATACAAGACCAGTTCGGGGATATATTCCTATCATCACCATCATCGTCATCATCATCAGCAGCAGCCGCATCAGAACGGGTTTCACATTTTTCACAGGCAGGTCGGAACAAACTCCATACAAACGAACTGCCACCTTGAGGCCGGTCAGTGCGGGGCTGACACACCGTACGCTTCATTGATTCTTAATGACACTCGCACGATGGCTGGTTGTTATGAAATCGATCTGTGGAGTACCTGGAAAAAGCCAGCGTTGAAAAGCCAGTAACATTTCTACCCTTTTTCGGCTATAATTTCAATTTGTTGTTTCATTTGAGAGTTGGAACATATTTAATCACAAACTGACTGATATCATGGTAAATTCTAACTTTAAACACAAAATCGGAACGTAAAGGATTAAATTGTGAAATTAGTCTTTGACCATACAGGGTCAATGAATAATCATTAAATTATATTTAGACACATAGGTTTAGGTTTACAATAAAACAGGCTGTACAATGGGCTATGCAAGCGCCAACAGCAAGTGGTAACAGGCCGTAGAATCAATACCAAACTCACTCACACACCCACTCACAGTTTTAATCCCGATCACACAAAGGATGTCAAACGACGTTTAATAAGCTCATAATATTCATCATGTAGACTTAAGTCATGTTGAAGAGCGAATTTCACATGGATAGATGTCAGATGTCAGCCCTGGATTTCAGTTGGTACCACAGCTCATCAACAATGGTAAGCTACCTTTAACAAATATATCAGCTTTTCAAGGAGCAATAACCGAGACCTTCTTTCTCCTTTCAGGGACCCTTTATTGTTTTATTTCACAAGTCCTACGTTTTTATCTATGTTCAGTTTGAATAGACGGATTTTCACAAGCCCTGATATTAACTGAAATCTGTTCCAATCAGCATCAAAATCTCACTTTCCCAGAGTAGCCGCGAGTCTGGGTTTGGTGCTTGTATCCAAGGTAATTTTAAGATGTTAATTGATGGTAATTATTATTAATTAAAGGTAGCAATTCGTGTACCTCTTCACCTGAACTACGGCAATCCCCTCGTTCTTGGTGCTGACAGTCTGGGATATTCGAGAGGTACAATGTCAGAACCCGAGGGCCTTGGACCTTTTACCGTAGTTCCTCCAACAAGCACAAAGAGTGATCTTCGTTTAACAGCTTTTATTCCCACTTTGTGTTGCCGGTCAACCCACTCTATTTGTCACTTAAATACGCGACTTCGTCCGCAAAGCTTCAATCCCAGTCAAAATGCCGCTTCCTGAGTTTGGTGTCTGGTTCGAAAGATCGTGACAACAAGCCGAGAGCGCAGCACCACTCCTGATGTAGTCTCCCCAGCCGCTCTCTCGATTTGGAGGCTTTTTGGACGAGAGCGGAGCACCAGTCAAGATGAAGTCTCCCCAGCCGCTCTCTCGAATTGGGGATTTTGCCCCTTTTCAAACTGGTACCTACGTCACAGTTCTACTCATTTTTCCATCTATCATTGTGTGGCAGTTACAGGTTTTGTTTAACTGTCAACAAACCAGTAATATACCAGTAGTATATAGTGTATATAATACATAGTGTAGTTAGTATTAGCATTAATACTATTATTAATATCAGTATGTAGTATTAGTATTTATTATTAATATTAGTATTTAGTATTAGTATTTAATATTAGTATTTAGTATTAGTATTTAGTATTAGTATTTAGTATTAGTTTGCAGTATGGGTTTTAGGGATTTCAATGAAGATTTAATACAACACCTTTTAACTTAGGGGAGTGACTGACCCAAGCATAACTATCAGCTTCTTTGTGTCAGCCAGGGTAAATGTTCTGGTTGAGTGGTTGACCCTATTGTTTTCATTAGGGTCAGCTGTGCATGCTTTTAACCCTCACTTGCACCTCAGTCACTACAAAGACAAGTCACTGACAGACCACAGCACGTGGGCACCTGTTACAGATTTTTATAAAGTCAAGGTATGTTTCCAATTAAATACATAAACATATATAAATCTATCTTTTCATAAATAACATTATATAAACAGGTGTACGTTGAATACGGTATTGGTTAGGATGTGTGTGAGATTTAACCAATGTCTGATTCTCCTGGACAGAGTGGTAAGTGTGTTGACATGTATGATAGTTTTAGGATGTTTAGTAATTTATTGTGTTTTATGGTAGTGCTGTGTTCAGATCTGTAAATATGTATAAACAATAGCACTGATTTGATAATAATGTCCACACGTGCAAGAGCATTGTGTAAGGAAGCTTATTGTACATTTAGAATAATTTCCATATTTATAGGAACTTTGATGTCACTGTAGCCCTGGTCATGTAGTCGTGGCAGATTAAAGTGTTACCTACACCTAGAGGCCATTTCTGTAGATGAAAACAGTTGGAATGCTTATAATATCAAACACAGCAATTCGCACATTTTTAAAGGAGATTTATGTATACATACTTTCTGTACATATAGTGGTGTAGAATGTCTCTTGAAGAATGCCATATGGATGACTTTAAACTCTATGATAACGACCGTATTACAACTTGTATTCAGATACAAGCAGTGTGGTTTAGGTGATCCCTGCTGCTGCTGCTGCTGCTGCTGGTGATGTATGGGCGGATTAATGGCGTCACCAGAAGACACATTGCGCGTGACTTAGAGCACGATGTGAGGGTGAGGCACAGCAAGGCAATGGCAGCGATATTAACGGCTTCAGTGACAAGTTGTTTGTTCAATGAGTATGAAGTTTATGTTTGAAATAGGAGTTCCTCTGAGCCTAGTCACAGATGTGTCTCTACTACCTGGGGCTTGTTTCACCCGTCTCATTTACACCTACAGAGTGAAAGATTTCAGGAAAGGGTTAAACGCATACTACACGACATTGGCCATCATCAAATAAATACCCTACAAAAAGACAAATGTCTTTGATTGTATGCAAGTATTACACGAATATTGTATTCAAGTGGTCCCCAAACTGGAGTGACATTGGAAAGACATTGGGGTGATTGTATTCAAGTGTTTTCCCAACTGTAGGGATATTGGACAGACATTGGTGTGATTATATTCAAGTTCTTTCCATACTGGAGTGACATTGGACAACCATGCTGTGATTATATTCAAGTTCTTTCCCAACTGTAGGGATATTGGACAACCATGCTGTGATTATATTCAAGTGTTTTCCCAACTGTAGGGATATTGGACAGACATTGCTGTGATTATATTCAAGTTCTTTCCCAACTGTACGGATATTGGACAACCATGCTGTGATTATATTCAAGTGTGTTCCCAACTGTAGGGATATTGGACAGACACTGCTGTGATTATATTCAAGTGTTTCCCAACTGTAGGGATATTGGACAGACATTGCTGTGATTATATTCAAGTTCTTTCCCAACTGTACGGATATTGGACAACCATGCTGTGATTATATTCAAGTGTTTTCCCAACTGTAGGGATATTGGACAGACATTGCTGTGATTATATTCAAGTGTTTCCCAACTGTAGGGATATTGGACAGACATTGCTGTGATTGTATTCAAGTGTTTTCCCAACTGTAGGGATATTGGACAGACATTGCTGTGATTATATTCAAGTGTTTCCCCAACTGTAGGGATATTGGACAGACATTGTTGTGATTGTATTCAAGTGTTTTCCCAACTGTAGGGATATTGGACATACATTGCTGTGATTATATTCAAGTGTTTCCCAACTGTAGGGATATTGGACAGACATTGCTGTGATTATATTCAAGTGTTTTCCCAACTGTAGGGATATTGGACAGACATTGCTGTGATTATATTCAAGTGTTTCCCAACTGTAGGGATATTGGACAGACATTGCTGTGATTATATTCAAGTTCTTTCCCAACTGTACGGATATTGGACAACCATGCTGTGATTATATTCAAGTGTTTTCCCAACTGTAGGGATATTGGACAGACATTGCTGTGATTATATTCAAGTGTTTCCCAACTGTAGGGAAATTGGACAGACATTGCTGTGATTATATTCAAGTTCTTTCCCAACTGTACGGATATTGGACAACCATGCTGTGATTATATTCAAGTGTTTTCCCAACTGTAGGGATATTGGACAGACATTGCTGTGATTATATTCAAGTGTTTCCCAACTGTAGGGATATCGGACAGACATTGCTGTGATTGTATTCAAGTGTTTTCCCAACTGTAGGGATATTGGACAGACATTGCTGTGATTATATTCAAGTGTTTCCCCAACTGTAGGGATATTGGACAGACATTGCTGTGATTGTATTCAAGTGTTTTCCCAAATGTAGGGATATTGGACAGACATTGTTGTGATTATATTCAAGTGTTTTCCAAACTGTAGGGATATTGGACAGACATTGGTGTGATTATATTCAAGTGTTTCCCTAACTGTAGGGATATTGGACAGACATTGGTGTGATTATATTCAAGTGTTTCCCCAACTGTAGGGATATTGGACAGATATTGTTGTGATACTAACAAGTTTAGTTACAAACATAACACCTACATTTGCCATGAATTTGCTTTGATCGTTGCAACTTTTGGCTGATATATAGGTTGCTGAGACAATGAGAAATTTAATTAAGATGAAAGTTCCATCAACTGTCTTGGGTTTGATAAAACGTTGACTTGTGCAAATATTTGAACAAAGGTGAAATAATTGTCTCTTTTGTTTTATGATTTGTGCAAAGATAATGATAAATTATTTAATTTTATAAAGCTCCAGTGACTTCCTACTATCCTACTATCATCTTAGTGCCTCATCAATCCCAAACTTGTGCAATTCCGGTGATTATAAACATAAATCACGGATGTTATAAATTTTAACTCTGGAAAAACCGATGTTTTTATTTTTTTTATTTTAGTGGATCGAACATGCAACCTTCACATCTGTAGCCTTATGACGGAAACGAAGGCTCGGGAGACCAAGTCATGTGCCTGAACGCAAGCTAGAGATATTTTACGTCCGTTTCACGGAATATGTGTAAGAAACATGAAGGTGTTGCTAAAAGTTGTTGTTTTTTTTCATTTTGGTTTGTGGGTGACATAAAAAACTGACCACCGGAGGTTTTTGAGATTTAAATCCCTCATTATCGGGATAAAACATCGTTTTCGTTTATGTCCCTAGGATAACGATATAAGCATGTATTAATCTCCTTTAAAAATGTGCGAATTTCTGTGTTTGATATTATAAGCATTCCAACTGTTTTCATCTTGTTCGCGGTTTTGTAATTTCTTTTAATTGTTTTTAAAATATGTCTGAGATCTCAATATTGTCAATATACTTGAAACGGTCTCTTTCATTTTATCTTCTTTTATTTTGTTTTATTGATGGTTAAGTGCTGAGTTTCTCTGACTGTTAGCCATGGTTTATATTGGCTTGAGCACTCGGACCATGGTGTCTAATCGTTTTAATGGATAGTAAGATCCTAAAGCCTTTTACGAACCATTTCGGCCTCGGTCGGGTAGCCTAGTGGTTAAACCGTTCCCTCGTCACGCCGTTTCGATTCCCGACATGGGTACAATGTACGACGTCCATTTTTGGTGTCCCCGGCCGTGATATTGCTGGAATATTGCTAAAAGCGGCATAAAGTAATACTCGCTCGCTTGCTAACCATTTCATAGTGCCTCGGACTCCTGAAACAATTAAACAACAAGTCCTAATGTACTAACCTATATTTACTGTTTTATTTAGGTCTCCATATTGTTTATCCTGAAGTAAAGCATTGAATGTCCAACATCACTATGTAGTCTTCTAACCTGGCTAGTATTGGGATTGCTTCCTTTCATTGTTGTTTGTTTGTTTGTTGTTTAACGCCGCACTCAGCAATACTCCAGCTACATGACGGTGCTCTGTAAATAATCGAGCCTGGACTAGACAATCCAGTGATTGACAGCATGCCAGCGATCCACACACAACGAGCCTGACCACCCGATCGCCTCTTACGACAAGCATTGTCACCTCACACTTCAAACATGAGTTGCTGTCGACCAATTCTACCCCGTATTATCACAAGTGGACGGATTCAGGGTTATCTATGGACGGAATTGAAGAATGTCTCCTGGATGCTCCAATATTGCATTCTTTGTATCGTTATAGTTGTGTACATTAAGTTGATCATGTTCCACTCCCTTCATATACAGAATGTCTCCTAGATGCTCCAATATTGCATTCTTTGTATCGTTATAGTTGTGTGCATCAAGTTGATCATGTCCCACTCCCTTCATATATAGAATGTCTCCTAGATGCTCAAATATTGCATTCTTTGTATCGTTATAGTTGTGTACATCAAGTTGATCATGTTCCACTCCCTGCAAATATAGAATGTCTCCTAGATGCTCCAATATTGCATTCTTTGTATCGTTATAGTTGTGTACATAAAGTTGATCATGTTCCACTCCCTGCAAATATAGACTGCAGTGTAAGTCTCGGTGACCGTCTATTAAATCTTTGTATGTTAGGGTGGTGTTGGTGTTTTATTTGTTTGAGGACAATATGTCCTTTCAACTAATCCTACAATGTGTGGATACCCACTGTTGTATTTTATGTTCTTCTTCACGTGTGATGTGAGGTGAATTTGGGTTTAACGTCGCGTCCAAGATTATTGCATGTATATAGCAATGTGCATGCACGTGTGTGTGTGTGTGTGTGTGTGTGTGTGTGTGTTTGAGTGCTTGTACTAGTTTGGACTGATGCCAATTAATAGTGCTAGCCCACTGAGATACCATGCCGCAGTTTAACATGAATACCCCACTCAGACACAATATTCTGATTCTTGTTTTAGGCCCTTAATGCCGAGCACCAGACAACAAGTGACACCTTTTAACGCCTTGTGGTAAGACGCGACCGGGGATCGAACCCCGAACCTTCCACCCCTGGGCGGAGGCTCTACCATTCGACCACGGAGGCGGTCCTTCACGTGTGAAATGCGTATCCTGAATGTAGTGGATTGACATTTTAATATTTCTGGAAGCTTGTAATTCAAATTGTGAGGCGTTTTGATTCATTAATCCTTTTTTAACTCAGGGACGTTAATCATTCATCGGGAGTGGGGGAGGGTGGAATGGTGACGAGGGTAGTTTTCCTCTGTCCAACATACTGGCGTATGAAGATCTCTGAAAAGTTAGGTTTAGGCATCAGACATACACAGTGAACCTAAGAACCTGCGTAACCAACACAATGTGAACTGAAGCACCTGCGTGACCAACACAAGGTGAACTGAAGCACCTGCTTGACCAACACAAGGTGAACTGAAGCACCTGCTTGACCAACACAATGTGAACTGAAGCACCTGCGTGACCATCACAAGATGAACTGAAGCACCTGCTTGACCAACAAAAGGTGAACTGAAGCACCTGCTTTACCAACACAGGGTGAACTGAAGCACCTGCTTGACCAACACAATGTGAAATGAAGCACCTGCTTGACCAACACAAGGTGAACTGAAGCACCTGCTTGACCAACACAAGGTGAACTGAAGCATCTGCTTGACCAACACAAGGTGAACTGAAACACCTACTTGATCAACACAAAGTGAACTCAAGCACCTGCGTGACCAAAACAAGGTGAACTGAAGCACCCGCTTGACCAACACATGGTGAACTGAAGCATCTGCTTGACCAACACAATGTGAACTGAAGCATCTGCTGGACCAACACAATGTGAACTGAAGCACCTGCTTGACCAACACATGGTGAACTGAAGCACCTGCTTGACCAAAACAAGGTGAACTGAAGCACCTGCTTGACCAACACAAGATGAACAGAAGCACCTGCTTGACCAACAGAAGGTGAACAGAAGCACCTGCTTGACCAACACAAGGTGAACTGAAGCACACGCTGGACCAACACAAGGTGAACTGAAGCACCTGCTGGACCAACACAAGGTGAACTGAAGCATCTGCTTGACCAACACAATGTAAACTGAAGCGTCTGCTTGACCAACAATTTGATGGCGGTCTGTAAATAATCGAGTTTGGAATAGACATTACAGTGATGGACATCATGAGCATCAACGCCATTGGGGTACGATGACATGCATCAGCCATGTCAGCGAGCCTGACCACCCGATCCGTTAGTCGCCTCTTATGACAAGAAAAGTCGCCTTTTACGGCAAGCATGGGTTGCTGAAGACCTATTCTAGCCCAGATCTTCATGGGTCGAGAATGAATGAATGGTGAAAGCGAAGAGGAAAATATAGCTCTCAAATTATACTACTCAATAGATGTTAAGCATTGCCTTGGTCAATATGATTATTACTTGTGCATCTTTTTGTATATTGTAAATACATGTATTTCGTTAGCACGAAGTATTATCAGTCGTATTTATATCAAGAAATCTCAACTTTTGTATATATCGGACTTGTAAAAATATTGTTTACACTTTCACAAAGTATTGTTTTGTCCAATAGCAAAACGGATGAATATGTCACTTAAACTGATAATGTCATCATTTACAATTTCTAGGTTTAATTTAAGATAAGTAGATTTCGAAATTGGATCGAATAGATGTGATGATGTAAAGTGTGGACAAATATTGTAAATAGTTTGTAACTATAGTGAATGCTTGGTATAAATGTGATTATTTTCTACTTTTCTACCTTTTTGTATCGAGTTGAATAAATCATTGAACACTGAATTGTGTTTCGTTGCCTTGACAACAACACCACGTGAACAATACCTGAAGAACACCAGATACATGTTCCACAGACTCTTTCTCTTCCTACCCCGTCTCTCTCTCTCTCTCTCTCTCTCTCTCTCTCTCTCTCTCTCTCTCTCTGTGTGTGTCTCTCTCTCGCTCTCTCTATCCGTCTCTTTCGCTGTCTCTGTCTGCATCTCTCTCACTTCCCTCTTTGTCGCTTTTCTTTTTCCCTCTCTTGTCTGTCTTCTCTCTTTCTCTTGGTCTCTTTTCTCTTTCTCACCACTTCACCTTCTCTCTTTATAGACGTCTTTCTCTCCCTCTCTTCGCCCGTCTCTCTCTCCACTCTCTCACACCTTCCCCTTCTCTCTTTAAATACCTCTTTCTCTCTCTCCCTTCTCTCTCTCCCCTCTCTCTCTCGCCCCTCTCTCTCCCCCTTCCACTTCTCTCTTTATTGACGTCTTTTTTTTCTCTCTCCCCCCCTCTCTCTCCTGTTTCCCCTTCTCTCTTTATAGTCGTCTTATCTCTCTCTCACTCTCTCTCTCTCCCCCCTCTCTCTCCTGTTTCCCCTTCTCTCTTTATAGACGTCTTATCTCTCACTCTCTCTTTCTCCCCTCTCTCTCCTGTTTCCCCTTCTCTCTTTATAGACGTCTTATCTCTCTCTCACTCTCTCTCTCTCCCCTCTCTCTCCTGTTTCCCCTTCTCTCTTTTTAGACGTCTTATCTCTCACTCTCTCTTTCTCCCCTCTCTCTGCTGTTTCCCCTTCTCTCTTTATAATCGTCTTATCTCTCTCTCACTCTCTCTCTCTCTATCTCCCCTCTCTCTCTCCTGTTTCCCCTTCTCTCTTTATAGACGTCTTATCTCTCACTCTCTCTTTCTCCCCTCTCTCTCCTGTTTCCCCTTCTCTCTTTATAGTCGTCTTATCTCTCTCTCACTCTCTCTCTCTATCTCCCCTCTCTCCCTCCTGTTTCCCCTTCTCTCTTTATAGACGTCCTATCTCTCTCTCACTCTCTCTCTCCCCTCTCTCTCTCCTGTTTCTCCTTCTCTCTTTATATTCGTCTTATCTCTGTCTCACTCTCTCTCTCCCCTCTCTCTCTCCTGTTTCCCTTCTCTCTTTATAGACGTCTTATATATCTCTCACTCTCTCTCTCTCCCCTCTCTCTCCTGTTTCCCCTTCTCTCTTTATAGACGTCTTATCTCTCTCTCATTATCTCTCTCACTCTCTCTCCCCTCTCTCTCCTGTTTCCCCTTCTCTCTTTATAGACGTCTTATCTCTCTCTCACTCTCTCTCTCCCCTCTCTCTCTCCTTTTTCCCCTTCTCTCTTTATAGACGTCTTATCTCTCTCTCACTCTCTCTCTTTCTTTCTCCCCTTCTAAATCAGTCAGTCTGTTTTGCACCCTTATGCTACACGAGACATGTCCGCAGGGAAGGAAAGAATATGTCAGTCAGCCATATTCCACCACTACCACGGCGGGCTGTAAATAATCAATGCTTTGATGGACATAACCCAACGCCCAACGCCATCGGTGTACAATGACACGTTATCAGTCAAGGCCACCAGTCGCTTTAGTCGCTTTCAGGGACAAGCATTTAATATTCGCGGGGATGGCCAGTGATCGATTATTTCAGATATACGCATAAGACAAAATATATTTTATTTCCGGGAACAGGTTATTATGACAAAAATCCCCATCCGGATTAACAAATGCTGTGACTCTTTTCAAATGTAGATCCACTCTCCAACCGACCGGATTTGATTCCATAGTTCAAGTGATCTCTTTGTAATTTGAAAAAAAACGGTAGGGAAGTTGAACTCCGAAACAATTCACACATAGGAAATATGGATCGTTTTCACTGCTGCTGTGGACCTGTGAAGATCCGGGTAGAGAATAGGTTTTCAGAAACCCATATTTGCCGTAATGGGCGACTAGGCTTTTCGTAAGAAGCGACTAACGGGATCGGGTTGTCTGACTCCTAGACTTGGTTGATGCGTGTCATTGTATCCCAACTGTGAGGATTAAAGCTCATGGTGTTTATCACTGGATTGTCTGTTTGAGACTCGGTTATTTACAGACCGCGGTCAAATAGCTGAAATATTGCTGGGTGCGGCGTTTAACAACAAACAAAACACAAATAAACATACCTGTTGTGCTCTGTCGAAATATTGCTGAACCTTTGCTGAAAGCGCTGCAAATTGCCATCGTGAGATGAACGGCTTAGTAAAACGCACATAAAATCCTTGAACACGTTATCTTCACGATACAATGGTTACCAGTCGCTATTCAGCTTGTCCCGGATTGTCCGAGAAACATGCAACTATGTCACTTCTCAATTATTGCTGTTCATATTTATAAGCTGCGGTACAGAGGTGAAGAGTGGCGCCTTCATACCCCAACATTGGCTAACAAAGTGGTACGCCAAAATACTCGGCAGATGGAAACACGAAATTCAAGTCCATTCTAAAATCCCAATAGATAGTATGTCTTCCCATGAATACCAAAGAAGGACAGATCAACCGGAAGGCGACCTCCCTTTGCACATAAAACAACAACAAGAAGTGAAGAGCTCTCATCCTTGACCCGGCTTGGGTTAGGCAAGGTTCTCCAGGGGCACCAACACCACCACTACCTCATTATGTGCTGACCTGGCACATAGTGGTCCTTGTATATATCTACATGTAAATAGTATTGCTTGTATATACCCCAACCTGCCGGACCCGTGAAGATCCGGGCTAGAATAGGTCTTCAGCAACCCATGATTGCCGTAAAAGGCGACAATGCTTGTCGTAAAAGGCGACTAACGGGATCGGGTGGTCAGGCTCGCTGACTTGGTTGATGCATGTCATCGATCCCAATTGCGTGGATCGATGTTCATGATGTAAATCACTGGATTGTCTTGTTGAGACTTGATTATTTACAGACCGCCGTCATATAGCTGGAATATTGCTGAGTGTGTCGTAAAACAACAAACCAAAACCAAACAAAACCAAGCCATACTGCTGACTTGATGGTGTCACTTCGTAGTTATAACAGAACGTACGTCGATCCCTCGCATATGTATAAATGTATGAAAAACATTTAAGCAGTTGACGGAATAATTTGAATGGATCATCATGATGTGAGATGAACAAGCGTTTTGTTACCCTTATGGTAAAATGTGATTTTATGGCTTTGTGTTTTTTTGCACATATTTATAAAGGTGGATTTCGATGAGTTTCTATTCCAGTTAATTCATCACATATTCATGAACGATTCGTTCTTATTTTCAGAAAAATCGAAAACTACATCCCATCCACCAATACCACCCTAAAGCATCACCCCGCCCCCAACCCACACCCCCCCCACCCCCCCCCCCCCCCCCCCCCACCCCCCCACCCCCCCACACCGTCCCTGCTACAGATATGGTACCCTAGGAATAAGGGAATAGTCTGTCCTGTAGACCCTGATATGAATATATCCAATAAATCTCAGGCAAGTCTAAAATGTTTCGCAAGTCTAGGAAACTGCAGTATCTGAAAATGAGAAATGTCTCTGTGCTCCTTTATTATATTTTGATAAGGATTCTTTTAGAACTGTTTTTTTCTGTAAGATGTATTCATTTCAGAGACCGGATGTCAGTCTTGGGTTGGAATTATGTCACAGACAGAGACTTTGGGAGTGCTCCCTGACCTCATCGCCCACATGTCGTTTCATTAGTGTGAGGTTGAGACTTACATTATTTGTGTTACGTGTGAGGGTGGTGGGGGTGGCGCTCTTGATATGCTTTGTTTTATTTCCATTTCATCTCAGTCACACGTGTTGTCTTAAGAAGAGCGGCTGATGCAATACAATAACCATTCATTTGGATCTGGCCTCTAGAATTATATATACGTGTTAATTATCGTTATCGTTACTCTTCTTCGACAAACATGTTTACTATGTTGGCGTCGTGGCAATGAACTCTAATGACCTGACGCACTGTATATTAAGTTGTACAAGGCTGCAAGTGTAAATACATTACATCATAGCTAAAATGGATATAAATTATCATTAAACCGCCCGCATGTTATCAAAAATGAGCGGGCCACTCTAACTTGATAATGCCCTCATATTGCTTGACGACGGGTCTTTATCTCGCCCGTTGTAAGGTGACTTCATAGGATAGGGATAGGTGACGTCACGTTCAATAGTGACGTCATCTGGTTTGTTCTTTGACGTTTCCATATTTGTAAAAGTGGGTCAATGACATTCGTGTTGATTGCAGTAAATGTTTCAAAACCGATATTGTTGTTTCTTTCATTTGATAACAAATTCCATCCATTTTAGCAATAATAACGGTAACGCTATTTTTCAGGGCATTATCATTTGAAGAATCCCTCGGGCTTTCCAACGCCCTCCTTCGTCGGGCAGTAATGGAAGACCTCGGGCTTCTGCAAATGATAATGCCCCGAAAAATAGCGTAACCCTTATAATAAAAGTGCAATATTTCGTAGCGTATTTATTCATTATATTTAGAAGATAATGATTTATCATTCACTAGATTGTATGAAATTCCAAATATTTGTTTTCAACGTATATGTATTTTTTTATTCTTTAACCTTTTCTAAATCTGTACGTTTTCCAGTGATTTTAGCTGAGTTATCGTCGTTGCCATTGCATTATTTAATCAGAAACAGTGGTGGACAGATGCAGATGGTATGTGTTACGATGATGTGAAGTGCCAGCGAAAGGCTCGCATGTATAGAACGGCAAATTTCAGCACGAAAGTACACATTCCACGAGGCCATGTATGCACATAGCCTGTGGTACACCCAGTATCTGCAAGGGGAATGTTCAAGAATCGATTGACATTACGCCTTGTAACTACTCTTTGCTGATTTAAAACTATACCTTAACCGCGCGGGATGCTATGTAGTATTTTGTTACAATGTCATTTGATTATTTAGCATACAATTAGCCTCCCTGCTTCTATAATTGCAAGCAATATCAGAGACGAATTATCGGTATATGGTCTCTGGCAATATGTACCAACGGTCACCACCTACAAAGATAAGTTGTATGGCGGGCAAGGTATTCAATTGCACTTTACAGATTTTTCTTTACGTATTTGTTGGTTATACACTCTTCAAAAAGTAGTATGTACTTCATTGTACCTGACTGCATACATAATCTGGTATAGAAATTGGATATATACACAAAGAAAAAGAAGAGTTATGCACACCCCTCTTTCTGAACCATGACGAATGGCCAAAATCATGGCATTGGATGACAGACCACAGGAGCTGGGCGTTACCAATGTCATCGGATAGAACAAACATTTGACATCAAATAAACAAGATATTGGTAAGTTGTGATTGAAGTTTACTGACAAAAATGGTACCACAGGTACTGTTTTGGCGCTTAGACGATACCTCAAAAAGTATTGAGCTGCCGGATTAATTAAACGAGTTACGTTTAATGTTTCAAGTGAAAATGTTCCTTAAAGTCTCTACTTGACATGCCACGTGAAACAGATCAGTAGCGGGTATAACCGGATGACACATTCCAACCTACGTCTCATGCCTCCAGTCAGACGTTGGATCTGTTGATGGGTCAACAACAACCACTCCTGATTCAATGCTGCTTCCAATTGGCGTAAATCTTGTACAGGAGGATCTCGTGCCTGTATGTGCCGCCCCAGAATATCCCAAACATGTTCAAGGGGGTTCAAATCTGGACTCATTGCTGGCCAGGGTAGAGTCGTTATTGTATTGGCCCTCGTAATCCACGACTGCATGCGTACGATGAGGTCTGGCATTATCATCCGTGTACTGTGGTCGAGTAGCAAGAGGTTGGTCTCAAAACGTCCTGGATGTACTGAGCCCCTGTTAAGTTGCCCCTTAGTGTGACCAAATCCAACCTGCTATCATGAGAGATACACCGACAAACCATTACCGAGCACCCGCCGTATGCAACAGTCGGTTTAATATTCCTGGGATTGTTGGCCGTGTTCCGGTGCCTCCAAACTCTCGTTCTTCCATCAGTGACGTGGCGAAGAAAGCGACTTTCGTCTGACCAATGGATCCGTCTCCAGGTTCTCAGATTCCAGTCCTGTCGCGCAAAACACCATGCTTAACGAGAAGCTTTGTGGGGATCTAGCAACAAGGGACGCTGTATGAACTAGCTCTCACTCCTGCTGCTTAAGCCGGTTCCTGACGGTTCTGGTGCTGAAACGACGATTTGGCAACCACAGCTGTTTCAGACGAGTACTTGTTAAAAAGGGTTCGTATTGGACGAAGAAGGTCCCTGTCTTCGCGATGTGCCGTCACAGGAGGTCTTCCGGATCTGTGACGGTCCTGTACATCACCTGTCTGAGCATGTTTCTCGACTAAACGGCTTACGACAGTGTGATGATACCCCACATTCATACCAATGGCATTGCAAGACATTCCTGCGTTATGCATGCCGATTATTTGCCATCTTCTGGCGTTTGATAATCGCCTTCGTGCCATGGTCACACAATGTCACGGAATAACTGTTTAAAACCGAGCTTAAGAGAGCAATTTTAACGTTTGGAATTACTGCCTTTAGAGATACTCGAGGATAGCATGCTGCACGGGCATACCATGCATGGCACGTGAGATTTCGTCACGCATGACTGATTACATCATCTCGAGAAAACATAACTCTTCCCGTAATTATATCTGTCATGACTGTTACAAATACTGGGACCAAACAATAATGAAATATATTTGGGTTCCGACTTGCAATGTCTTAAACCGCATTTGTTCAAAAATGTCATGGAGGAAAACAGTAAAGCAAAATGCACGTGCAAGTTATGGCATTCGTAACTCATTTTGTAAAATGACTCGGAACATCGCGATAGGACGTATCGAAAAAGGGGAATCGCAGTCTTCTGTTGCACGCAACTTCAACGTCCACCACAGCACCATTTGCCGTCTTTGTGACCGATACACACAGTTCAATTCCACTGCAGACCGCCCGAGAACCGGCCGACTTAGAGTTAACACCCTTGCACAGGATCGCTACATTCGACTGTTCCACCTACGTCATCGCAATGCCGCAGATATATTGAGACTGCAGGACGCATCCCTGGTTTGAGGAGGATATGGGACCAGACTGTCAGGAATCATATTCGTGAAGGTGGAATCTGACCCAGAAGACCAGCTATCATCCCTGTTTTGCATCAGATCCATCGACAGCGACGCTTGCGTTGGTGCCATACCTTACAGCCTTGGAATTTGAGAAACTGGAGACGAGAGTGGTTTAGCGATGAATCACAATTTCTTCACCGACGAGATGGAAGACAATGTGTTTATCCTCGTCGAAATAAGCGTTTTGCCCCACATTGAGTACGTGAATTCGACAATCTCGGTAGCGGTAGTGTCATGATAAGGGGGGCTCTATCCTACACCGCGAGATCTGACTTGGTTGTTGTTCAGAGGAATTTGACAGCAAATTATACCTCCAAAATGCCAACATCAATGGCTTGCCCTGGCCGTCGAGATCTCCAGATCTCAACTCAATCGCACACCTCTTGGATAAACTCGATCGACGTGTACGTCAAGGCCAGAACACGCCGCAGACATTCCCAATGCCTTTGTACAACGACAACTATCGAGCTCCAAAATGTCATATTTGCATCTGTGATATCAAATAAAAATATATCGACTGTATTAGGTACAAACAAATTACTAATAATCTACCTGTGCGTTTCTTTTTTTGGAGAGTGTATGTGATCTAAAACGGACAGTAATATTTACGTGTCGCCGTTTCTTCAACATTCCCTTTTGTAATAATGTTGACAGTATGCAGCATAAGCGTTGTCTTAGATGGATTACGTGTTCTAAACCCTTTCCATATCCAATATAAATCTCTGCATAAAGCAGAGTCGATTGTATGATTCCGACTACATCATGAGCATGTGTTTATGAATCACTATCAAATAGTGATGATACCAGGTGTTCGCGAAAAGGTGAGAGTATCTTGCCCTACCGGTGACACCCGTCACAAACACAGGCAAAGGCAAGTAAATATGTTCACATGATCAAGAAAAACTTTTAACCAAAAGCTACCAAGTAACACGTGCGTTTAATATACAGAATAACATACCAAACACATCACACATATATCCGTTCATAAATGGATCAACTATTCGTCTTAATGTCAGTAAATATATCATTGTTAATTCTACATGGTTTCCTCCTTTTTCATCAGCTTTCGATACAGGCGATTTTCGTGCAGTTATTATCATGAAGGTAAATTAAAGGTTGTGTTACACAAACAATTCAGTAAGCTGATGCAGGAATATGCCTCCTGTTGGGGAAACACTTGAATATAATCACAACAATGTCTGTCCAATATCCCTACAGTTGGGGAAACACTTGAATATAATCACAACAATGTCTGTCCAATATCCTTACAGTTGGGAAAACACTTGAATATAATCACAGCAATGTCTGTCCAATATCCCTACAGTTGGGGAAACAGTTGAATATAATCACATCAATGTCTGTATAGTATCCCTGCAGTTGGGGAAACACTTGAATATAACCACACCAATGTCTGTCAAATATCCGTACAGTTGGGGACAGACTTGAATATAATCACAGCAA
Organism: Haliotis rufescens; assembly: GCF_023055435.1. Classification (NCBI taxonomy): domain Eukaryota; kingdom Metazoa; phylum Mollusca; class Gastropoda; order Lepetellida; family Haliotidae; genus Haliotis; species Haliotis rufescens. Next base: position 14,884,211 of record NW_025963824.1, on the reverse strand, counting down.
TGTCTGTCCAATATCCCTACAGTTGGGGAAACACTTGAATATAATCACAGCAATGTCTGTCCAATATGCCTCCTTTTGGGGAAACACTTGAATATGATCACAGCAATGTCTGTCCAATATCCCTACAGTTGTGAAAACACTTGAACATAATCACACCAATGTCTGTCCAACATCTCTACAGTTGGGGAAACACTTGAATATAACCACACCAATGTCTGTCCAATATCCGTACAGTTGGGAAACACTTGAACATAATCACACCAATGTCTGTCCAACATCTCTACAGTTGAGGAAACACTTGAACATAACCACACCAATGTCTGTCCAATATCCCAACAGTTGGGAAACACTTGAACATAACCACACCAATGTCTGTCCAATATCCGTACAGTTGGGAAACACTTGAATATAATCACACCAATGTCTGTCCAACATCCCAACAGTTGGGGAAACACTTGAACATAACCACACCAATGTCTGTCCAACATCCCAACAGTTGGGGAAACACTTGAATATAACCACACCAAAGTCTGTCCAATATCCCTACAGTTGGGGAAACATTTGAACATAATCACACCAATGTCTGTCCAACATCCCTACAGTTGAGGAAACACTTGAACATAACCACACCAATGTCTGTCCAATATCCGTACAGTTGGGGAAACACTTGAACATAACCACACCAATGTCTGTCCAATATCCGTACAGTTGGGAAACACTTGAATATAATCACACCAATGTCTGTCCAACATCCCAACAGTTGGGGAAACACTTGAATATAACCACACCAATGTCTGTCCAATATCCCTACAGTTGGAGAAATACTTGAACATAACCACACCAAAGTCTGTCCAATATCCCTACAGTTGGGGAAACATTTGAACATAATCACACCAATGTCTGTCCAATATCCCTACAGTTGGGAAACACTTGAACATAATCACACCAATGTCTGTCCAATATCCCTACAGTTGGGGAAACACTTGAATATAACCACACCAATGTCTGTCCAATATCCGTACAGTTGGGAAACACTTGAACATAATCACACCAATGTCTGTCCAACATCCCAACAGTTGGGGAAACACTTGAATATAACCACACCAATGTCTGTCCAATATCCCTACAGTTGGGGAAACACTTGAACATAGCCACAGCAATGTCTCTTCAATATTCCTCCTGTTAAGGAAACACTTGAATATAATCACACAAATGTCTGTCCAATATCCCTACAGTTGGGAAACACTTGAACATAATCACAGCAATGTCTCTTCAATATTCCTCCTGTTAAGGAAACACTTGAATATAATCACACAAATGTCTGTCCAATATCTCTACAGTTGAGGAAACACTTGAATATAACCACACCAATGTCTGTCCAATATCCCTTCAGTTGAGGAAACACTTGAACATAATCACACCAATGTCTGTCCAATATCCCTACAGTTGGGGAAACACTTGAACATAATCACACCAATGTCTGTCCAATATCCCTACAGTTGGGGAAACACTTGAACATAGCCACACCACTGTCTGTCCAATATCCCTACAGTTAAGGAAACACTTGAATATAATCACAGCAATGTCTCTTCAATATTCCTCCTGTTAAGGAAACACTTGAATATAATCACACAAATGTCTGTCCAATATCCCTAGAGTTGAGGAAACACTTAAACATAATTACACCAATGTCTGTCCAATATGCCTACAGTTGGGGAAACACTTGAACATAGCCACACCACTGTCTGTCCAATATCCCTACAGTTAAGGAAACACTTGAATATAACCACACCAATGTCTGTCCAATATCCCTACAGTTGAGGAAACACTTGAATATAATCACAACAATGTCTCTTCAATATTCCTCCTGTTAAGGAAACACTTGAATATAATCACACAAATGTCTCTTCATTATTCCTCCTGTTAGGGAAACACTTGAACATAATCACACCAATGTCTGTCCAATATGCCTCCTTTTGGGGAAACACTTGAATATAACCACACCAATGTCTGTCCAATATCCCTACAGTTGGGGAAACACTTGAATATAATCACAGCAATGTCTCTTCAATATTCCTACGGTTGAGGAAACACTTAAACATAATCACACCAAAGTCTGTCCAATTTCCCTACAGTTGGGGAAACACTTGAATATAACCACACCAATGTCTGTCCAATATCCCTTCAGTTGAGGAAACACTTAAACATAATCACACCAATGTCTGTCCAATATGCCTACAGTTGGGGAAACACTTGAACATAACCATACCAATGTCTGTCCAATATCCCTTCAGTTGAGGAAACACTTAAACATAATCACACCAATGTCTGTCCAATATGCCTACAGTTGGGGAAACACTTGAATATAACCACACCAATGTCTGTCCAATATCCCTTCAGTTGAGGAAACACTTAAACATAATCACACCAATGTCTGTCCAATATGCCTACAGTTAGGGAAACACTTGAATATAATCACAGCAATGTCTGTCCAATATCCCTACAGTTGAGGAAACACTTAAACATAACCATACCAATGTCTGTCCAATATCCCTTCAGTTGAGGAAACACTTAAACATAATCACACCAATGTCTGTCCAATATGCCTACAGTTAGGGAAACACTTGAATATAATCACACAAATGTCTGTCCAATATCCCAACAGTTGGGAAAACACTTGAATATAATCACAGCAATGTCTCTTCAATATTCCTCCTGTTAAGGAAACACTTGAATATAATCACACAAATGTCTCTTCATTATTCCTCCTGTTAGGGAAACACTTGAACATAATCACACCAATGTCTGTCCAATATCCCTACAGTTGAGGAAACACTTGAATATAATCACACCAATGTCTGTCCAATATCCCTAAAGTTGAGGAAACACTTGAATATAATCACAGCAATGTCTGTCCACTATCTCTACAGTTGAGGAAACACTTGAATATACTCAGAGCAATATCTGTCAAATATCCCTACAGTTGGGGAAACACTTGAATACAATCACAACAATGTCTGTCCAATATCCCTACAGTTGAGGAAACACTTGAACATAATCACACCAATGTCTGTCCAATATGCCTACAGTTGGGGAAACACTTGAATATAACCACAGCAATGTCTGTGCAATACCCCCTACAGTTTGGAAAACACTTGAATATAAACACAGAAATGTATGTCCAATATCCCTACAGTTAGGGAATCACTTGAATATAATCACAGCAATGTCTGTCCAATATCCCTACAGTTGGGGAAACACTTGAATATAACCACACCAATGTCTGTCCAATATCCCTAAAGTTGAGGAAACACTTGAATATAATCACAGCAATGTCTGTCCACTATCTCTACAGTTGAGGAAACACTTGAATATACTCAGAGCAATATCTGTCAAATATCCCTACAGTTGGGGAAACACTTGAATACAATCACAACAATGTCTGTCCAATATCCCTACAGTTGAGGAAACACTTGAACATAATCACACCAATGTCTGTCCAATATGCCTACAGTTGGGGAAACACTTGAATATAACCACAGCAATGTCTGTGCAATACCCCCTACAGTTTGGAAAACACTTGAATATAAACACAGAAATGTATGTCCAATATCCCTACAGTTAGGGAATCACTTGAATATAATCACAGCAATGTCTGTCCAATATCCCTACAGTTGGGGAAACACTTGAATATAATCACAGCAGTGTCTGTCCAATATAGGATATTTATCTTATGATGGCCAATGGTGTGTCTATTGCCGGAGTAATACTTTTCCTACATAGTATGTGTTTAATCCCCTTCCTGAAATCTTCCATTCTGTAGGTGTAAATGAGAAGGTTGAAACACGTTCCAAGTAGTAGACATGCACCCGTGATTAGGGCCAGGGGAGCTTCTATCTGAATCATCAACTTCACGATTCTCAAACATACAATTGGACTCCAGCACAGCCCGGTCACTGAAGCCGTCCATACAGCTGCCATTGCCTTGCTGTGTCTCACCCTCACGCCGTGTTCTAAGTCACGCTTAATGTGTCCTCTTGCGACGATATAGATCCAGGCGTAGATCACCACAACCAGCACCAGCAGGATTACTGTCAGCGGTGTTTCTACATACTGGGGGCTAATATACTTTCGTATGGCCGACACAAACCCAGAGAAGATCCATATTCCAATTGCGACTGCAACACATCGCGAGTAATTAACATGGGCAGTGTATCGATAGGGAAACTGAATTGCAATGAAACGTTCACATGCCACTGCAGAAGTGTTGAGGAAGTTGAGGTAGGTGGACATCAATACAACCCCTCTTCTCGCCGTATTGAAACCTGTGTTGTTATGCATTTCAGTGCAAAATAAATACACAATCTCAAAAGCACAAGCAAAACAAGTGAACAAATCCCCTAGTACAATGTTAATTATCAACACATTACATGTCTTTCGTAAATCCTTCACACGAGCAAATGCTGTGATGATGATGCTGTTACATATAACGCTAACGACTTCAAGGGCGATGCCAGTTCCCCCTAAACCATACCGCAATGGCTTCGAATACTGCCTGAGTGGATCACTGTCGTTCATGTCGTGTTGCTGACCTCTGACATAAAGATGGGCCGTGGTGGCGTTTTACTGATGCGAAACTGCTCTCATTTAAATATCAGGAGCACTCATCGGATACATCTTAGCCACAGATACACACATCAGTGTCACAGCCCATTACATAGTTCATCTTAATAGTAGACACACGGATCATTATCACACGACCATCACAGGTACATCATAGTCACAGTTACACAGGGTCACAGGGTACAACTTAGTAGGAGATACATGACATGATTCGGGCTCACGATACCATCAGGAGGTACATTTCAGCCAGAGATATACACGTCAGTGTCACAGTACCATCAGAGAGTACATCTCAGCCACAGATCTACACATCATTGTCACAGTACCATCAGAGGGTATATCTCATCCACAGATACACGCCAGTGTCACAGTACCCTCAGAAAGTACATCTCAGCCACAGATCTAAACATCATTATCACAGTACCATCAGAGGGTATATCTCATCCACAGATACACGCCAGTGTCACAGCACCATCAGAGAGTACATCTCAGCCACAGATCTACACATCATTGTCACAGTACCATCAGAGGGTATATCTCATCCACAGATACACGCCAGTGTCACAATACCATCAGAGAGTACATCTCAGCCACAGATATACACATCATTGTCACAGTACAATCAGAGGGTACATCTCAACCACAGATATACACGTCAGTGTCACAATACCATCAAAATGTACGTCTCAGCCTAAGACACAGGTCAGTGTCACAGTACCATCACAAGGTACATCTCAGTTCCAGACACAAGTCAGTGTCACAATACCATCACAATGTATATCTCAGTTCCAGAAACACGTCAGTGTCACAATACCATCAGAGGGTACATCTCAGCCACAGATATACACGTCAGTGTCACAATACCATCACAAGGTATATCTCAGTTCCAGACACACGTCAGTGTCACAATACCATCAGAGGGTACATTTCAGCCACAGATACACGCCAGTGTCACAATACCGTCAGAGGGTGCATCTAAGCCACAGATATACACATCAGTGTCACAGTGCCATCACAAGGTACATCTCAGCCACAGATATACACATCAGTGTCACAGTACAATCAGAGGGTACATCTTATCCACAGATACACAGACACGTCAGCATCTGGGTACTAGAGAAGATGTACCTGCCTTTGACAAGAGCAAACGGTTCTGAAATTAGTGTGGGCTTCACACAAATTAATAACAGACCCCCGCCTCTACTCTCCCCTGAAACATGAATCCGTGTATTACAGCATATGGAAGTAACTCTAAACCGTATCATTGTCTCCAAGATGTAAAGGAAACTTCATCTAATTGGCACCATGATATAGTCGGATTCGTACACTCGACTCTGTTTTATGCACAGATTTCTATTGGATATGAAATGGATTTCCTCAGAAAGCGAGCCACTAATTATCCTCCATAGAAAGGTGCATTAAGCAGTAACTTTAAACCATACCCTGTAGATCATTATTTCCAAGATCATATTGTCCTTTATCAGCAAGAGAGGCACCACTTAGCCTCCATAGAATGCAGCATAGGTTCCACAGACGCAGTGTTAAATTACATTATTAGGATCAGCTGTGGATACTGGATAAATAGAACTGAGATAATAGTTGCTGCTTTTGACAAGATAAACTTACAAATATCAAGTTATTGCTAAATTCCTCGATGAGATAAACACCTGTTTCACAAAACGTCATTCCTACCATGGTGTTACTAATCTTGTTTTGTGTTAAAAAATCCACAATGTCAAGTTTGGTTGTATTATTTTGACAGCCAGTATCTGTTATCACCTCCGGCGGTCATGGATTAGCAGTGACAGGTCCCGACACACAAGCATTACAATTGCCTTCAGCGCCAATGTGACCAATCAGTTTCTTGGCTTGTGTTTGTTCGCTGTTTTACGCAGCACTCAGCAATATTCCTGCTGTATGACGGGGTTCTGTAAATAATCGTGTCTGGACCATACAATCCAGTGATTGACATCATGAGCAATAATTCACGCAATTGTGATACGATGACATCCATCAACCAAATTAGTGAGCCTGCAGTCCGATCCCGTTAGTCGCTTCTTCCGACAAGCATAGTCGCCTTTTTAAGGCAAGCATAGTTTTCGGTAGACCTGTTCTAACCCGGATCTTCACGGGTGGACCAATGAGTGAAACCGTTAATGTTTTGCTCCAGAAGCAGTGGGAACTAATTTGTAAACAAACGTTTGTCGTCTTTGCGTTCATAAGCAACAAAATAAAAGTGAGACAGGGACTACCAGCTTACGGTACCATAGTTATCATTGACGTTAAAGTCATCCAAGAGACATGTTACGTCATGAATGTACAGAAAGGTCAGTACCTGTTATATACTCTTCAAAAAAGAAACTTGACATAGATGTAAAACCACTTTTTGCCAAATATCTAAAATAATTACATTAAATGAGAAACAAATAAGTCAAACAGAAAGATGATGTGTCTATAATTCGGGAAAACACATGCAAAGCACATAAACGTAGCGTTTGGGATCAATTTTACAACTTTATCCAAACGCAACTGCCTGTAAAAAATGGGCAGCACAGGATCCTGCATTTAGGCATGCAGGCCCCCCTGCTGAATGGGTATAAAAATCCACATCAACGGCTGTTCATACAGTCCTTATAACAGCAGTAGAGGCGGTGACAGAATGCCAAGACTGAATGCAGTTCAACGGAACAACGCCATTGGGAGATTACAAGCTGGAGCAACTCAGCAAGAAGTGGCCAGGCACTTTGGCGTATCCAGACAGACAATCTCCGCACTGTCGACCCGATACAACAACACCAACAGAGTTGACGACAGACCAAGGTCAGGAAGACCAAGGGTGACAACCCAAGCACAAGATCGATACATCCGGCTGCGACACCTCCGAGACCGCACTACCACAGCCACGTCTACAACCACACAGAACCCTGGGGTACGCAGAATATCAGATCAAACGGTACGCAACAGACTGAGGGAGGCTGGACTTTTTGCACGAAGACCTGTTCGACGTCATGTATTGACCCCACGTCATCTGGCAGACCGTCTGCTTTTGTGCCAACAGAGGGTTAGATGGGCACGTGCAAGGTGGAGAAATGTACTGTTTACTGACGAGTCCCGTTTCCTACTCACACGTGCTGATGGGCGCGGACGTGTCTACAGACATCGGGGTGAACGTTATGCCCCCAACTGTGTGCAGCAGGTTGTCCCATTTGGCGGCGGGAGTGTCATGGTATGGGCCAGAATTCATCACGGTGGTAGGACGCCTCTCGTGCATGTGGCAGGTGAATTGACAGGTGTGCGTTACAGAGACTTGATCCTACAGCCTTACGTTCTTCCTCACGTCAACGTTCATGACAGTTCCAGCAGAACAACGCTCGACCGCATATTGCACGTGTTTGTCAGGACATCTTAGAGCACAACATCCAGACATTACCTTGGCCAGCCCGGTCACCAGATTTGTCACCGATTGAGCAGCTGTGGGACGAGTTGGAATCCACCGCCCCAAACACTTCCGGCGCTTCTTGATGCACTTCAGCACGAATAGCAGCACATCCAACAGCGTGTTATTGACAACTTGATTGAAATACATTCTTGGTATTGAACTTCGAAAATATGACTAGCAATTCAATTTTTATGTCTTTCTTTTTTTTCTTTTGACCCAGTTAAACTTCAGGTTGGAGGATATATTTAAAATTGTGAAAACAGAACCACAAGAATGCATTTATTTTGCGCTTAGACAAGATTTGTTTTACAAATTCTATTTCTTACTAAGGATACAAATCAAAGTAATTATTACTAAATACATATATGCAACTGATCGACGTATTGTCATTCTTATACATCAAAGCATGCGAGATTCTGATATATGAAGCTAAGATATTTAGAAGGTTGTTAAATATTGGATCCATTTTGACAGCTGTCTCACTGTTAAACATTCCATTCCCTTCTCAAGTATATGCACCTTACTTTCTTGGAATATCACACTTTCAAACAGAAATGAAAAGCACCAAAATCAGAAAAATGCGCCAAATATTCTAACAGTGTTAGTTAAGTGATAAACGGTCTCATTCACTCGCGGTCGCCGTGGTAATCTTCCCAATCGTGATGTACTAGATCTACTTTCTAGTCCAGTCAAAGAGAATATCATTATTTGAAGCTATAACCACGTGTATCCATTATACTATCACAACATTATGTGGCAATTACAGGTTTTGTTTGAGTGTCAACTAACCAGAAATCACTTAGTGTCAGTACTAGTCTATGGTGTACATGGGACATAGTGTAGTTAGTATTAGTATTGATATTAGCATTAGTTATTTGTGTCAGTATTAGTATAAAGTGTATATAATACATAGTGTAGTTAGTATTAGCATTTAATATTGGTATTTAGTATTAGTATTTAGTATTAGTTTTTAGTATGTGTATTTAATATAAGTATTTAGTATAAGTATTTAGTATCAGTTTTCAGTATTGGTTTTAGGGATTTTAATGAAGATTTGATACGACACCTTTTTACTTAGTTATGTTTGGTCAGTCACTACCCTATCCGCTCCTTTGTGTCAGCCAGGGCAAATGTTCTGGTTGAGTGGTTGACCCTGTTGTTTTCCAGCTTTGCATGCTTTTTAAACCTCACTTGCCCCTCAGTCACTACACTGACACGTCACTGACAGACGACAGCAAGTGGGCACATTTTACAGATTTTTTTACGTCAAGGTATGTTTCCAATTAAATACGTAAACGTATATAACCCTATCTTTTCATAAATAAGATCATATAAATAGGTGTACGTTAAATAAGGTATTCTTATGATGTGTGAGAGATTTAGTCAATGTCTGATTCTCCTGGACAGGTGAATATGTTTATGAGGCTATTATCATATATGTGTTATATGTATTGTAAGTGTGTGGACATTTATGATTGTTTTAGGATGCTTAGTAATTTATTGTGTTTTATGGAAGTGCTTTGTTCAGATCTGTAAATATGTATAACCAGTAGCACTGATTTGATAATAATGTCCACACATGCAAGAGCATTGTGTAGGGAAGCTACTTTTATTGTACATTTATAATCATTTCAATATGTTTAGGTATTTTGATGTCACTGTAGCCCTGGCCATGTAGTCGTGGCAGACTAAAGTGTCACCTACACCTAGAGGTCATACTTCTCGTATGTTTACTTATCACCACATGTAAATATATAATATTATTATGTTTATCTATTGATTGCGTTTTACACGACCTAAGAATAGATTTGATTTGGTGTATGCATATGCTATATGTAGGTATAAGGTTATCCTAATGAAGTATCATGTTCTCATTTTAATTGTCATAATTTACAAGATTCTTATTGAGTGTTATTGTGCATTTCAGGATGTAAAAATGTATACCACACATACTCGTCATCCAATAAAACGAATCACACCCGTAGCCGTGTTTTCACATCATTCAGCGATGCACACACATTCAGCTGTTTGACGGGACGTCATCCACGTCACAACACTCGAGGTCAAATCACGCGCACCTGTCCAGACGACAAATTCACAGCGGCGGGAAATCACCGGCCGTCAATCAGCCAACACAAATAAAACGCCATAGTACGAAATATATAAAAATTAAGCGTTTACACATTGCTGACATTTCAGATAGCAAGGCTTGCAATAGATTATCATACTTAATCAAGAGTACAGTCTACATCAATGATTTGTAAATATAATATTAATTAGATCTAATATCAATGGCAGAATGTTGGAAATATACATACACAATTAGTCATCAATTATCTTGTACAATCACAGCATGTACCATGTACATAAGACTCACGGAAAATACTATTTCAACAAACCAATCACAGCGCCATTATCACAGTTTCAAAGAAAGGAAAAACAAATCGAAATCGAACTTTACAGCACATCGTATCATTAAGCGGTTAACCCAAATGCAGAAAAATGTATAGCTGTCATCATTTTAAATAGTATAGTGTTATGTTTGTATCGCATGTAACGTCGACAGAAATGGGTGCCGAGCTACTACAGATGAAACCGACCTTGACACAATTTGAAGTAAGACGAGTTCTATGGATGAACAATGTTTTTATTACGGCTTAGGGTCGTGTGTTATTGCTCAAACCACCCGACCGTGTGAATGAATTGCCCCACCCGTTTCACATCTTGTCACAAAAGGAGATTTTAATAGTGTGGCCGCGACATCTTACCTGAGTCGACGCCATATTGTAAACAAATTGTGTCAACTTCTTTCAGTGGCATTTAGAAGTTGGTGTGATGAAGTAAGACGAGTTCAATGGATGAACAACTTCTTTATTACAATTAATGCGACGTTTCGGTGTAGATCCTAACACTTTATCAAGCAAGTGACGGATAGTGCTAAACAACATAGGTATATATACTTATTAACATCAATGTTTATACAGTAAATTGATTGATGAACACAGAGAGCTGATTAAGCACTAATTCGATCACTTCGGGCTTGTCCATTCAATGTTTACGTTTTGATCATGAACATCCTGCCCATAAACATACACTAAACGACCATAATATTAACGATCATAGCTATCTTTCCATATCTAAGATTTGAATAATTTCTGTAAATCAGCATCATAAACAGAAAGACAATATGCACTGTTTCGTCTCTATCGCCGTGCTTAATCACCATGACAGTCGATAATAATATGCAATACTTGAACAAAAAACTTCCAGTAGTCTCATGCCAGTAACTGTACAGCAAATCGTTCTGGCCAGTCTGATAGATTTCTTTTTCAAATTGGCTGTCTGATATTATAATAGTTACGTGTATGTGACATGGGTGCATAATAAAGAAATCGCCATCATTCGGATGAAGTGCCACATTGCAGAAAAAGGTCGAGAAGCAAGGTAACCACTTTACTAATCTCGCCATATTTCGCAATCCGTAGCACTGTATAGCATATGAGCTACACGATATTAAAGCTGAGATGATTAGGGTGATGATGGTTATAATTTTGATTGTGTGCAATCAGTGTTTGACATCTGAATTTACAGTTGAAAAGGAACATTTTCACCAAGAAGGTTAACGAAGGGAATATTGCTGTGGTGTCTAAGTACTGTTATTGGTGGACAAGCCACAACGTTTTCCGTGATGAGATTGAGCTCAAGTTATGGTCTTAAGCTCAATATTTATTCGTATCGAGTAGCAAGGCACTTGTTTGAAGAAAGTTTATCCAGAGACATACATACCATAATTCCCGTCTTCATCCGCCGAAGATGAACTGCTCCAAGCACCAAACAAAGACCTAAATGTTATAGATTTAACTATTCTGTGAAAATATTTCAGGTCATATCAGAGCTTGTGAAAATCCGTGTTTTCCAAATAAACACAAATGACATATTACCTATTACTTTTTTGTGATTCTACACAGAGTAGATTATGAAATTTAAACTAGGAAGGGTCTCTCAGTTATTGTCCCTTGACAAGTAAACAATTTGTTACAGGTGGCGTACCGTTGTTGGCGATGCTGTGGTGCCACCTGAATTCCGATGGGTGGGCTGACACCATTCGTCCATATGACCACACCCACAGTGTCACATCTTAACAGCGTCACATACTAGCAGCGTCACACACTAACATGATCACATACAAAAGTGTCACATACTCTGTTACATCCTGATAGTGTCACACACAAACAGGGCCACTTACTAAAAGCGTCACATACTAACCGTGTCAATTACGAAACGTGTCCCATACTAACAGCGTGACAACCTAACAGTGTCCCGTACTAACAGTGTCACATACTGACCGTGTCACTTACTAAACGTGTCACATACTGACAGCGTGACAACCTAACAGTGTCCCGTACTAACAGTGTCACATACTTACCGTGCAACTTACTAAACTTGTCACATATTAACAGCGTGACAACCTAACAGTGTCCCATACTAACAGTGTCACATACTTACCGTGCAACTTACTAAACTTGTCACATACTAACATCGTGACAACCTAACAGCGTCCCATACTAACAGTGTCACATACTTACCTTGTCACTTACTAAAAGTGTCACATACTAACAGCGTGACAACCTAACAGCGTCCCATACTAACAATGTCACATTCTTACTGCGCCACTTACTAAAAGTGTCACATACTAACAGCGTGACAACCTAACAGTGCCCCATACTAACAGTGTCACATTCTTACCGCGTCACTTACTAAAAGTGTCACATACTAACAGCGTGACAACCTAACAGTGTCCCATACTAACAGTGTCACATACTTACAGTGTCACTTACTAAAAGTGTCACATACCTACCGTGTCACTAACTAACAGTGTCACATACTTACCGTGTCACTAACTAAAAGTGTCACATACTAACAGCGTGACAACCTAACAGCGCCCCATACTAACAGTGTCACACACTTACCGTTCCATACTAACAGTGTCACATACTTACCGTGTCACTTACTAAAAGTGTCACATACTAACACCGTCCCATACTAACAGTGTCACATACTTACCATGTCACTTACTAAAAGTGTCGCATACTAACAGCGTGACAACCTAACAGCCTCCCATACTAACAGTGTCACATTCTTACCGCGCCACTTACTAAAAGTTTCATACTAACAGCGTGACAACCTAACAGCGTCCCATACTAACAGTGTCACGTACTTACCGTGTCACTTACTCAACTTGTCACATACTAACATCATGACAACCTAACAGTGTCCCGTACTAACAGTGTCACATACTTACCGTGCAACTTACTAAACTTGTCACATACTAACATCGTGACAACCTAACAGCGCCCCATACTAACAGTGTCACATTCTTACCACGCCACTTATTAAAAGTGTCACATACTAACAGCGTGACAACCTAACAGCGCCACAAACTAACAGTATCATAGTCTTACCCTGTCACTTACTAAAAGTGTCACATACTAACAGCGTGACAACCTAACAGCGTCCCATACTAAAAGTGTCACATACTTACCTCGTCACTTACTAAACGTGTCACATACTAACAGCGTGACAACCTAACAGCGTTCCATACTAACAGTGTCACATACTTACCGCGTCACTTATTAAAAGTGTCACATACTTACAGCGTGACAACCTAACAGCGGTCCATACTAACAGTGTCACATACTTACCGTGTCACTTACTAAAAGTGTCACATAACAGCGTACCATACTAACAGTGTCATATAACAGCGTCCCATACTAACAATGTCACATTCTTACCGCGCCACTTACTAAAAGTGTCACATACTTACCGTGTCACTTACTAAAAGTGTCCCATGCTAGCAGCATGACAACCTAACAGCGTCCCATACTAACAGTGTCACATACTTACCATGTCACTTACTAAAAGTGTCACATACTAACAGCGTGACAACCTAACAGCGCCCCATACTAACAGTGTCACATACTTACAGTGTCACTTGCTAAAAGTGTCACATACTAACAGCGTGACAACCTAACAGCGCCCCATACTAACAGTGTCACATACTTACCGCGCCACTTACTAAAAGTGTCACATACTAACAGCGTGACAACCTACCAGCGCCCCATACTAACAATGTCACATACTAACAGCGCCCCATACTAAAAGTGTCACATACTAACAGCGTGACAACCTAACAGCGTTCCATACTAACAGTGTCACATACTTACCGCGCCACTTACTAAAAGTGTCACATACTAACAGCGTGACAACCTAACAGCGTTCCATACTAACAGTGTCACATACTTACCGCGTCACTTACTAAAAGTGTCACATACCAACAGCGTGACAACCTACCAGCGCCCCATACTAACAGAGGACAACACGATGTCCGGCAGATGACCCGTCACAGCCCATGATCTACACAAAGAGACACGAACAGAGTGTATGACGACGACACCAAGAATAGGTCTTCCTCACTGTACCAAATTCCGTCATCGAACACAGGTCTCCGATCACGACCAAACACTTTAATCACCGGACTGCCCGACCGCCCACAAAAGCAAACACCTTTCTAATTGACACTTGTAATAGCCTCAGATTCATTAACAACTTCGTGAAGTCTCTCCCGTCACGTGTATCGTGTCAGCTATTTTGACGTCTTGGACTTGATGTAAATGTATTGCGACGCGCTGTCATTGTGACTGACGTACTGAGGTAGTTCTTAACAGACCTTTCTCATCTAATCAGGGTATTATTTGAATACATTCGTTATAAAGAAACTACAAAAGTTGTTCTTCTAGAACATGTTGAGCACACATACGCTCATGCCACCTCTCGTTTTGAGGAACTATTTTATTCCGGGATATAGCTGGTTGGGTATGGCTGTCAGTGTAGACATGAAATCACCCGTACTAAATAAAGTTGTCTATATATATAGATCTACATCCTTTGAAGTAAGAAATAGTGATATACAAAATATAAGAATTATCCCTCACTCTATATAGGTTCATATTCCAATAAACTCACACAAAGTGAAAGTTAATTATTAAATGCCATAGAAGAATGCAGATTTGTGTTTTGTTTCACAAAATGTTTATCACGACGTGTACATGTATATTTCGAAGCGGGACATGACAATGCGCCAAAACAATATATACAGAGCCTATAAATGTGATTATTTCATCCATATGTTCTGTTCGTTAATAGTATTTTATTTACCAGATATAAATCATGGTCCACTCACCCGTAGATCACGAAATTGGAGTGGGGTGGGGTGGGGTGGGGGTGTTTGGGGAGGTTGAGGGTGTGTCATTGGATATTACTTGAATACATTCGTTGTAAAGAAACTCCAAAAGTTGTTCTTCTAGAACATGTTGAGCACACATACGCTCATGCCACCTCTCGTTTTGAGGAACTATTTTATTCCGGGATATAGCTGGTTGGGTATGGCTGTCAGTGTAGACATGAAATCACCCGTACTAAATAAAGTTGTCTATAGATATAGATCTACATCCTTTGAAGTAAGAAATACTGATATACAAAATATAAGAATTATCCCTCACTCTATATAGGTTCATATTCCAATAAACTCACACAAAGTGAAAGTTAATTATTAAATGCCATAGAAGAATGCAGATTTGTGTTTTGTTTCACAAAATGTATATCACGACGTGTACATGTATATTTCGAAGCGGGACATGACAATGCGCCAAAACAATATATACAGAGCCTATAAATGTGATTATTTCATCCATATGTTCTGTTCGTTAATAGTATTTTATTTACCAGATATAAATCATGGTCCACTCACCCGTAGATCACGAAATTGAAGTGGGGTGGGGTGGGGTGGGGGTGTTTGGGGAGGTTGAGGGTGTGTCATTGGATATTACTTGAATACATTCGTTGTAAAGAAACTACAAAAGTTGTTCTTCTAGAACATGTTGAGCACACATACGCTCATGCCACCTCTCGTTTTGAGGAACTATTTTATTCCGGGATATAGCTGGTTGGGTATGGCTGTCAGTGTAGACATGAAATCACCCGTACTAAATAAAGTTGTCTATAGATATAGATCTACATCCTTTGAAGTAAGAAATACTGATATACAAAATATAAGAATTATCCCTCACTCTATATAGGTTCATATTCCAATAAACTCACACAAAGTGAAAGTTAATTATTAAATGCCATAGAAGAATGCAGATTTGTGTTTTGTTTCACAAAATGTATATCACGACGTGTACATGTATATTTCGAAGCGGGACATGACAATGCGCCAAAACAATATATACAGAGCCTATAAATGTGATTATTTCATCCATATGTTCTGTTCGTTAATAGTATTTTATTTACCAGATATAAATCATGGTCCACTCACCCGTAGATCACGAAATTAGAGTGGGGTGGGGTGGTGTGGGGGTGTTTGGGGAGGTTGAGGGTGTGTCATTGGATATTACTTGAATACATTCGTTGTAAAGAAACTCCAAAAGTTGTTCTTCTAGAACATGTTGAGCACACATACGCTCATGCCACCTCTCGTTTTGAGGAACTATTTTATTCCGGGATATAGCTGGTTGGGTATGGCTGTCAGTGTAGACATGAAATCACCCGTACTAAATAAAGTTGTCTATAGATATAGATCTACATCCTTTGAAGTAAGAAATACTGATATACAAAATATAAGAATTATCCCTCACTCTATATAGGTTCATATTCCAATAAACTCACACAAAGTGAAAGTTAATTATTAAATGCCATAGAAGAATGCAGATTTGTGTTTTGTTTCACAAAATGTATATCACGACGTGTACATGTATATTTCGAAGCGGGACATGACAATGCGCCAAAACAATATATACAGAGCCTATAAATGTGATTATTTCATCCATATGTTCTGTTCGTTAATAGTATTTTATTTACCAGATATAAATCATGGTCCACTCACCCGTAGATCACGAAATTGAAGTGGGGTGGGGTGGGGTGGGGGTGTTTGGGGAGGTTGAGGGTGTGTCATTGGATATTACTTGAATACATTCGTTGTAAAGAAACTACAAAAGTTGTTCTTCTAGAACATGTTGAGCACACATACGCTCATGCCACCTCTCGTTTTGAGGAACTATTTTATTCCGGGATATAGCTGGTTGGGTATGGCTGTCAGTGTAGACATGAAATCACCCGTACTAAATAAAGTTGTCTATAGATATAGATCTACATCCTTTGAAGTAAGAAATACTGATATACAAAATATAAGAATTATCCCTCACTCTATATAGGTTCATATTCCAATAAACTCACACAAAGTGAAAGTTAATTATTAAATGCCATAGAAGAATGCAGATTTGTGTTTTGTTTCACAAAATGTATATCACGACGTGTACATGTATATTTCGAAGCGGGACATGACAATGCGCCAAAACAATATATACAGAGCCTATAAATGTGATTATTTCATCCATATGTTCTGTTCGTTAATAGTATTTTATTTACCAGATATAAATCATGGTCCACTCACCCGTAGATCACGAAATTAGAGTGGGGTGGGGTGGTGTGGGGGTGTTTGGGGAGGTTGAGGGTGTGTCATTGGATATTACTTGAATACATTCGTTGTAAAGAAACTCCAAAAGTTGTTCTTCTAGAACATGTTGAGCACACATACGCTCATGCCACCTCTCGTTTTGAGGAACTATTTTATTCCGGGATATAGCTGGTTGGGTATGGCTGTCAGTGTAGACATGAAATCACCCGTACTAAATAAAGTTGTCTATAGATATAGATCTACATCCTTTGAAGTAAGAAATACTGATATACAAAATATAAGAATTATCCCTCACTCTATATAGGTTCATATTCCAATAAACTCACACAAAGTGAAAGTTAATTATTAAATGCCATAGAAGAATGCAGATTTGTGTTTTGTTTCACAAAATGTATATCACGACGTGTACATGTATATTTCGAAGCGGGACATGACAATGCGCCAAAACAATATATACAGAGCCTATAAATGTGATTATTTCATCCATATGTTCTGTTCGTTAATAGTATTTTATTTACCAGATATAAATCATGGTCCACTCACCCGTAGATCACGAAATTAGAGTGGGGTGGGGTGGTGTGGGGGTGTTTGGGGAGGTTGAGGGTGTGTCATTGGATATTACTTGAATACATTCGTTGTAAAGAAACTACAAAAGTTGTTTCTCCAGAACATGTTGAGCCCACACACGCTCATACACAATGAGCCAAAACAATATATACAGTGCATGTAAATGTGATTATTTCATCCATATGTTCTATTCGTTTGACATTGATATTTTAATTACCAGAAATAAAGGGGAGGGGAGGGTGTGTCAGTGGAAGGAAGTAACAATGTGAAATAATTACCATTACAGTTCAGGTTTCTCACTCACATTAATTAGTCTCGAGATGTGCGGAGATCGATAAGCCAACACCACCTACACAATACAAGACCAGTTCGGGGATATATTCCTATCATCACCATCATCATCGTTATCGTCATCGTCATCATCATCAGCAGCAGCAGCCGCATCAGAACGGGTTTCAGATTTCTTCACAGGCAGGTCGGAACAAACTCCATACAAACGAACTGCCACCTTGAGGCCGGTTAGTGCGGGGCTGACACACCGTACGCTTCATTGATTCTTAATGACACTCGCACGATGGCTTGTTGTTATGAAATCGATCTGTGGAGTACCTGGAAAAAGCCAGCGTTGAAAAGCCAGTAACATTTCTACCTTTTTTCGGCTATAATTTCAATTTGTTGTTTCATTTGAGAGTTGGAACATATTAAATCTCAAATTGACTGATATCATGGTGTTTTCTAACTTTATACACGAAATTGGTACGTAAAGGATTAAATTGTGAAATTAGTCTATGACCATACAGGGTCAATGAATAATCATTAAATTCTATTCAGACACATAGGTTTAGGTTTACAATAAAACAGGCTGTACAATGGGCTATGCAAGCGCCAACAGCAAGTGGTAACAGGCCGTAGAATCAATACCAAACCCACTCACTCACCCACTCACAGTTTTAATCCCGATCACACAAAGGATGTCAAACGACGTTTAATAAGCTTATAATATTCATCATGTAGACTTAAGTCATGTCGAAGAGCGAATTTCACATGGATAGATGTCAGATGTCAGCCCTGGATTTCAGTTGGTACCACAGCTCATCAACAATGGTAAGCTACCTTTAACAAATATATCAGCTTTTCAAGGAACAATAACCGAGGCCTTCTTTCTCCTTTCGGGGACCCTTTATTGTTTTATTTCACAAGTCCTACGTTTTCATCTATGTTCAGTTTGAATAGACGGATTTTCACAAGCCCTGATATTAACTGAAATCTGTTCCAATCAGCATCAAAATCTCACTTTCCCAGAGTAGCCGCGAGTCTGGGTTTGGTGCTTGTATCCAAGGTAATTTTAAGATGTTAATTGATGGTAATTATTATTAATTAAAGGTAGCAATTCGGGTACCTCTTCACCTGAACTACGGCAATCCCCTCGTTCTTGGTGCTGACAGTCTGGGATATTCGAGAGGTACAATGTCAGAACCCGAGGGCCTTGGACCTTTTACCGTAGTTCCTCCAACAAGCACAAAGAGTGATCTTTGTTTAACAGCTTTTATTCCCACTTTGTGTTGCCGGTCAACCCACTCTATTTGTCACTTAAATACGCGACTTCGTCCGCAAAGCTTCAATCCCAGTCGAAATGCCGCTTCCTGAGTTTGGTGTCTGGTTCGAAAGATCGTGACAACAAGCCGAGAGCGGAGCACCAGTCCTGATGTAGTCTCCCCAGCCGCTCTCCCGATTTGAAAGCTTTTTGGACGAGAGCGGAGCACCAGTCAAGATGTAGTCTCCCCAGCCGCTGTCCCGATTTGGAGCTTTTGCCTCTTTTAAACCGGTACCTACGTCACAGTTCTACTCATTTTTCCATCTAACATTGGTCTACCACCTTTTCTCCCTACAATAGATCATTCTAACCAACTCTTGTATCATAACAAGATCCTTATTAGGACTGTAATAAACTAAAAGGTAATGTGAACTCCTCAAACCCCAGAATCTGGACTACTCCCCCCCCCCCGTATTGCCCCTCATATTGCCTACTTATATAATTACTGTAGATGTCTTAATGAGTTGCTAATTACCATTATTTGATGCCAATAATACGACCCCCGTTCTGACGAAGAGTGTGTCTTGTTATAATATCTGGTATACATTCCCTCTTATTTCTATGATAATGATTTATCTTCCCTTTAATTATCTAAATATGTATTACACTTTCATGCCTATAATACTGAGAGCAATGTATCTTCAGTTAATGAAGACGAGGATGATAGTATGGATGTCCCTTGAATAACTTTGACAGTTCCAGTGCTGCATCTGAGTTTAAAACATGGAATGTGTGTGTTTTCATTCAGCAGTTTGTGGTGTTCCACAAGGGTCAGGTCCACGTGTGCTGATGATCACACAATGAGTATGATGCAGTATGCAGTAGTATGATGCAGTATGCAGTAGTATGATGCAGTATGCAGTATGCAGTAGTATGATGCAGTATGCAGTATGCAGTAGTATGATGCAGCAGTATGATGCAGTAGTATGATGCAGTATGCAGTATGCAGTAGTATGATGCAGTATGCAGTAGTATGATGCAGTATGCAGTAGTATGATGCAGTATGCAGTATGCAGTAGTATGATGCAGTATGCAGTATGCAGTAGTATGATGCAGTATGCAGTATGCAGTAGTATGATGCAGTATGCAGTATGCAGTAGTATGATGCAGCAGTATGATGCAGTAGTATGATGCACCGGAGTGAAGCGTTTGTTCCTTCGTCAAACAAGTGACTTGACACGCGAAAGGAACGAATATTGAATGCTGGACAAGGTGTTGACGACTGAAACTGTTTTCGTGAAGTTATTTTTTTTTATTTTAACATGGTGTATTCTCATGGAAAGGATTGGGGACACATGATCGCAGAATGACCGCCCCCTGTAGATTTAATCTATGCGTATTTATTTGATTATTTAAGTTATACATTATAAGGCAGAACAGAAAGAGGAGAAATACAGAAAGGTATATAATTGACATTATTCATTATGTATGTAGGGGCGGTCGGGTAGCCTAGTGGTTAAAGCGTTCGCTCGTCACGCCGAAGACCCGGGTTCGATTCCCACATGGGTACAATGTGTGAAGCCCATTTCTGGTGTCCCCCGCCGTGATATTGCTGGAATATTGCTAAAAGCGGCGTAAAACCATACTCACTCACTCATTATGTATGTATGTATGTATGTATGTGTGTGTGTGTGTGTGTGTGTGTGTGTGTGTGTGTGTGTGTGTGTGTGTGTGTGTGTGTGTGTGTATGTATGGTTAAGTGCTGAGTTTCTCTGAATGTTAGCCATGGTTTATATAGGCTAGAGCACTCGGACCATGGTGTCTAATCGTTTAAATGGCTACTAAGATTCCGAAGCCTTTTAGTAACCATTTCGGGGCGGTCTGGTAGCCTAGTGGTTAACGCGTTCCCTCGTCACGCCGAAGACCGGGTTTCGATTCCCGACATGGGTACAATGTACAAGTTGACGTTTCAGTGTGTGGCAGATACTGGCGATCTGACAGATTGTTGGTCACATATTGTTTGTTGGCATTGTGGCACATGGCAACGGATCTTTGTTCACTACACACGTCTTCACGCAATATTGTCTGTTAGAACAGATGCGCACAATGACGTATTACTTTTTACAGTGGTGATCCTTAGCAAACGTTGAGTAGTACGTATCGTTTTGTTCTGCAGTATTCCAAAATTGTCGGTATTTTAAAACCCGTTACGTTTTAGTTAAATATGTATATCGTACAGAAACTTTATTCACAAGGGCTTTCTGATGAAGTAGTGAGTGAGTGATTATGGTTTTACGCCGCTTTTAGCAATATTCCAGCAATATCACGGTGGGGGACACCAAAAATGGGCATCACACATTGTACCCATGTCGGGAATCGAACCAGGGTCTTCGGCGTGACGAGTGAACACTTTAACCACTAGGCTACCCGACCGCCCTCTGATGAAGTAAATAAATTTTAATTCAGATGACAGTGATTTCGGAAGCAAAGTAGCCGCCGTTTGACATGCTTGCCCCGTTCAAAATAGGAAGAAACATGTTTGCTCTGCCAGAACCGCATTTGAAATGGATTCCAAGCGAACTATAGGTACAGATATAGATATTGTGTTTACGTATATAGGAGCTGTATCCTTTAAAACATTAATAGAAGATCGTTCTGGTGCTGAATGATAAAGCATATTGATACCAGCATAACTCTCTTCAATGATGGAACGCTTGAATACTGTTTATTTCCAATAACGACATTTCAAAGAGTTTTGTCATGAGATAAAGAAATGGTTATTCGGTTTGCTGTTTTTTTTATGAAAGGATGTTACAATTTCGAGAAACAAATTTCGGAATGACAACAGATTTTCTCCGACAGACAGGAGACGAGTCAAAATTCATGAATTTATAATTCCTTAAGTCGAAGTCTTGGGATATAATTGGTCCAGTCACCATCAAAGTAGTCACAAGGGCTTACATTACCTGCAGGGTAAAGTCTTTGTGTTTCCCATTTTACGGCAAACGTTTCTTATGCATGCCACAATGTCCTCTATTTCCATGTTCTTTGCTGACATGTTGTAAACCGCTCTGACGGAGCCCATTGTTCAATTGCATCACGGCAATATGCAATATGTGCCTGTGTCATTTGAAAACTATACCGCTTGAAATGCTATCACAAAATATTTCTGACTAAATTGAACTTATCTGACCTGGTCACCAGATATTCAAAAAGAACCTTATACGCACGCACGCATGCACGTACACACACACACATACATACATACATACATACATACATACATACATACATACATACATACATACATACATACATACATACATACATACATACATACATACATACATACACAAACACATACACATACACACACACACACACACAGACAGACAGACAGACAGACACAGACACAGACAGACAGACAGACAGACACACACACACATACACAAATTCATACCTTTCTGTATTTCACCTCTTTCCATTCTGTCATATAACATATTTCTAAAACAATTAAAAGAAATTACAATTATATTATAATATCAAACACAGAAATTCGCACATTTTTAAAGGAGATTTATGTATACATACTTTCTGTACATATAGTGGTGTAGAAAGTCTCTTGAAGAATGTCATATGGATGACTTTAAACTCTATGATAACGACCGTATTACAACTTGTATTCGGAGGCAGTGCAGTGTAGTTTAGGGCATCCCTGCTGGTGGTGGTGGTGGTGGTCACCAGAAGACACATTGCGCGTGACTTAGAGCACGATGTGAGGATGAGGCACAGCAAGGCAATGGCAGCTGTATTAACGGCTTCAGTGACTAGTTGTTTGTTCAATGAGTATGAAGTTTATGTTTGAAATAGGAGTTCCTCTGAGCCTAGTCACAGATGTGTCTCTACTACTTGGGGCTTGTTTCACCCGTCTCATTTACACCTACAGAGTGGAAGATTTCAGGAAGGGGTTAAACGCATACTACACGGCATTGGCCATCATAAAATTAATACCCTACAAAAAGACAAACGTCCTCATGTTCTAACCTATACTTACTGTTTTATTTAGGTCTCAGTATTGTTTATCCTGAAGTGAAGCATTGAATGTCCAACACACCTGTTCAACATCACTGTGTTGTCTTCTAGCCTGGCTTGTATTGGGATGCTTCCTTTCTTTGTTGTTTGATTGTTTGCTGTTTTACTCCAGTTACATGACGGCGATCTGAAAATAATCGAACATCGATCCACACAATTAAGATCGATGACGATCATCAACAAAGTCAGCGAGTCTGACCACCCGATCGCCTATTGCGACCAGCATAGTCGCCTCATAAATCAAACATGAGTTGCTGTAGACCAATTCCACCCCGTATTTTCACAAGTGGACGGATTCAGGGTTATCTATTAACGGAATTGAAGAATGTCCCCTAGATGCTCCAATATCGTTATAGTTGTGTACATCAACTTGATCATGTTCAGTTCCATAAACTGAAGCACCTGCTGGACCAACACAAAGTGAACTGAAGCACCTGCTTGACCAACACAAGGTGAACTGAACTGAAGCACCTGCTGGACCAACACAAGGTGAACTGTACTGAATAACCTGCTGGACCAACACAAGGTGAACTGAACTGAAGCACCTGCTGGACCAACACAAGTAGAACTGAAGCACCTGCTGGACCAACACAAGGTGAACTGAAGCACCTGCTGGACCAACACAAAGTGAACTGAACTGAAGCACCTGCTGGAACAACACAAGGTGAACTGAACTGAAGCACCTGCTTGACCAACACAAAGTGAACTGAAGCACCTGCTGGACCAAACACAAGGTGAACTGAACTGAAGCACCTGCTGGGCCAACACAAGGTGAACTGAACTGAAGCACCTGCTCGACCAACACAAGGTGAACTGAACTGAAGCACCTGCTCGACCAACACAAGGTGAACTGAACTGAAGCACCTGCTGGGCCAACACAAAGTGAACTGAAGAACCTGCTGGACCAACACAAGGTGAACTGAACTGAAGCACCTGCTGGACCAACACAAGGTGAACTGAACTGAAGCACCTGCCGGGCCAACACAAAGTGAACTGAAGCACCTGCTGGACCAACACAAGGTGAACTGAACTGAAGCACCTGCTGGACCAACACAAGGTGAACTGAACTGAAGCACCTGTTGGACCAACACAAGGTGAACTGAACTGAAGCACCTGCTTGACCAACACAAGGTGAACTGAACTGAAGCACCTGCTGGACCAAACACAAGGTGAACTGAACTGAAGCACCTGCTGGGCCAACACAAGGTGAACTGAACTGAAGCACCTGCTGGACCAACACAAGGTGAACTGAACTGAAGCACCTGCTGGACCAAACACAAGGTGAACTGAACTGAAGCACCTGCTTGACCAACACAAAGTGAACTGAAGCACCTGCTGGACCAACACAAGGTGAACTGAACTGAAGCACCTGCTGGACCAACACAAGATGAACTGAACTGAAGCACCTGCTGGACTAACACAAGGTAAACTGAACTGAAGCACCTGCTGGACTAACACAAGGTGAACTGAACTGAAGCACCTGCTGGACTAACACAAGGTGAACTGAACTGAAGCACCTGCTGGACCAACACAAGGTGAACTGAACTGAAGCACCTGCTGGACCAACACAAGTTTAACTGAACTGAAGCACCTGCTGGACCAACACAAGGTGAACTGAACTGAAGCACCTGCTGGACCACCACAAGGTGAACTGAACTGAAGCACCTGCTCGAACAACACAAGAAGGTGAACTGAACTGAAGCACCTGCTGGGCCAACACAAAGTGAACTGAAGCACCTGCTGGACCACCACAAGGTGAACTGAACTGAAGCACCTGCTGGACCAACACAAGGTGAACTGAACTTAAGCACCTGCTGGACCACCACAAGGTGAACTGAACTGAAGCACCTGTTGGACCAACACAAGGTGAACTGAACTGAAGAACCTGTTGGACCAACACAAGATGAACTGAAGCACCTGCTTGATCAACACAAGGTGAACTGAAGCACTTGCTGGACCAACACATGGTGAACTGAAGCACCTGTTGGACCAACACAAAGTGAACTGAAGCACCTGCTGGACCAACACAAGAAGGTGAACTGCAATTAGTTTCATCCGTGAAAATTAGATTTTTCACTGATCCCCTACTGGGACGTCGTGTGAATTTTCCCCGAAGTCAGTCATGTAGGTTTCTTGCTAAAACAGGATTAAGTCGCTGTCGTCTCCAAAGCAAAGAGTACATAATTCATTGTTCGTCAAATTAGATGTGTTATTACATAGTCTACATGGGCGTATACATTGATATGCATGAGTTTTATTGTATGGAATTACAATATCAATATACAAGTACCAACTGTCAAGGCGTAAACAGTCAGTTGGTCTGTCATGGGCGAGACGTTCTGAGTTAATTTAAATGTCAATAAACATTCTCTACGCTCGCAGTGTTCAGGCTTTTTTATATGCGTTCTTATAGCTAAAATGCCATTTCTGGTGTCCCCTGCCGTGATATTGCTGGAATATTGCTAAAAGCGGCGTAAAACCATACTCACTCACTATAGCTAAAATGGAAAGAATTGTCATTAAACCGCCTACATGTTATCTGAAATGGGCTGGCCACTGTGACTTGATATTGCTTGACATCGGGTCATTATCACCCCGTCATCTGGGTTGTTCTATGACGTTTCCATATTTGTAAAAGTGGGTCGGTGACTTTCGTTGTGTGTTGATCGCAGTAAATGTTTCAAAACCGATATTGTTGTTTATCTGTATCTGATAAAACAATCTATCCATTCTATCAATTATATCTATTTAATGGAAGACCAATGATAATACCCTCGAAAATAGTGTTACCCTTATATGACTGTTTGTTCTATTATAGGCATACAATACAATTGAGACGCGTAGTGAATGAGTGAGTGAGTTGGGTTTAACGCCACTTTTAACAGTTTAACAGTTATATCGCGGCGGAACAGCTTAATGTAGGAGGAAAGCCCGAAGTGATGCACGTCTCAGACGTTTACCACTTCGGTGAAACCAACGAGCACGGGTATGGTGCTGACAAACCTAGAAACATAATCGGGGTGAACCGGGATTCGAATCCACAATCATAGGTTTCTGGTGTGCCCAAGGGACGCAACTCTGCGCAGCGAATCGCGGCGCCTTAGACGACTGGGCCACCCGTGTCCCCTGAGACGCGTAGATATGTACCTAGAGAACACAAACTAAACTATGCATGGTTAATAATCTGGGCGATGTAGAGACAGAGCACCATTTTCTGCTAATCTGCAATGTGTACAAAGATCTCTTCCAAATGTTCTAACTCCAGAAACACTGTGTCCATCCGCCACTTGGAAAATCACACATGATCATGTCTACCTGAAATATAACATTTTTAATAAATCAAGTTACCTTTATCTACCCTGCAATCGATGTTTCCTGACTTATAGTAGTACGTTCTGCAAGCTCTATATCCCACCCATCCACTATAGCAGCATCATCTACCACCATATCTCAATAAGCAATTTCCGTCAAAATTGTTTTTTGGGGGGTGGGGTAACATTGTAATATCTCAGCCCCTATGTACCACATTTTCATTTTGTTTTTCGTATAGGATAGTACACTGTTTCAGGCAGATTTTAATACCCAGTTATAGTGGTTTTATTGTCACAATTCAATGGAATTAGTGTTTTACCTACTCAAGATTTGAATATTAAGTAAAAAAACATGATTTTTACCAATGTCTCCACTGAGAATTAGAATAATAGTTAAATGAAACAAAATGTTTGCCAAATTCAGATAACTGAACACATTACCTGTAATCAAAGACATAATTTGGATAGTTTAATGACTTAATAAAACTGTAACAGCCAATTTTGTCAAATTATGCATTTTTCCTTCAATTTATGCAATTTTGATCCCCTGAAAAATTCCTGCACACACTTGCAAGCTTACTACCCAATGAAAATTGTGTACAGATACCTCCTTCATGCAATAGAAAAGGTTTAAGGTATACAGGAAAATGTGGGAACGAAAATCTTATTTTTCACCCCTGGCCAACTGACTACTACTCTATGCAGTGTTATAATGTATGGCTGGACGGAGCTGTATGCTGTCTTAGATAATAAACCACGGGCTCATGGCCTACATCTGCACAAATAAAGAATCGAATTGAATAAACTTGGGGTACTAAAAGTGGGGCGATCTATTTGGAGTGTATTTGAAAAGAAATGGCTGTCGGATATAAGTCGTGTTGCAATCTCGTTCACAACGCATTATGTATTCAGAGCAGGTTTGTGTTTCAGCAACGTCGGGTCTCACGCCCAACAATGACACCAGCATTATTTGTGTTGAAAAAAATAATATATCAAAGTACTTGTGAATTTTCGGGGGCACGGGTGGCCCAGTCGTCTGAGGCGCCGCGTTTCGCTGTGCAGAGATGCGTCCCTTGGGCACGCCAGTAACCTATGATTGTGGGTTCGAATCTCGGTTCGCCACGATTATGTTTCTAGGTTTGTCAGCACCATACCCGTGCTCGTGGGTTTCACCGAAGTGGTAAACGTCTGAGACCTGCATCACTTCGGGCTTTCCTCCCACATTAAGCTGACACGCCGCGATATAACTGGAATAGTTTTAAAAGTGGCGTTAAACCCAACTCACTCACTCACTTGTGAATTTTCACTATTTGATGTGTAGCATGTTTACAACTTTATACATGTTATCATTAAAAAAATATTCATAATACCACATACACGTGAAACCTTGACAACTGTATTGCAGTCTGTTATGAATTTCGAACGCTCACTGTTTACATCTTGTGCAGTGACAACACTATCCAATTCAAACACGGTAGTCGTATATATCACATGACACCACCCCTTTCTATACGTCTGTGTTTGTGTGTGCTGATATTCGTGTGAGATTTTAATGCCCGGATATTTTCTTCTTCAGACGTATGTTTAAATAGGACCAGAAGCCTCGTGAATAGAACAAATACTGGCCTCCTTTATCGTTCTGTGAATGACTAGGATATTGCGGAAAATAACATACTCACCCGTTGACTCACTCAATCACAAACCATTGTGTGTACGACTGAAAACTTCCAGTCCTTTATCGTGCTGTGACGAGTTGACTCCTTACACAGTTGTAGTATTGGTGGTTATAGTAGTTGTAGCAGTGGTTGTTGTTGGTGTAACCGCCTCCGTGGTCTAGTGGTAGAGCGTCCGCCCGGAGAGCGGAAGGTCCGGGGTTTGATCCAAGCCGCGTCATACCAAAATACGTTAAAACATGGTACTTGTTGTTACCCTGTCTGGCGCTCAGCATTAAGGGGCTAAAACAAGGACTGGTCGGCTCGGAATCAGTATACTGTGTCTGAGTGGGGTATTCATGTTAAACTGCAGCATGGTATCTCAGTGAGCTAGCACTATACATCGGCATCAGTCCGGACCAGTACAAGCAGCCACACACACACATACACGTGCATGCACGTCGCTATATAAGTGCAATAATCTTGGACGCGACGTTAAACCCAATTTCACCTCACCTCACCACCTCGTGAATAGAACAAATGCTGGCCTCCTTTATCGTTCTGTGAATGACTAGGATATTGCGGAAAATAACATACTCACCCGTTGACTCACTCAATCACAAACCATTGTGTGTACGACTGAAAACTTCCAGTCCTTTATTGTGCTGTGATGAGTTGACTCCTTACACAGTTGTAGTATTGGTGGTTATAGTAGTTGTAGCAGTAGTTGTTGTTGGTGTAACCGCCTCCGTGGTCTAGTGGTAGAGCGTCCGCCCGGAGAGCGGAAGGTCCGGGGTTTGATCCCAGCCGCGTCATACCTAAATACGTTAAAACATGGTACTTGTTGTTACCCTGTCTGGCGCTCAGCATTAAGGACTAAAACAAGGACTGGTCGGCTCGGAATCAGTATACTGTGTCTGAGTGGGGTATTCATGTTAAACTGCGGCATGGTATCTCAGTGAGCTAGCACTATAAATCGGCATCAGTCCGGACCAGTACAAGCAGCCACACACACACATACACGTGCATGCACGTCGCTATATAAGTGCAATAATCTTGGACGCGACGTTAAACCCAATTTCACCTCACCTCACCACCTCGTGAATAGAACAAATGCTGGCCTCCTTTATCGTTCTGTGAATGACTAGGATATTGCGGAAAATAACATACTCACCCGTTGACTCACTCAATCACAAACCATTGTGTGTACGAGTGAAAACAGACAGTCCTTTATCGTGCTGTGACGAGTTGACTCCTTACACAGTTGTAGTATTGGTGGTTATAGTAGTTGTAGCAGTAGTTGTTGTTGGTGTAACCGCCTCCGTGGTCTAGTGGCAGAGCGTCCGCCCGGAGAGCGGAAGGTCCGGGGTTTGATCCAAGCCGCGTCATACCAAAAGACGTTAAAACATGGTACTTGTTGTTACCCTGTCTGGCGCTAGGCATTAAGGGGCTAAAACAAGGACTGGTCGGCTCGGAATCAGTATACTGTGTCTGAGTGGGGTATTCATGTTAAACTGCAGCATGGTATCTCAGTGGGCTAGTACTATAAATCGGCATCAGTCCGGAGTGGTACAAGCAGCCACACACGCACACACGTGCAATAATCTTGGATGCGACATTAAACCCAATTTCACCTCAAGTCACCTGTTGTTGTTGTGTTCAAGATTGTCAAGATTACTAGTTGTGTAGTAGGTGATGTCGTAGCATCTTGTCGCATTTGGTAGTAGTTGTAGTTGCTGCAGTAGTGGTTCAGGCGCATTGGGATTTTTTGGTTTGTTTGTTTGTTGTTTAATTTTACAGCTATATGACGCCGGTCTTTAAATAATCGAGTCTAGACCAGACAATCCACTGATTCACATCATGAACATCGATCCACGCAATTGGGATCGAGGACATGCATCAACCAAGTCAGCGAGCCTGACCACCCGATCCCGTTAGTCGCCTCTAACGACAAGGATAGTCACCTTTTACAGCAAGCTTGGGTCTATCACTGTGTAGAAAGTTTTGGAAGCGAGTTAGGCGGTGTATAAGGGGACAAGAGCATGCCTCTCGCATCTCACACATTTCATTACACATTTTCATCTGAGAATACACAAGACCAGCTTTCGTGTGAGGATCACCCCAGACCCATCTCAGAACCTTGACAACCGTCGCCGCTGGGGTAATATACTATCATCACTGACTTTTGCTATCACCACTGTATTTTCGTACTGGACACTGACCACTGCCTTCATATCATATATTGCCATCGAATATTGTACAACCACTTTATTGTGTACTGCTACTGTAATTGTTGTGCAGTAATTTGTGTTGATTTGTAAACCGAGTTAAGTTTGTAATACAATTATTAATTGTACACCATTTGTTGG
This sequence comes from Haliotis rufescens, assembly GCF_023055435.1. Classification (NCBI taxonomy): domain Eukaryota; kingdom Metazoa; phylum Mollusca; class Gastropoda; order Lepetellida; family Haliotidae; genus Haliotis; species Haliotis rufescens. The sequence goes on along the minus strand of NW_025963824.1, from coordinate 14,853,092 downwards.
TTGTTTGTTGGTTTCACATTAAGCTCTTTTACGTAATTTTTTCAGGGTTAACATATTGTTTCAATTTGGGAATCGACACGTAACAGTGTATGGTGGTGGGATTCGAACCCACGATCACAGTTATCTGGTACGTCTCGGGGATGCAACTCTGCACAACGAATTGAGCCGTCTAATATGACCGTTATTAGATTACATAGAAATGCAAAGTGTTTGTTTCTTGTCGTGAAAATACGTTTGGTTTATAAAAAACGACAAAGACAATAACGATATATGAACTAATTTCTAGAGCAACGATGAAAGATGTGTTTAATTTTGAGAAAGGCAACCCACGCTGCCATTGCTACTATGGTTTTAGAACAATTGGAGCAAGCAAAAGACCACTGGGGTTTGAAAAGGAGTATAACCATTGCTGCGCATACGTAACTTAATTCACTTAAAACACATGCGACACCAACTGCATTAATCGAAAAGGGCGGCAACGCGGCAATGCGACATAATCAATCTGTCGCATTTTTGCGCATTTTAACGCCTTTTTTACACATTTTTTATGGGACGACAACGCGACATATTTTGACCTTGAAAGATGTCGCGTTGTCGCATTGTCGCCCTTTGGTAAAATGAAAAGCGATATTATTCAAGGCGTGACAACGCGACAATGCGACAAATGGCGGTAATATCGCGTTGTCGCATTGTCGTGCTTTAATTTTAACACTTTTTGCTTGTTTTTGTAAGGGCGACAACGCGACAACGCGACAATGTCCCTTCTAGGATTCCATACTGAACCAATATCCATTGAAAGGCATAGTTCAGCTCGTCCTTTCACAGAAATGATATTGTGTCTCTAAAGAAAATCCCAACTCCCCCGAATAATAGACGGCATAACCCGTGAATGCCCTATAGGTCAAGCTTAACTTTAACACGCCTAAAGTTACGCACATTCAGCACTGATCCAACACGTAGTGGATATACGATGGAAGGCGACGAGGAAGAAGGGACGTTTAAGGGGTAAGATAATTACATTCAACAATTACTATTGGAAGATCCCATCTCCCATCAGTTCTCAGTGTGAAAACGTAATCACTTTTTAAAACAATGTGCATTTTATCAAACTTGACAAATATCATGTTCAATAGCATAACTGCCATTTGTGAAAAGAAGCTAGTCCCTGGTATGTCATAATTTATAAATAGGAGCTCAGCGCAACTACGACAATGTGCAGTTTCACTCTGTCCATTGGTTTGTTTGTTTGTTTGTTTGTTTGTTGTTTAACGCCGCACTCAGCAATATTCTAGCTATATGACGGCGGTCGGTAAATAATGGAGTCTGGACCAGACAATCCAGTGATTCACATCATGAGCATCGATCCACGCAATTGGGATACGATGACATGTATCAATCAGGTCAGCAAGCCTGACCACCCGACCCCGTTAGTCGCCTCTTACGACAAGCATAGTCGCCTTTTACAGCAAACATGGGTTGCTGAAGACCTCTTCTATCCCGGATCTTTACGGGTCTTGCACACTGGAGGTTACACTTATATATACGCCATGCCATCAGTACCGGGACTGCAGGTGCTTAAGCCTACCTTTTACGTAGTCACCTTTCACGGCAAGCTTCGGTTGCTGAAGACCTCTTCTACCCCGGATCTTCAAGGGTATGTCCATACGTATATCAACTACACTAAAAGATTTAAATAAATGCAAGACTCTGTTTCCTGCTGCTTCTCTGTGTATAGCCTCAATTGTGATATTATTCAACGTCAGTCATTTCAATATTTCGGGAGAGGGTTACCAAAGTTGTGAAGACACGTGTCCAATCCGTTTGCTTGTGGATAATATAAAATGTATGTTTAACTCAAACGGTACCAAATGAAGTAGCCTTACTGTCCTATCACGACTAATATCTGCATCTGTAGTCTAAAGCTGTTAAAACGCATACAACCCTATAAGGTTCATGCGACCAACGACCACCGATACCCGATAGACAGGGCGTCAATATCCATCAAGCCAGTCAAACCTGTTGAACGGTCCCGACAACGCGAAAACCGGGCTCTAAAAAATGAACCATTTCACAACGCAGTTGGCAAACTTTCAAGTCGTTGTGAGACCGTGAAGGGAAAGCATATCGACATGTAGCTGAGTTCTTGGGCTGCTCGGCGCTGTATTAGACTAAGAGAAAGGTCATTAATTATATGGGACAATATGTAGGGGCAACTAATTTGATATAGGATGGGGGGTCATGAAAATTATATTACAGAAAATGATGTGTGTGTGTGGCAAAGCTTGATAGCCTAAGGCCAATCTCCAACACCCCCCCCCCCTCCCCCCACCCCCCACACCCCCAAAAAAAGAAAGAAAGAAGAACAAAAGAACACACACCCTATTATAAATGTCCAGTCCTTTATCAGAATCGATCTGGGTGGTTCAAGGAGGACATCGTCGACATACAAAGGAGTCGTCGTAGACCACAATCTCGGCAGATGGACCGGCTCCGTGGTCTAGTGGTAGAGCGTCCGCCCGGAGAGCGGAAGGTCCGGGGTTCGATCCCCGGCCGCGTCATACCAAAATACGTTAAAACATGGTACTTGTTGTTACCCTGTCTGGCGCTCAGCATTAAGGGGCTAAAACGAGGACTGGTCGGCTCGGAGTCAGTGTACTGTGTCTGAGTGGGATATTCATGTTAAACTGCGGCATGGTATCTCAGTGAGCTAGCACTATAAATCGGCATCAGTCCGGACTAGTACAAGCAGCCTCACACATACATACACGTGCATGCACGTCGCTATATAAGTGCAATAATCTTGGACGCGACGTTAAACCCCATTTCACCTCACCTCACCTCGGCAGATGTTCGGCAGATGCTTCATGTCACTCTCGTTTGTCGTGCATTGAAGACACTTTTAAGTGGTTGTTGACAGAAAGCCTAGTTCACTAACAATAATAGACTTAATATCACTGTCATTGAAGACACTATCAAGTGCTTGTTGACAGAAAGCCTTGTTCACTAACAATAATAGACTTAATGTCACTGTCATTGAAGACACTATAAAGTGGTTGTTGACAGAAAGCCTAGTTCACTAACAATAATAGACTTAATGTCACTGTCATTGAAGACACTATAAAGTGGTTGTTGACAGAAAGCCTAGTTCACTAACAATAATACACTTAATGTCACTGTCATTGAAGACACTATAAAGTGGTTGTTGACAGAAAGCCTAGTTCACTAACAATAATAGACTTAATGTCACTGTCATCGAAGACACTATAAAGTGGTTGTTGACAGAAAGCCTAGTTCACTAACAATAATAGACTTAATGTCACTGTCATTGAAGACACTATAAAGTGGTTGTTGACCAAAAGACTAGTTCACTAACAATAATAGACTTAATGTCACTGTCATTGAAGACACTATAAAGTGGTTGTTGACAGAAAGCCTAGTTCACTAACAATAATAGACTTAATGTCACTGTCATTGACGACAGTATAGTGGTTATAGACAGAAAGCCTTGTTCACTTTCAATAATAGACTTAATGTCACTGTCATTGAAGACAGTATAGTGGTTATAGACAGAAAGCCCAGCTCACTTACTATTATAGACTTAATGTCACTGTCATTGAAGACACTATAAAGTGGTTGTTGACAGAAAGCCTAGTTCACTAACAATAATACACTTAATGTCACTGTCATTGACGACAGTATAGTGGTTATAGACAGAAAGCCTTGTTCACTAACAATAATAGACTTAATGTCACTGTTATTGAAGACACTATAAAGTGGTTGTTGACAGAAAGCCTTGTTCACTAACAATAATAGACTTAATGTCACTGTCATTGAAGACACTATAAAGTGGTTGTTGACAGAAAGCCTAGTTCACTAACAATAATAGACTTAATGTCACTGTCATTGAAGACACTATAAAGTGGTTGTTGACAGAAAGCCTAGTTCACAAACAATAATAGACTTAATGTCACTGTCATTGACGACAGTATGATGGTTATAGACAGAAAGCCCAGCTCACTAACAATAATAGACTTAATTTCACTGTCATTGACGACAGTATCGTGGTTGCAGACAGACAGCCTAGTTCAGTTTCTCAGCTTTCATATGTGACACGTGAGAGATAACAAATAGATTTAAACAGTGCATCTCGTTTGCCCAACGTATGGCTGAACGCTCGCAATAAAGTCCACCCCTTCTGTCAAACATATATATGTTCCTGATGGTCCATCCCTTTTGTCTAACACATATATATGTTCCTGATGGTCCACCCCTACTGCCTAACATATATATATGTCCCTGATGGTCGTCCCCTTCTGTCTAACATGTATATGTTCCTGATGGTCCACCCCTTCTATCTAACATGTATATCTTCCTGATGGTCCACCCCTTCTGTCAAACATATATATGTTCCTGATGGTCCACCCCTTCTATCTATCATGTATATGTTCCTGATGGTCAACCCCTTCTGTCTAACATATATATCTTCCTGATCCTCCACCCCTTCTGTCTAACATATATATGTAACTGATGGTCCACCCCTTCTGTCTAACATATATATGTTCCTGATCCTCATACCCCTTCTGTCTAACATATATATGTTCCTGATGGTCCACCCCTTCTGTCTAACATGTATATCTTCCTGATCCCCATACCCCTTCTGTCTAACATATATATGTTCCTGATGGTCCACCCCTTCTGTCTAACATATATATGTTCCTCATGGTCCACCCCTTCTGTCTAACATATATATCTTCCTAATCGTCCATCCCTTCTCTCTAACATATATATGTCCCTGATGGTCGTCCCCTTCTGTCTAACATGTATATGTTCCTGATGGTCCACCCCTTCTATCTACCATATATATCTTCCTGATGGTCCACCCCTTCTGTCAAACATATATATCTTCCTGATGGTCCACACCTTCTATCTATCATGTATATGTTCCTGATGGTCCACCCCTTCTGTCAAACATATATATGTTCCTGATGTTCGTCCCCTTCTCTCTTATATATTTATCTTCCTGATGGTCCACCCCTTCTGTCAAACATATATATGTTCCTGATGGTCCTCCCCTTCTGTATAACATGTATATGTTCCTGATGGTCCACCCCTTCTGTCTCACATATATATGTTCCTGATCGTCCATCCCTTCTGTCTAACATATATATGTTCCTGATGGTCCACCCCTTCTGTCTAACATATATATGTTCCTGATCGTCCATCCCTTCTGTCTAACATATATATGTTCCTGATGGTCCACCCCTTCTGTCAAACATATATATGTTCCTGATGGTACACCCCTTCTCTCTTATATATTTATCTTCCTGATGGTCCACCCCTTCTGTCAAACATATATATGTTCCTGATGGTCCTCCCCTTCTGTATAACATGTATATGTTCCTGATGGTCCACCCCTTCTGTCTCACATATATATGTTCCTGATCGTCCATCCCTTCTGTCTAACATATATATGTTCCTGATGGTCCACCCCTTCTGTCTAACATATATATGTTCCTGATCGTCCATCCCTTCTGTCTAACATATATATGTTCCTGATGGTCCACCCCTTCTGTCTAACATGTATATGTTCCTGATGGTCCACCCCTTCTGTCTAATATAGGTATCTTCCTAATCGTCCACCCCTTCTGTCTAACATATATATCTTCCTAATCGTCCATTCCTTCTCTCTAACATATATATGTTCCTGATGGTCGTCCCCTTCTTTCCAACATGTATATGTTCCTGATGGTCCACCCCTTCTCTCTTACATATCTATCTTCCTCATCGTCCACCCCTTCTGTCTAACATGGGAATCTTCCTGATCGTCCACCCCTTCTGTCTAACATGGATATCTTCCTGATGGTCCACCCCTTCTGTCTAACATGTATATGTTCCTGATGGTCCACCCCTTCTGTCTAACATATATATGTTCCTGATGGTCCATCCCTTCTGTCTAACATATGTATGTTCCTGATCGTCCATCCCTTCTGTCTAACATATATATGTTCCTGATCGCCCACCCCTTCTGTCTAACATATCTATCTTCCTAATCGTCCATCCCTTCTCTCTAACATATATATGTTCCTGATGGTCGCCCCTTCTGTCTAACATGTATATGTTCCTGATGGTCCACCCCTTCTGTCTAACATATCTATCTTCCTAATCGTCTATCCCTTCTCTCTAACATATATATGTTCCTGATGGTCGTCCACTTCTGTCTAACATGTATATGTTCCTGATGGTCCACCCCTTCTGTCTAACATATCTATCTTCCTAATCGTCCATCCCTTCTCTCTAACATATATATGTTCCTGATGGTCGTCCCCTTCTGTCTAACATATATATGTTCCTGATGGTCCACCCCTTCTGTCTTACATATATATGTTCCTGATGGTCGTCCCCTTCTGTCTAACATGTATATCTTCCTGATGGTCCATCCCTTCTGTCTAACATATATATGTTCCTGATCATCCACCCCTTCTGTTTAACATGGATATGTTCGTGATGGTCCACCCCTTCTGTCAAACATATATATGTTCCAGATGGTCCACCCTTTCTGTCTAACATATATATGTTCCTGATCGTCCACCCCTTCTGTCAAAATATATATGTTGCTAATCGTCCACCCCTTGTGTCTAACATATATATCTTCCTGATGGTCCACCCCTTCTGTCTAACATATATATGTTCCTGATGGTCAACCCCTTCTGTCTAACATATATATGTTCCTGATGGTCCACCCCTTCTGTCAAACATATATATGTTCCTGCTGGTCCATCTCTTCTGTCTAACATATATATGTTCCTGATGGTCCACCCCTTCTGTCAAACATATATATGTTCCTGATGGTCCACCCCTTCTGTCAAACATATATATGTTCCTGATGGTCCACCCCTTCTGTCTAACATATATATGTTCCTGATGGTCCTCCCCTTCTGTCAAACATATATATGTTCCTGATGGTCCACCCCTTCTGTCAAACATATATATGTTCCTGATGGTCCACCCCTTCTGTCAAACATATATATGTTCCTGATGGTCCACCCCTTCTGTCAAACATATATATGTTCCTGATGGTCCATCTCTTCTGTCTAACATATATATGTTCCTGATGGTCCACCCCTTCTGTCAAACATATATATATGTTCCTGATGGTCCACCCCTTCTGTCTAACATATATATCTTCCTGATCGTCCATCCCTTCTCTCTAACATATATATGTTCCTGATGGTCGTCCCCTTCTGCCAAACATATATATGTTCCTGATGGTCCACCTTTTTGTCTAACATACATATCTTCCTGATGGTCCAACCCTTCTGTTTAACATGTATATGTTCCTAATGGTCCACCCCTTCTGTCTAACATATACTTGTTCCTGATCGTCCAACCCTCTGTCTAACATATACATGTTCCTGATGGTCCACCCCTTCTGTCTAAGATATATATGTTCCTAATGGTCCATCCCTTCTGTCTAACATATCTATCTTCCTGATCGTCCACCCCTTCTGTCTAACATATATATGTTCCTGATGGTCCACCCCTTTTGTCAAACATATATATGTTCCTGATCGTCCACCCCTTCTGTCTAACATGTAATTGTTCCTGATGGTCCACCCTTTCTGCCTAACATATTTATGTTCCTGATCGTCCACCCCTTCTGTCTAACATATATATGTTCCTAATCGTCCATCCCTTCTCTCTAACATATATATGTTCCTGATGGTCGTCCCCTTCTGTCTAACATATATATCTTCCTAATCGTCCATCCCTTCTCTCTAACATATATATGTTCCTGATGGTCCACCTCTTCTGTCTAAAAAAAATATATTCCTGATCGTCCACCCCTTCTGTCTAACATGGATATGTTCCTGATGGTCCACCCCTTCTGTCTAACATATATATGTTCCTGATGGTCCACCCCTTCTGTCTAACATATATATGTTCCTGATGGTCCACCCCTTCTGTCAATCATATATATGTTCCTGATGGTCCACCCCTTCTGTCTAAAATATATAAGTTCCTGATCGTCCACCCCTTCTGTTTAACATGGATATGTTCCTGATCGTCCACCCCTTCTGTCAAACATATATATGTTCCTGATGGTCCAACCCTTCTGTCAAACATATATATGTTCCTGATGGTCCACCAATTTTGTAAAACATATATATGTTCCTGATGGTCCACCCCTTCTGTCTAACATATATATCTTCCTGATCGTTCATCCCTTCTCTCTAACATATATATGTTCCTGATGGTCGTCCCCTTCTGTCAAACATATATATGTTCCTGATGGTCCACCCCTTCTGTCTAAAACATATATGTTCCTGATCGTACACCCCTTCTGTTTAACATGGATATGTTCCTGATGGTCCACCCCTTCTATCAAACATATATATGTTCCTGATGGTCAAACCCTTCTGTCAAACATATATATGTTCCTGATGGTCCAATCCTTCTGTTTAACATGTATATGTTCCTGATGGTCCACCCCTTCTGTCTATCATATACTTGTTCCTGATGGTCCAACCCTCTGTTTAACATATATATGTTCCTGACGGTCCACCTCTTCTGTCTAAGATATATATGTTCCTAATGGTCCATCCCTTCTGTCTAACATATATATGTTCCTGATGGTCCACCTCTTTTGTCAAACATATATATGTTCCTGATCGTCCACCCCTTCTGTGTAACGTATATGTTCCTGATCGTCCACCCCTTCTGCTGTCTAACATATATAATTATGTTCCTGATCGTCCACCCCTTCTGTCTAACGTATATGTTCCTGATCCTCCATCCCTTCTGTCTAACATATTTATGTTCATGATCGTCAACCCCTTATGCTGTCTAACATATATAATTATGTTCCTGATCGTCCACCCCTTCTGTCTAACATATATGTTCATGATCGTCAAGCCCTTCTGTCTAACATATACACATGCACAAAAGTTAAGCGCCACCATAATCATAGTCTCTTGATTTCACGTGTGGGAATCAGAAATACGAAATATTATGATGTAACCGAATTAGGCTTCCATAGTTTCATGAACCCAAATTTGTCCAGATGCCACAAGGAAAGCGTGCTTTACGTGTTGCTGCAGTTCCCCTACCCTATAAATAGTGAAATTCAAGTTTCAGACACGTGGTTGCATTTTACTCCTGTTTCTTATGGACCACCCCTTCTGTCTAACATGGATATGTTCCTGATGGTCCAACCCTTCTGTCAAACATATATATGTTCCTAATGGTCCACCCCTTCTGTCTAACATATATAGTTCCTGATGGTCCAACCCTTATGTCTAACATATATTTGTTCCTGATGAGCCACCCCTTCTGTCTGACATATACATGTTCCTGATGGTCCACCCCTTCTGTTTAACATGTAGCTGGTCCTGATCTTCCATTCCTTCTGACTAACATGTAGTTGGTCCTGATGGTCCATCCCTTCTGTCTAACATATACTTGTTCCTGATCGTCCACCCTTTCTGTTCCTGATCTTCCATCCGTTCTGTCTACATGTAGCTGGTCCTGATGGTCCACCCCTTCTGTGTAACATGTAGCTGGTCCTGATCTTCCATCCGATCCGTGCAACATGATATGATAATTAACATCACACGTTATGTTACAGATCCGCCAGTAGGCCTCTGATATACGCTATCCTCGCCGGGTCGATGCTGATAGCTCTCGGTCTAGCATTTGGTCTTGGCTACGGTCTAGGTCCACGTCAGAGGGCGGTTGCATCAGCAGAGATGACGACAGCGGCTCCGCCATCGGTACAAGAAGGGAAATCTAAAACAGGAAGTTTCAGATTTGCCTCTGTCGCCTCTGATACTATGCGCTGCTCCGAAGTTGGAACGTAAGTCCCTGGGTGTATCATCACCATACGTACACGTCCCGTAGTGTATCATCAAGTTACGTACACGACCCATAGTGTATGATCACGTTACGTATACGTCCCAGATTGTGTCACCACCATATGTTCACGTCCTAGAGTGTATCATCACCATACGTACACATCCCAGAGTGCATCATCACCATACGTACACGTCCCAGAGCGTATCATCACCATACGTACACGTCCTACAGAGTATCACCACCATACGTACACGTCCTACAGTATATCATCACCATACGCACACGTCCCAGAGTGTATCACCATACGTACACGTCCTATAGTGTATCATCACCATACGTACACGTCCCAGAGTGCATCATCACCATACGTACACGTCCCAGAGCGTATCATCACCATACGTACACGTCCTACAGAGTATCACCACCATACGTACACGTCCTACAGTATATCATCACCATACGCACACGTCCCAGAGTGTATCACCATACGTACACGTCCTATAGTGTATCATCACCATACGTACACGTCCCAGAGTGCATCATCACCATACGTACACGTCCCAGAGCGTATCATCACCATACGTACACGTCCTACAGAGTATCACCACCATACGTACACGTCCTACAGTATATCATCACCATACGCACACGTCCCATAGTGTATCACCATACGTACACGTCCTAAAGTGTATCATCACCATACGTACACGTCCCAGAGTGCATCATCACCATACGTACACGTCCCAGAGCGTATCTTCACCATACGTACACGTCCTACAGAGTATCAACACCATACGCACACGTCCCAGAGTGTATCACCATACCTACATGTCACACAGTGTATCATCACCATACGAACATATCCGAGAGTGTGTCACCATACGTACACGTCCTACAGAGTATCACCACCATACGTACACGTCCTACAGTATATCATCACCATACGTACACGTCCCAGAGTGTATCATCACCATACGTACACGTCCCAGAGTGTATCACAATGCGTACACGTCCCAGAGTGTATCAACACCATACGTACATGTCCTAGAGAGTATCCTCGCCATACGTACATGTCCCAGAGTGTATCATCACCATACGTACACGTCCTAGAGTGTATCACAATGCGTACACGTCCCAGAGTGTATCAACACCATACGTACATGTCCTAGAGAGTATCCTCGCCATACGTACACGTCCCAGAGTGTATCATCACCATACGTACACGTCCTAGAGTGTATCATCACCATACGTACACGTCCAAAAGTGTATCATCACCATACGTACACGTCCCAGAGTGTATCACCACCATACGTACACGTCCCAGAGTGTATCACTTTCCAACGTACACGTCCCAGAATGTATCATCATACGTACACGTCCAAGTGTGCATCGTCACCATACGTACATGTCCTAGAGTGTATCACCACCATACGTCCATTTCCTAGAGTGTATCACCACCATAAGTACATGTTCTAGAGTGTATAGTCACCATACGTACACGTCCCAGAGTATTTCGTCACAATACGTACACGTCCTAGAGTGTACCGTCACCATACGTACATGTCCCAGAGTGTATCGTCACCATACGTACATGTTCCAGAGTATTTCATCACAATACGTACATGTCCCAGAGTGTATCGTCACCATACGTACATGTCCCGGAGAGTACCGTCACAATACGTACATGTCCCAGAGTGTATCGTCACCAGACGTACATGTCCCAGAGTATTTCATTACAATACGTACATGTCCAAGAGTGTATCGTCACCATACGTACACGTAGCAGAGTGTATCATCACAATACGAACATGTCCCATAGATTACCGTCAAAATACGTACATGATCCAGAGTTTATCGTCAAAATACGTACACGTCCCAGAGTGTATCGTCACCATACGTACATGTCTCAGAGGATTTCGTCACAATACGTACATGTCCCAGAGTGTATCGTCACAATACGAACATGTCCCAGAGTGTACCGTCACAATACGTACATGTCCCAGAGTGTACCGTCACAATACGTACATGTCCCTCAGTGTATCGTCACCATACGTACACGTCCCAGAGTCTACCGTCACAATACGTATATGTCCTAGAGTGTACCGTCACAATACGTACATGTCCCTCAGTGTATCGTCACTATACGTACATGTCCCTCAGTGTATCGTCACCATACGTACACGTTCCAGAGTGTACCGTCACAATACGTACATGTCCCAGAGTATTTCGTCACAATACGTACATGTCCCAGAGTATTTCGTCACAATACGTACATGTCCCCCAGTGTATCACCATACGTACACGTCCTAGAGGGTATCATCACCGTACGTACATGTCCCAGGGTGTATCACCATACGTATACGTCCTAGAGTGTATCATCACCATACGTTTACGTCCAAGAGTGTATCGTCGCCATAGATACACGTCCTAGAGCGTGTCCTTACCATACGTACATGTCCTACAGTGTATCACCACCATACGTACACGTCCAAGAGTTTATCACCACCATACGTACATGTCCTAGAGAGTATCCTCACCATACGTACACGACCCAGAGTGCATCGTCACCATACGTACATGTCCTACAGTGTATAACTACGATACGTTCATCATGTCCTAGAGTGTATCGTCACAATACGCACATGTTCCAGAGTGTATCGTCACAAAACGTACATGTCCCAGAGTATATTGTCACCATACGTACACGTGCTACAGTGTATCATCACCATACGCACTTGTCCGAGAAGGTATCACCATACGTACACGTCCCAGAGTATATCGTCACCATACGTACACGTCCCAGAGCATATCGTCACCATACGTACATGTCCCAGAGTGTATTGTCACAATACGTACACGTCCAAGAGTGTACCGTCACCATACGTACATGTCCCGGAGTATATCGTCACCATACGTACACGTCCCAGAGTGTATCACCATACGTACATGTCCTAGAGCATATCATCACCGTACGTTCACGCCCCGCAGTGTATCACCATACGTACACGTCCTAGAGGGTATCATCAGCATACACACACGTCCCAGAGTGTATCACCATACGTACACGGCCTAGAGTGTATCGTCACCATACGTACACGTCCTAGAGCGTATCAACACGGTACGTTCACGTCCCATAGTATATCGTCGCCATAGATACACGTCCTAGAGCGTATGCTTACATAACGTACATGTCCTACAGTGTATCACCACTATACGTACACGTCCAAGAGTGCATCGTCACCATACGTACATGTCCTAGAGTGTATCACCACCATACGTACATGTCCTACAGTGTATAACCACTATACGTTCATGTCCTAGAGTGTATCGTCACAATACGTACATGTTCCAGAGTGTATCGTCACAAAACGTACATGTCCCAGAGTATACAGTCACCATACGTACACGTGCTACAGTGTATCATCACCATACGCACTTGTCCGAGAAGGTATCACCATACGTACACGTCCCAGAGTATATCGTCACCATACGTACACGTCCCAGAGTATATAGTCACCATACGTACATGTCCCAGAGTGTATTGTCACAATACGTACACGTCCCAGAGTGTACCGTCACCATACGTACATGTCCCAGAGTATATCGTCACCATACGTACATGTCCCAGAGTGTATTGTTACAATACGTACATGTCCTACATTGTATCATCACCATAGGCACATGTCCGAGAGTGTATCACCAAACGTACACGTCCCAGAGTGTATCGTCATCATACGTACATGTCCCAGAGTAAATCGTCACAATACGTACATGTCCAAGAGTGTATCGTCACCATACGTACACGTACCAGAGGGTATCATCACCATACGTACATGTCCCAGTGTTTACCGTCACAATACGTACATGTCCCAGAGTATATCGTCAAAAAACGTACACGTCCCAGAGTGTATCGTCACAATACGTACATGTCCCATAGTGTATCGTCACCATACGTACATGTCCCAGAGTGTACCGTCACTATACGTACATTTCCCAGAGTGTATCGTCACCATACGTGCACGTCCCAGAATGTATCACCATACGCACACGTCCTAGAGCATATCATCACCATACGTACACGTCCCGCAGTGTATCACCATACGTACACGTCCTAGAGCGTATCAGCACCGTACGTACACGTCCCAGAGTGTATCACCATACGTACACGTCCCAGAGTGTATCATCATGTTACATACACGTTCCATAGTGCATCACCATACGTACACGTCCTAGAGTGTATCATCGTGTTACGTACACGTCCCAGAGTGTATCATCATGTTACATACACGTTCCATAGTGCATCACCATACGTACACGTCCTAGAGTGTATCATCGTGTTACGTACACGTCCCAGAGTGTATCACCATACGTACACGTCCTAGAGTGTATCATCATGTTACATACACGTTCCATAGTGCATCACCAAACCTTCACGTCCCAGAGTGTATCCTCACCATACGTACACGTCCTAGAGTGTATCACCATATGTACACGTCCCAGAGTGTATCATCACCATACGTACACGTCATAGAGCGTATAATCAGCGTACGTACACGTCCCAGAGTGTATCATCATGGTACATACACGTCCCATAGTGTATCACCATACGTACACGTCCTAGAGTGTATCATCACCATACGTACACGTCCCAGAGTGTATCATCACCATACGTACACGTCCCATAGTGTATCATCATTGTACATACACGCCCCATAGTGCATCACCATACGTACACGTCCCTGAGTGTATCCTCGCCATACGCACATGTCCTAGAGAGTATCCTCGCCATACGTACACGTCCTAGAGAATATCCTCACCATACGTACATGTCCCAGAGTATACCGTCACAATACGTACATGTCCCAGAGTGTATCACCATACGTACACGTCCTACAGTGTATCATCGCCATACGTACACGTCCCAGAGTGTATCGTCACCATACGTACACGTCCCAGAGTGTATGATCACAATACGTACACGTCCCAGTGTGAACCGTCACAATATGTACACATACGCCCCAGAGTGTACAAACGAACTAACGGCCATATGTTCCTGGTACATCCAAGGGACACCACTCTATACAGTGATTTGATGCCACCAGTGCCTCCTTTGATGGTAACCCCGTCTGTTATGCCTTGTCAAGTAGATGTGTTTGTTTCTCAGGAACGTGTTGGCCAGAGGTGGATCCGCAGTGGACGCAGCTATAGCCACTGCAGTATGTTCCTGTGTTTTAAATGCACAAAGTTGCGGACTAGGAGGAGGATTCTTTATGACGGTTTACAACAGGTAAGATAATTCCAGGAACCCAGAAAAATAACTCATAAATTATAAAATCTGGCATATAATGGCATCTGTCCATAAGAAACTGTACATTGTTCCTTGTTCATTATTAAAGAACAATGCTGCCAGATAGTCTTTGTAAAATGTTTGGTTTACAATACACTAGAATAATGACTAAGAAATGATTGATTTAAATAGATATATCTAAAACATATATTGCCATGGGATTGTTTTGAATTCAATCTACAGTAACAATAAACATGAACGAAAATCAAAGGAGAACCTGACAAAAAAGTAATATTATCTTGAAAATGAGGGCGGTGGGGTAGCCTAGTAGTTAAAGCGTTTACTCGTCACGCCGAAGATCCGGGTTTGAATCCCCACACGAGTAGAAAGTGCTAAGCCCATGTCTGATGTCCTCTGCCGTTATGTTGCTGGTATAATGCTAAAAACTCAACTCACTCACTGAACAGCAATACAGGACCTGGATGAGGACCAGGAATTTTATTATTGAAATAATAGTTCATAATTCCTGTCAAAATATAGCGTTGTGTTCTGAGATTTGAGGAACCAAACATTTTTCTTTGACCCACAACATATTTTTTCTTTTGTTGACCTGAGGCGAAGCCTTTTTTTAAAAGACAAGTTTATCATGATCCCGCTATCACCCTTCCCCCAGTTTGTTTTGTTTGCTACTTTGAGTTCTTTGAAACGTTGCAAGGTAACTCTTGTCAAACATTTCTTCTTTTGTGTGACTAGAACATCGGGTATGTCACACGTTTTGGATGCTCGAGAAAGGGCGCCCTTGGCCGCCAACAGCACCATGTACGTTGAACGAGAGAAGGGTGCATCCCTCAACGGTGAGTTGCAAGAAAACAGGGCATCTAACCGTCACAGGTCCATTTTGCTCTCAGAGCAGATACAATCATCTTGTGGTGATTGCCTTTGAAGGAGAATGTATTCTTTGTCGAATGTCATATTATGACTTTCGTCACCAGGGTGCATGTTTTAAATTTTATAATTGAGTAATATTTGTATTTATATGATATAAAGTGTGTGTATTAAATCAAATTTAAACAAGTGAAATTTTTATAGCTTTTTGAAAAACAAAACAGAAGATTATTTAAATATAAAATCGAAACGAAAGTTACGCTTTTATAGAAATCCGCAGATTGGCCCTCTAACCACGCCTCTGTGGCAGCCTTTATGTCTTCGTCATCCTGGAAGCGTCTTCCACATAGGGCAGATTTCATTTGCCGGAACAGGAAATAGTCACTGGGGGCTAAGTCACGGCTGTACAGTTAAATCACCCGACCTACAGCCCAGACTTAGTCCCCAGTCACTATTTCCTATTTCCTGGGGATTTCTATGAAAGTGGTATTAAAAGCTTGAAGGACAAATGAAATAAGTGTATTGAGGTGAATAGTGGTTGTATTGAAAAAGTGCAAAAGATATTCTGCGACTTGGTCTTATATTGAAGTTGCAAAACTTATTGAACGCCCCTCGTAACGCTATCGTTATGAACTTTGCAGATAATGTTAACATTGCTGTACACCTGTGTCCTGACCAGACAACTAAAATGTGTCTGCTGTATAGGTATGTAACTACGCTTATAAACCTCCGGTGACGTCATCCCATTGTTCTCCAGTCGGGTTAAATCTCATAAACAGGGACGTTGTAATGTCCCTGGGATTATATAAAATATCCCCTGGATTTTATAGGATATTCAAGTCATATTTGCTGTTTATAAACCTTTTCATTGGAATCTTTATTAAGTAAGAGAGTTCTTTCTATAGGCATTAAAACCTATTGTGAGGTCTTATTTTCGTTCGGGAGGTTTTACGTTGAATGTAAAACCTCAAATCCCAGTTTTAACCAAGTAACTGAAAAAATTACAACAAGTAGCAATTCAAAATTTTAATTCAATTAAAATTGAATGTCATGTGTACAGTTCCGCGTGGACATTTAAAAGCGACATCACTTCAGAGTCTCCGGTGAAAGGACAGCGAGGTTTCAAAACACATGCTTTTAAACAAGTGCTTATCAATGCTGCACAATTTGCACGTGCAGTAACTGCTAGCCGTTACGTCACAACTACCTCTATGTAACAGTTGGATTGTTTAAAGTCGACAATCTTGTAAAGCAAAAAAACACCTTTAAAATTCGCGAATTTTCGTTTTGAAAGGTTTAAAAGAAGTGGAATATTGCAACACAAACATTTAGAAACCGATGATTTCACTTTCATTTAAAAGTAAGTATTTTAGTTGTGTTTTGTTGTTGACACATCCAAGTGCTCTTGAACGCCTGGCAAGTCAGCGAATTTCACGTGCAAGTTATGATATCCCGTCTTCAAGGAAGCGCTATAATTAAGCGCCTCATTTATAGATGCTCGTTATAACATTTAATCAATTTAGACGATTTATAAGTATGGAAAAACACTTTCCCTCGGTTTCGGTAGACAGAGCATGTCCCCTTGGTTTTTCCCTCTCCCCAGGGCATGCTCTGTCTACCAAAACCTCGTAAGCGTGTTTTCTCCAATACATAATGTGTTATAATATCCAAGGGATTTTATTAATATAACTTCCGTTCAGATTGTAACATGTAATGAAAAGTAAAAATCATATGTCAAATGTTTTCTATGTATTCCCGAGGATAGAACTCGTAACCTTCATATCTGTAGCCCAGTGAGTGTACCACAAGGCTACAGGGGTGTTGATTGGCCGTACTGCTTTTTAGAATGTCCTTTTCAAGAACGTACGCCAGCAACATATATTTTACGCCCGTTTCCTAAGGTTCATGGGAAGTATGTTCGAAACATAAAAATGTTGATAAATGTTGTTTTAAGTTTCTTTTTTCGGTTCATAAGTTAGATAAAACACTTCCCGTCGGTTTTTATTATATCTAAAACCGTTATCCTTGGGATGCGTGTTTTAAATGTGATAAGAACCCTTGGACGTGCTTTATTGTACACTTATAACGAGTTGAAATTTAGTTTGGGGATAATTTTAAGGTTCAAAATCGGTTTATAAGTAAGATAAAACACTTCCCCTCGGGTTGTTATGATATTTAAAACCCCTTTCCCTCGGAAAATCCCCCGGGATGCGGGTTTTAAATAGCATAATAACCCTCTGACGTGTTTTATCCTATACTTAATAAGTATATTACATGTCATGTTACTTCATATACTGAATTGAATAAAAATAATTTTTTTTAAACTTTGCAGATAAGAGTGACGTGAAATTGATTGGTCACTGAAATCCAGCGTTGTACCTTGACCTACAAAACTAAAATCCATCGGACCCCAGATAATTAATTCAAGAGTCCATACAGAAATATGAGGGTCCTGTAAAGTAAAAAAATGGCGAAGCGTAACGTACTGTAAGATTTAATAATTACTTTAATTACAGGAACTATATATGCTTTTGCCAAGAATTTAGTGCTATACGAGACATATTTGTTTCTGCGTCCATTCTATACATTAGTGCCTTCTGCGGGCGCATTTCTGCGTCGCGGCCGCCTCTGTGGTCTAGTGTTAGAGCGCCCGCCCGGAGATAATTTGGAACGCGAATTAAACCCAATCTCACCTCACCTCACCTCACCTCACCTCACCTCACCTCACCTCACCTTTCTGCGTCGCCAGACACCCTGCAGATGTCACCTCACCTCACCTTTCTGCGTCGCCAGACACCCTGCAGATGTCACCTCACCTCACCTTTCTGCGTCGCCAGACACCCTGCAGATGTCACCTTACCTCACCTCACCTTTCTGCGTCGCCTGAAACCCTGCAGATGTCACCTCACCTCACCTTTCTGCGTCGCCAGACACCCTGCAGATGTCACCTCACCTCACCTCACCTTTCTGCGTCGCCTGAAACCCTGCAGATGTCACCTCGCCTCACCTCACCTTTCTGCGTCGCCTGAAACCCTGCAGATGTCACCTCACCTCACCTCACCTTTCTGCGTCGCCTGAAACCCTGCAGATGTCACCTCACCTCACCTTTCTGCGTCGCCAGACACCCTGCAGATGTCACCTCACCTCACCTCACCTTTCTGCGTCGCCTGAAACCCTGCAGATGTCACCTCGCCTCACCTCACCTCACCTCACCTCACCTCACCTCACCTCACCTCACCTCACCTCACCGTTCTGCGTCGCCAGACACCCTGCAGATGTCACCCCACCTCACCTCACCTCTCTGCGTCGCCTGAAACCCTGCAGATGTCACCTCACCTCACCTCACCTCACCTCACCTCACCTCACCTCACCTCACCTCACCTCACCTCACCTCACCTCACCTCACCTCGCCTTTCTGCGTCGCCTGAAACCCTGCATATGTCATTTTGCTACAACTCAGATTACAATATGACTATATAGCCTAATATGAATAGAGATTATGTCATGGATGTCACGTATCTCTGTCAACAATTTGTTTAGAGATGATTAACCCCTTCATTGGTCGGTGGAAATGTTTTTGTCTGGAAACAAAAAAACCGACCTTTTTTGCTATTACCGCTTTTCTGTCCCTCTCATCTACTTCAGACACGGTTTGTCGACTGTATCAATCTCCTTGTTTAGAACATCCGATACATGCACCAGTGGCCTTTTTGAAGTACTTAGCATGTAAGAAATAAATTTCGTACACCGGTAATTACCAATTACTTTGGAATACAGTGACCAAAGTGACCAAAGTGCAGTAGAATTGTCCTACTCGGGGATGGCCCATGAAAAGTAGTTCCGTTATCTCTTGTCATACTTTGTAAACGTCACTTTTAAATTTTCCTGTATATCAACTGGCCTTGTGGGCATCATGTCACCGGAAATCTAAGGGAACAATGGGTAGGTATGAGTGAGTGAGTGAGTGAGTGACATCCCGATGGGGACACCATGAATACTATTCACACATTTCTTTATTCGGGACAGGAAAGGGAACGTGTCGTTTTATGGAAGTACAAGAAATATCCAGTACGTTTAACAACACCTTCCGGACATTTCTGCATCCAAACCATAATCATTCGTCAATGAAATATCAATTTTTACTCCGAAGCGCAGGTAAAATCACTATAACAGAAGCACAAGTTGTTGTCAGTCACAAGTGAGGCTGCACATGCGGCAACGCGAAATAATCTACGACGATGAAAATATTTCGATTTTGGATTTTTGGTGAATGAAATACTGGTATTTTTCTATAGTATTTCTTGCCAAATGTTAATTTATTTTTATGGAATTGGGAGAGGGGTGAGTGAGTGAGTGAGTGAGTGAGTGAGTGAGTGGGTAAGTGAGTGAGTGAGTGAGGGAGGGAGTGAGGGAGTGAGGGAGGGAGTGAGAAGTTATCTGAGTGAGTGAGTGAGTGAGTGAGTGAGTGATGCATGTCTCTATATATACGGTACTGACAAACGTGGAATGATAATCAGGATGTTTCTCAAATATTTAAAACCATGTAGCAGGCTGAAAGTGTCAACATGGCGTCAACAGTGTTCGGTCTTGATGTGACGTCATCTACTGTGACGTCATGCATTACATCACCAATGGTCTCTGTATCATGAGCCATAGCGATAATAATTATATGACACAATATTCAATTTCAGGTGGCCTTGCTATTGCTGTGCCGGGGGAACTAATGGGGTATTGGGAGGCCCACCAGAGATTTGGTAAACTACCGTGGAAATATCTCTTTGAGCCAACAATCAAGATGTGCAGAGAAGGAGTGAAGTTAACCAAGGCAACGGCTTATGGAATATCCAGATCCGTCGACCTACTTCGAAACGGTTCATTCACGTAAGCACAACGTGTTTCTTTGTTGCCTAAAATATAGTTGCAGTCATGCTTGTGACTTGTACAACAAAACGATATGAGAACTCCCGGCTCGAATTTAAGGGCCGAATCAACCTATGCTTGTCGTTCGAGACCACAAATATTTCGGTTGGTATGACTCGGTGAGTTATGTGAGTACGTCTAACTGAACGACCCAACGGCGTGGGACGTTGGTCATAAAGCTCCCATGTGATGTACAACCAGCCTTCGCATTAATTGAATGTTGCTGGTCAGATGGGCACGAGCGATTATCAGTCTGTCATGACAACTAGTGTAACGCATTAACCTGTCTGATTTCTGGTTTGATGAGGGGCGGTCGGGTAGCCTAGTGGTTAAAGCGTTCGCTCGTCACGCCGAAGACCCGGGTTCGATTCCCGACATGGGTACGATGTGTGAAGCCCATTTCTGGTGTCCCCCGCCGTGATATTGCTGGAATATTGCTAAAAGCGGCGTAAAACCTCACTCACTCACTCACTCACTCACTCACTCACTCACTCACTCACTCACTCACTCACTCACTCACTCACTCACTCACTCACTCACTCACTCACTCACTCACTCACTCACTCACTCACTCACTCACTCACTCACTCACTCACTCACTCACTCACTCACTCACTCACTCACTCACTCACTCACTCACTCACTCACTCACTCACTCACTCACTCACTCACTCACTCACTCACTCACTCACTCACTCACTCACTCACTCACTCACTCACTCACTCACTCACTCACTCACTCACTCACTCACTCACTCACTCACTCACTCACTCACTCACTCACTCACTCACTCACTCACTCACTCACTCACTCACTCACTCACTCACTCACTCACTCACTCACTCACTCACTCACTCACTCACTCACTCACTCACTCACTCACTCACTCACTCACTCACTCACTCACTCACTCACTCACTCACTCACTCACTCACTCACTCACTCACTCACTCACTCACTCACTCACTCACTCACTCACTCACTCACTCACTCACTCACTCACTCACTCACTCACTCACTCACTCACTCACTCACTCACTCACTCACTCACTCACTCACTCACTCACTCACTCACTCACTCACTCACTCACTCACTCACTCACTCACTCACTCACTCACTCACTCACTCACTCACTCACTCACTCACTCACTCACTCACTCACTCACTCACTCACTCACTCACTCACTCACTCACTCACTCACTCACTCACTCACTCACTCACTCACTCACTCACTCACTCACTCACTCACTCACTCACTCACTCACTCACTCACTCACTCACTCACTCACTCACTCACTCACTCACTCACTCACTCACTCACTCACTCACTCACTCACTCACTCACTCACTCACTCACTCACTCACTCACTCACTCACTCACTCACTCACTCACTCACTCTGGCTTGATGAGGGTTGCCGTGTTGTCCATTCAGGCTGCAAACAATTTGTACATATCAATGTTTTGTTCTATTGGTGCATAACTGTTTTACTATTCTATACCAGAATGGCCGCCTCCGTGGTCTTGTGGTAAAGCGTCCGCCCGGAGGGCGGAAGGTCCGGGGTTCGAAAACCGGCCGCGTCATACCAAAAGACGTTAAAAGATGGTACTTGTTGTTTACCCTGCCTGGCGCTCGGCATTAAGGGCCTTAAAGAAGGACTGGTCGGCTCGGAGTCAGTATACTGTGTCTGAGTGGGGTATCCATGTTAAACTGCGGCATGGTATCTCATTGAGCTAGCACTATAAATCGGCATCAGTCCGGACTAGTACAAACAGCCACACACACACACACACGTGCATGCACGTCGCTATATAGGTGCAATAATCTTGGACGCGACGTTAAACCCAATTTCACCTCACGTATACCAGAATGAACTTTAAACCTACATCTGAATATGTCAACGTTTTATTGTCTTACTGTGTAGCTGTTGTATCATTCCATACTAGATCGACTTCCACCCTACATCTGAATATGTCAACGTTTTATTGTATTACTGTGTAGCCGTTTTATCATTCCATACTAGATCGACTTCCACCCTACATCTGAATATGTCAACGTTTTATTGTCTTACTGTGTAGCTTTTTTATCATTCCATACTAGATCGACTTCCACCCTACATCTGAATATGTCAAAGTTTTATTGTACTACTGCGAAACTGTTTTATTACTCCATACCAGAATGTACTTCCACCGTACATCTGAATATGTCAACGTTTTATTGTATTACTGCATAACTGTTTTATTACTCCACACCAGAATGTACTTTCACCCTACATCTGAATATGTCAACGTTTTATTGTATTACTTTGTAACTGTTTTATTTACTCCACACCAGAATGTACTTTCACCCTACATCTGAATATGTCAACGTTTTATTGTATTACTGCATAACTGTTTTATTACTCCATACCATAATGTACTTCCACCCTACATCTGAATATGTCAACGTGTTATTGTATTACTTTGTAACTGTTTTATTTACTCCACACCAGAATGTACTTCCACCCTACATCTGAATATGTCAACGTTTTATTGTATTACTTTGTAACTGTTTTATTTACTCCACATCAGAATGTACTTCCACCCTACATCTGAATATGTCAAAGTTTTATTGTATTACTGCATAACTGTTTTATTACTCAACACCATAATGTACTTCCACCCTACATCTGAATATGTCAACGTTTTATTGTATTACTTTGTAACTGTTTTATTTACTCCACACCAGAATGTACTTCCACCCTACATCTGAATATGTCAACGTTTTATTGTATTACTTTGTAACTGTTTTATTACTCCACACCAGAATGTACTTCAACCATACGACTGGTGCCATGGTGAAGGCTGGAGACACGGTCAAGTATCCAAAACTCGCAGACACCCTGGAGACTGTCGCTACTGAAGGGGCCTCGGCCTTCTATAACGGCAGCCTGACTGATGCCATAGTGACTGAGATAAAGGAAAATGGTGGGTGTTGTTGAATGGGCGGGGTAGGGGAGAAGATAGGTGAGATAGAGGTGAATGGTTGGTGATGTTGAAAGGTGTGATGGAGGAGAATGGTGTTGAAAGGTGCGATGGAGGAGAATGGTGTTGAATGGTGAGATGGAGGAGAATGGTCAGAGGTGTTGAAAGATGAGGTGGAGGAGAAAGGTGTTGAATGCTGAGATGGAGGAAAATGGTGTTGAATGGTGAGATGGAGGAAAATGAGGGGTGATGTTGAATGATGTGATGGGGAGAGTGTTGAATGTTGTTGAATGGTGTGATGGAGGAAAATGGTATTGAATGGTGTGATGGAGGAGAATGGTCTGAGGTGTTGAAAGATGAGGTCGAGGAGAAAGGTGTTGAATGGTGAGATGGAGGAGAATGGTGGGTGATGTTGAATAATGTGATGGGGAGAGTGTTGAGTGTTGTTGAATGGTGAGATGGAGGAGAATGTTGTTGAATGGTGTGATTGAGGAGAATGGTGTTGAATGGTGAGATGTAGGAAAATGGTCTTGAATTGTGTGGCGGAGGAACGTGATGAGTGTCGTTCAATGGTTTGATGGAGGAGAAGGGTGAGTGGTGTTGAATGGCGTGATTGGGGAGAGAGTTGAGTGTTGTTGAATGGTGTGATGGAGAAGAATTGTTTGTAGTGTTGAATGATGAGGTGGAGGAGAATGGTGGGAGGTGTTGAATTGTGTGATGGAGGAGAGTTGTGAGTGTTGTTGAATGGTGTGATGGAGAAGAATAGTTTGTGATGTTGAATGGTGTGATGGAGGTGAATGGTGAGAGGTATTGAATGGTCTGATGGTGGAGAATGTTGAGAGGTGTTGAATGGTGTGATGGAGGAGACTGGTGAATGGTGTTGTTTGATAAGATGGAGGAGAATGGTGAATGGTGTTGAATGGTGTGATGGAGGAGAATGGTGAAGGATGTATTCCAACGCATAAATGTTAATGTGTCGTTTGTTATCTCTGAGTAGGCTAAAACCACAACAAGTCCGATCTCTCTCAACTGTGGTTCATTCCAGGTGGCATCGTATCAAAAGAAGACCTGATTGGGTATACGGCCTCATGGCGAACACCAGTTACCTTCACCCTGAGAGATGGCAACACAGTGCACTCAATGCCCGCAACAGGAAGTGGAGCTGTGTATGCATACATCCTCAATGTCCTAGACGGTATGGCCTTGCCTTTAATGTCCTAGACTGTATGGTCTTGCACTTAATGTCCTTGACGGTATGGCCTTGCCTTTAATGTCCTAGACTGTATGGCCTTGCCCTCAATGTCCTATACGGTATGGCCTTACCTCAACGTTCTTGACGGTATGGCCTTGCCTTTAATGTCCTAGACTGTATGGCATTGCCCTCAATGTCCTGTACGGTATGGCCTTACCTCAACGTTCTTGACGGTATGGCCTTGCCTTTAATGTCCTAGACTGTATGGCCTTGCACTCAATGTCCTAGACGGTATGGCCTTGCCTTTAATGTCCTAGACGGTATGGCCTTACCCTGAATGTCCTACACGGTATGGCCTTACCCTCAATCTCCTAGACTATGTGGCCTTACCCTAAATAACCTAGACCGTATGGCCCTGCACTTAATGTCTTAGACTGTATGGCCATGCACTCGATGTCCTAGGCGGCATTCCCTTACCTTCAATGTCCTAGACTGTATGTCCTTGCCCTCAATGTCCTAGACAGTATCCCTTGTCCTCAATGTCATAGAAGGTATGGCATTACCCTCAATGCCCTAGACGGCATTGCATTGTCCTCAATGTCCTAGAAGGTATGGCATTACCCTCAATGCCCTAGACGGTATAGCCTTGTCCCCAATGTCCTAGACGGTATGGCCTTACCCTCAATGTCTAAGATGGTATGGCCTTGTCCCCAATGTCCTAGACGATATGGCCTGGTCCTCAATGTCCAAGACGGTTGGCCTTGTCCCCAATGTCATAGAAGGTATGGCCTTGCCCCCAATGTCCTAGACGGTATGGCCTTGTCCTCAATGTCCTAGACGGTATGGCCTGGTCTCCAATGTCCTAGACGGTATGGCCTGGTCTCAAATGTCCAAGACGATATGGCCTGGTCTCCAATGTCCTAGATGGTATGGTCTTACCCTTAATGTCCTAGACGGTATTGCCTTGTCCCCAATGTCCTAGACGGTATGGCCTGGTCTCCAATGTCCTAGACGGTATGGCCATGTCCCCAATGTCCTAGACGGTATGGCCTTGTCCCCAATCTCTTAGACGGTATTGCCTGGGCTCCAATGTCCTAGAAGGTATGGCCTGGTCTCCAATGTCCTAGACGTTATGGCCTTGTCCTCAATGTCCTAGATGATATAGCCTTCTCAACAATGTCCAAGACGGTATTGCCTTGTTCCCAATATCCTAGACGGTATGGCCTGGTCTCCAATGTCCTAGACGGTATGGCCTTGTCCCCAATGTCCTAGACGGTAGGGCCTGGTCTCCAATGTCCAAGACGGTATGGCCTGGTGTCCAATGTCCTAGAAGGTATGGTATTACCCTTAATGTCCTCGACGGTTTTGTCTTGTCCTCAATGTCCTAGACGGTATGGCCTGGTCTCCAATGTCCTAGACGGTATGGCCTTGTCCTCAATGTCCTAGACGGTATAGCCTTGTCCCCAATGTCCTAGACGGTATGGCCTTGTCCTCAATGTCCAAGACGGTATGGCTTGGTCTCCAATGTCCTAGAAGGTATGGTCTTACCCTTAATGTCCTAGACGGTATTGCCTTCTCCCCAATGTCCATGACGGTATGGCCTTGTCCTCAATGTTCAAGACGGTATGGCCTTGCCCCCAATGTTCTGGACGGTATGGCCTTGTCCCCAATGTCCTAGACGGTATGGCGTGGTCTCCAATGTCCTAGAAGGTATGGTCTTTCCCTTAATGTCTTACACGGTCTTGCCTTGTCCCCAATGTCCTAGACGGTATAGCCTTGTCACCAATGTCCTAGACGGTATGGCCTTGTCCCCAATGTCCTAGACGGTATGGCCGTATCCTCAATGTCCTAGACGGTATGGCCTGGTCTCCAATGTCCTAGACGGTATGGCCTTATCCCCAATGTCCTAGACGGTATTGCCTTGTCCCCAATGTCCTAGACGGTATTGCCTTGTCCCCAATGTCCTAGACGATATGGCCTGGTCTCCAATGTCCTAGAAGTTATTGCCTTGTTCCCAATGTCCAAGACGGTATTGCCTTGTCCCCAATGTCCTAGAAGGTATGGTCTTACCGTTAATGTCCTAGACGGTATTGCCTTGTCCCCAATGTCCAAGACGGTATGGCCTTGTCCTCAATGTTCAAGACGGTATCGCCTTGTCCCCAATGTCCTAGACGGTATGGCCTGGTCTCCAATATCCTAGACGGTATGGCCTGGTCTCCAATGTCCTAGATGGTATGGTCTTACCCTTAATGTCCTAGACGGTATTGACTTGTCCCCAATGTCCTAGACGGTATGGCCTTGTCCTCAATGTTCAAGAAGGTATGGCCTTGTCCCCAGTGTCCTAGAAGGTATGGCCTGGTCTCCAATGTCCTAGATGGTATTGCCTTGTCCCCAATGTCCAAGACGGTATGGCTTGATCTCCAATGTCCTAGAAGGTATGGCCTTACCCTCAATGTCCTAGACGATATGGCCTTGTCCTAAATGTCCAAGACGGTATTGCCTTGTCCTCAATGTTCTAGACGGTAGTGCCTGGGCTCCAATGTCATAGAAGGTATGGCCTGGTGTCCAATGTCCTAGACGGTATTGCCTTCTCCCCAATGTCCTAGACGGTATGGCCTGGTCACCAATGTCCAAGACGGTATGGCCTGGTCTCCAATGTCCTAGATGGTATGGTCTTACCCTTAATGTCCTAGACGGTATTGCCTTGTCCCCAATGTCCTAGACGGTATGGCCTGGTCTCCAATGTCCTAGACGGTATGGCCATGTCCCCAATGTCCTAGACGGTATGGCCTTGTCCCCAATCTCCTAGACGGTATTGCCTGGGCTCCAATGTCCTAGAAGGTATGGCCTGGTCTCCAATGTCCTAGACGGTATGGCCTTGTCTCCAATGTCCTAGACGGTATGGCCTTGTCCTCAATGTCCTAGATGATATAGCCTTCTCACCAATGTCCAAGACGGTATTGCCTTGTCCCCAATATCCTAGACGGTATGGCCTGGTCTCCAATGTCCTAGACGGTATGGCCTGGTCTCCAATGTCCAAGACGGTATGGCCTTGTCCTCAATGTCCAAGACGGTATTGCCTTGTCCCCAATGTCCTAGACGGTATGGCCTTGTCCTCAATGTCCTAGACGGTATTGCCTGGTCTCCAATGTCCTAGACGGTATGGCCTGGTCTCCAATGTCCTAGACGGTATTGCCTTGTCCCCAATGTCCTAGACGGTAGTGCCTGGTCTCCAATGTCCAAGACGGTATGGCCTGGTGTCCAATGTCCTAGAAGGTATGGTCTTACCCTTAATGTCCTAGACGGTATTGCCTTGTCCCCAATGTCCTGGACGGTATGGCCTGGTCTCCAATGTCCTAGACGGTATGGCCTTGTCCCCAATGTCCTAGACGGTATGGCCTTGTCCTCAATGTCCAAGACGGTATGGCTTGGTCTCCAATGTCCTAGAAGGTATGGTCTTACCCTTAATGTCCTAGACGGTATTGCCTTCTCCCCAATGTCCATGACGGTATGGCCTTGTCCTCAATGTTCAAGACGGTATGGCCTTGCCCCCAATGTTCTGGACGGTATGGCCTTGTCCCCAGTGTCCTAGACGGTATGGCGTGGTCTCCAATGTCCTAGAAGGTATGGTCTTTCCCTTAATGTCTTACACGGTCTTGCCTTGTCCCCAATGTCCTAGACAGTATAGCCTTGTCACCAATGTCCTCGACGGTATGGCCTTGTCCCCAATGTCCTAGACGGTATGGCCTTATCCTCAATGTCCTAGACGGTATGGCCTGGTCTCCAATGTCCTAGAAGGTATGGTCTTACCCTTAATGTCCTAGACGGTATTGCCTTCTCCCCAATGTCCATGACGGTATGGCCTTGTCCTCAATGTTCAAGACGGTATGGCCTTGCCCCCAATGTTCTGGACGGTATGGCCTTGTCCCCAATGTCCTAGACGGTATGGCGTGGTCTCCAATGTCCTAGAAGGTATGGTCTTTCCCTTAATGTCTTACACGGTCTTGCCTTGTCCCCAATGTCCTAGACGGTATGGCCTTATCCTCAATGTCCTAGACGGTATGGCCTGGTCTCCAATGTCCTAGACGGTATGGCCTTATCCTCAATGTCCTAGGCGGTATTGCCTTGTCCACAATGTCCTAGACGGTATGGCCTGGTCTCCAATGTCCTAGACGGTATGGCCATGTCCCCATTGTCCTAGACGGTATGGCCTTGTCCCCAATCTCCTAGACGGTATTGCCTGGGCTCCAATGTCCTAGAAGGTATGGCCTGGTCTCCAATGTCCTAGACGGTATGGCCTGGTCTCCAATGTCCTAGACGGTATGGCCTTGTCACCAATGTCCTAGAAGGTATGGCCTGGTCTCCAATGTCCTAGACGGTATGGCCTTGTCCCCAATGTCCTAGACGGTATGGCCTGGTCTCTAATGTCCAAGACGGTATGGCCTGGTCTCCAATGTCCTCGACGGTATGGCCTTGTCCCCAATGTCCTAGACGGTATGGCCTGGTCTCTAATGTCCAAGACGGTATGGCCTGGTCTCTAATGTCCAAGACGGTTTTGCCTTGTCCCCAATGTCCTAGACGATATGGCCTGGTCTCTAATGTCCAAGACGGTATGGCCTGGTCTCTAATGTCCAAGACGGTATGGTCTTACCCTTAATGTCCTAGATGGTATGGTCTTACCCTTAATGTCCTAGACGGTATGGCCTGGTCTCCAATGTCCTAAACGGTATGGCCTGGTCTCCAATGTCCAAGACGGTATTGCCTTGTCCTCAATGTCCTAGATGGTAATGCCTTGTCCTCAATGTCCTAGACGGTATTGCCTTGTCCCCAACCTCCTAGACGGTATGGCCTTGTCCTCAATGTCGTAGACGGTATGGTTTGGTCTCCAATGTCCTAGACGGTATGGCCTGGTCTCCAATGTCCCAGACGGTATGGCCTTGTCCTCAATGTCCTAGACGGTATGGCCTGGTCTCCAATGTCCAAGACGGTATGGCCTGGTGTCCAATGTCCTAGAAGGTATGGTCTTACCCTTAATGTCCTAGACGGTATTGCCATGTCCCCAATGTCCTAGACGGTATGGCCTGGTCTCCAATGTCCTAGACGGTATGGCCTTGTCCTCAATGTCCTAGACGGTATAGCCTTGTCCCCAATGTCCTACAAGGTATGGCCTTGTCCTCAATTTCCTAGACGGTATGGCCTGGTCTCCAATGTCCAAGACGGTATGGCCTGGTCTCCAATGTCCTAGAAGGTATGGCCTTGTCCCCAATGTCCTAGACGGTATTGCCTGGTCTCCATGTTCAAGACGGTATGGCCTTGTCCTCAATGTCCTAGACGGTATAGCCTTGTCACCAATGTCCAAGACGGTATGGCCCGGTCCTCAATGTCCTAGACGGTATAGCCTTGTCACCAATGTCCAAGACGGTATGGCCTGGTCTCCAATGTCCTAGAAGGTATGGCCTTACCCTCAATGTCCTAGACGGTATGGCCTGGTCTCCAATGTCTTAGTCTGTATGGCCTTGTCCTTAATGCCCTAGACGGTATGGCCTTGTCACCAATGTCCAAGACGGTATGTCATCATTGTCCCCAATGTCCTAGACGATATGGCTCCTTTCTCAATGTCCAGGCGATATGTCATCATTGTCCCCAATGTCCTAGACGGTATAGTCTTCTTTTCATTCTTTATTCATGATCAAACACTAAGTCAAAAGTCCTATAGTCCTATAGTACCTTTAGTACAGAGACGTCACATACATTTTAACTTTGTTTCTATACATCAATGCGTGGCTTATGAAGATGGGCGTGTTTGTTATTATCAAAAACTGGCTCCCTCAGGAGATGTCGCTTGGGTGAGATCAAGCGATATCTACAGTGTAGATATCGCTGCAATGAAATTGCATCACAATGCTTTGAAGAACACTAAAGACACTGCTTTACAAACTGAAGAAGTTGGAAGATTGATGTAGGATGATAAATAAAATCTCACCATCATGTCTTTTGATATCAAATACATCAACACTTGTTGATAAAAGTGGAAAAAATCCCCGGCAAGCCTCGGAGTTTTGCCACTTTTATCTACTCCTGTTCATATATTTGATATCAAAAGACACTCGGGTTCGTTTCTCTATGTATAACTCACTTGTCTTTATACTAACTACTGGAATTCTATAATATTTGGCTCATTAATCTAACAAACAAGGATATATTTTCACCTCAATGGGAAGTAGAATGAACAGTCAAGTAGAACGCGATACCGTCCTCGAGAGACAGGATATTTACAAAACGCCAGAAAATAATCAGTCTCCATTATCTGCCGAAACTGGGTGTAAAAGGCAAAACACTGGTGAAAATTATATAAAAGATCACTAAATATCAGTGATGACACCAGGTGCTCCCGAAAAGGGAAAGCATGTTCTGTTTTAACGTAGCACCAGCCACAATATGCACAATAACGCGAACTATTATTGCTAGTCAAAAAGAATTAGTCTGTGATTTGTAATCGTACATACACGATTTAACAGAAACATATTCTCTCACGAAACATAGCGAGGTGCTGCTTCGACCGATTGTCCGCCCTTTCAGTCAAACTATTCACATTTAGTCATCAGTAGGTTAAGCTGTTCCAATATGAAACACAATGAAACAGTGACACTTATCACAAAAGAAAAGCCACCACCCAGTTGGAGTTTATGGTAGAGGCAGGATGTTTTCATTAACTGCTGCAGACAAATCGTTCTTTATTCTGAAAAGGCGTACAACCCTGGCCGTATACCTTGTACAGCTTCACTATGCTAACCATGCATGGGTGGTTTATCTATGGCTCTGTGTAATCCGCATCGTCACTGACTGCAGATATGACATAAACAGTTGTAGTTCGAAAATGTTGGATGCCATGTATCTGCGTAATAGATATGAATTGAAGCTTTGTGCTCCGAAGATACCTACCTACCTACCTACTTACCTACCTACCTACCTACCTACCTACCTACCTACCTACCTACCTACCTACCTACCTACCTACCTACCTACCTACCTACCTACCTTCCCACCTACCCACATACCTACCTACCCACATACCCACCCATCCAACCACCCACATACATACATACATACACACACACACACACACACACACACACACACACACACACACACACACACACACACACACACACACACACACACACACACACACACACACACACACACACACACACACACACACATACATACATACATACAATTGTTTAACGTAGGTGTTATCACGATAAAGGTGCATAGCTAGATTTTGAAATCAAGTACCGCTTATTAGGAGGAAGGCTAATGGTGTCTTGTATATATTTTGTACGTAACTGTTATAGTGCATAGCAAACTAGTAGGAATAGATATTCATCCTTAATATATAAAGAATTACAACATATACATAATCGACCACTTTTTGGTATATTAACATGTCTACCAGTTTCTAAATGCAATTGATCTGAAAAAAAACATCGAAATAGAAACAAAAACATCAAAACTGAGCCAGGGCCACTTTAGATTTCTGACTGATATGCTATTGGGGTACTCCTGTGTTAAAAAATAGCTTTAAACATTGAATACGATGATGTTTTAGTAGCATGATATGTCAAGCCTGTTCAAAGGTGTACTTTAGACGTGACATGAAGTTAGATGATGGCCACCTATTAAATAGTCTGCACTTCATGAATGCCTGTAACATGTAATATTGTTAGCTGGCATCGTGCCCCAGTGTGTATATATCAAGTTACATTTGCAGGGTACAACTTCACGAGTGAAAGTGTCTCGAATGATGACAACAGCATACTGACATACCACAGAATAGTGGAGGCTTTCAAGTTCGCATATGCCAAAAGATCAGAACTTGGTGATGAAGATTTTGAAGACGTGGCAGATGTAAGTTTGTTTGTTTCTTGTTTAACGCCGCACTCAGCAATATCCCAGCTCATTGACGGCGGTCTGTACATAATCGAATCTGGACCAGACATTCCATTCATGAGTATCGAACTACATAATTTGGATACGATGACGTGCATATAACAAGTCAGTGAGTCTGACCACCCGATCCCATTAGTCGCCCGTTATGGCCAAACAAACATGCGAAAATGGCAATTCACCTGCATGTAATTCCGACTGGAATGCCTCTTTAATGTCATCTGTGTTTGTGATCGTGTTTAAGTTGATGAAAAACATGACATCTCGGGAATTTGGAGATTCTACCCGGGCCAAGATTGATGACGCAGCAACTCACGACGCCAAGTACTATGGTGCTACCTTCTCCAGTGCGCTAGACCAAGGAACCACGCACCTCTCTGTTGTAGATGCGGAGGGAAACGCCGTTGCGATAACATCAACCATAAATTACTTGTGAGTCCAACTTGACATCGATCAGTTTTAAGATGTAAGGCAAACAATGGTGAAAAACATATTTTTACCCCTTTGGCGAACGCTGGGGGTATCACTGATCGAAGAAGAAACGAGCAGGGACTGTTTTACTTCGAGACAACCGTAAGTTCGACACGTCAAAGTTCGACATAACGTTGTGTGACTGTATATGTTTTCTTATACTGATAACTTATTGTATCTGATTTTTCTGAGGTTCCGTTTAAAAGATTAAAGGACATTTATTATTCATATGTATAATGTATGTTACAACTTCTTTCCTATTCAGTTTTGGATCGAAAGTTCTTGGTAAGACAACAGGAATAATTTATAACAATGAAATGGACGACTTCTCGACACCCGGTACTGTCAACGTGTACGGTGTGCCAGCATCACCCGCCAATTATATCAAACCCAGAAAGCGCCCTCTGTCGTCAATGTGTCCTACTGTTGTGGTAGATAACTCCGGTGACGTCATCTTGGTTTTGGGAGGAGCTGGTGGCCCAAAGATTACAACAGCTGCAGCATTGGTATGTTGAAGTACACCACCACAAGCAAAACACGAATCACCATTACAGATTTAGACCTAAAATCATGCAAACGTGTAATCAGGCTCGAAACTATAATACCATATGGGGGCACGGGTGGTTTAGTCGTCAAAGGCGCAGCAATTTGCTGTGCAGAGTTGCGTCCCTTGTCATAACATCAACCTTCGATCGTGGGTTCGAGTCCTGGTTCGCCCCGATTAGTACCTACCATTGAAGTGAGTTACCAAAACTCGACATCACCCATTCACGCACACACACACACACACACACACACACACACACACACACACACACACACACACACACACACACACACACACACACACACACACACACACACACACACACACACACGCGCTCACATGCACGTAGCCATATAAGTGCAATAATGTTGAAGGCGACGTTAATCCCAATTTGATCTCACCTCACCTCATTCCGGACTGGGCTTTGAAACACATTCCGACTGTCTAGTAAGCGCCGTTTTGATTGGTAGAAGGGAGGGCGTTCCGACGTGACCCGTAATGGGATGTGTTCAGATCCTAGCTTGGCAGTAGCAAGAGGGAAGATTTAATCTCAAACATTCAGTCACTCGCTTTATGTTGACATTAATGTTAGTTTGGCAAAATATATTGTACAAAATGGCGACGCCCGTCAAAACAATCTCATCGATAATCAAGATTTATATTGTGAAAAAACGGGTCTTCCTTTGCGAAGTGCATCAAATCATTTGAGCAGCTTGATTGAAAACATGAAGAATTGCAAAACATCTATCGATGCCGAGTTGGCGGGACACATGCTTTGCAAATCCTGGAATATGCATGTTAAAGTCCATGTTATTTACGAACCGGACGTCTGGTTCGTTCAGCGCTCTTGATTGGACTGCGCAGTGACTGGTTGGTCCAGCCATAATGTAACTCCGGTTATCACTGATGATTGGTGTGCACATGATAATTAACGATGTTAAATCACAAAGGATGAACAACTTCTTTATTACAATAAGTGCGACGTTTCGGTGTAGATCCTAACACCTTTATCAAGTAAGTGACATCACTTGCTTGAGGAAGGTGTCAGGATCTACACCGAAACGTCGCACTAATTGTTATAAAGAAGATGTTCATCCATAGAACTTGTCTTACTTCATCACACCAACGT
Source organism: Haliotis rufescens (assembly GCF_023055435.1). NCBI lineage: Eukaryota > Metazoa > Mollusca > Gastropoda > Lepetellida > Haliotidae > Haliotis > Haliotis rufescens. The sequence continues at coordinate 14,817,894 of NW_025963824.1, read as the reverse complement.
CTAAATGCCACTGAAAGAAGTTAAATCACTGACGGAATATGTTGCACATACACCTTAACAATTTTGTGACACTGCAGAACATTGATGCACATCAATCATGACGTGTCACTGACAGAATATATTTCAGATGCACCCGTCTTCACGTTTGTTTCTGTATAGGTAACACTACATACCCTCAAGTTTGGGCAGGGTGCCGGAGAAGCCCTGGACCACAAACGTCTTCATCACCAGCTTTTGCCGTCCACATTATCAGTTGAAGATGGCTTTCCAAAGGTGAGGTTTATCACATGCATATGTGTGTCACTGTGTGTATTGAGGCAGACGTTCAACAGGTGAGGTTTATCACATGCAAATGTGTGTTACATTGTGTATGAGGAGGACGTTCAACAGGTGAGGTTAATCACTTCCATATGTGTGTCACTGTGTCTATTGAGGAGGACGATCAACAGGTGAGGTTAATCACATGCAAATGTGTGTCACTGTGTCTATTGAGGAGGACGTTCAACAGGTGAGGTTTATCACTTGCATATGTGTGTCACTGTGTGTATTGAGGAGGACGTTCAACAGGTGAGGTTTATCACATGCAAATGTGTGTCACTGTGTGTATTGAGGAGGACGTTCAACAGGTGAGGTTTATCACATGCATATGTGTGTCACTGTGTGTATTGAGGATGACGTTCAACAGGTGAGGTTTATCACATGCAAATGTGTGTCACTGTGTCTATTGAGGAGGACGATCAACAGGTGAGGTTAATCACTTGCATATGTGTGTCACTGTGTGTATTGAGGATGACGTTCAACAGGTGAGGTTTATCACTTGCATATGTGTGTCACTGTGTGTATTGAGGAGGACGTTCAACAGGTGAGGTTTATCACATGCATATGTGTGTCACTGTGTGTATTGAGGAGGACGTTCAACAGGTGAGGTTTATCACATGCATATGTGTGTCACTTTGTGTATTGAGGAGGACGTTCAACAGGTGAGGTTAATCACATGCATATGTGTGTCACTTTGTGTATTGAGGGGGACGTTTAACAGGTGAGGTTTATCACATGCATATGTGTGTCACTGTGTGTATTGAGGAGGACGTTCAACAGGTGAGGTTTATCACATGCATATGTGTGTCACTTTGTGTATTGAGGAGGACGTTCAACAGGTGAGGTTTATCACATGCATATGTGTGTCACTTTCTGTATTGAGGAGGACGTTCAACAGGTGAGGTTTATCACATGCATATGTGTGTCACTGTGTGTATTGAGGAGGACGTTCAACAGGTGCGGTCTATCACATGCATATGTGTGTCACTTTGTGTATTGAGGAGGACGTTCAACAGGTGAGGTTTATTACATGCATATGTGTGTCACTGTGTGTATTGAGGAGGACGTTCAACAGGTGAGGTTTATCACATGCATATGTGTGTCACTGTGTGTATTGAGGAGGGCGTTCAACAGGTGAGGTTTATCACATGCATATGTGTGTCACTGTGTGTATTGAGGGGGACGTTCAACAGGTGAGGTTTATCACATGCATATGTGTGTCACTGTGTGTATTGAGGAGGACGTTCAACAGGTGAGGTTTATCACATGCATATGTGTGTCACTGTGTGTATTGAGGAGGACGATCAACAGGTGAGGTTAATCACTTGCATATGTGTGTCACTGTGTGTATTGAGGAGGACGTTCAACAGGTGAGGTTTATCACATGCATATGTGTGTCACTTTGTGTATTGAGGAGGACGTTCAACAGGTGAGGTTAATCACGTGCATATGTGTGTCACTGTGTGTATTGAGGAGGACGATCAACAGGTGAGGTTTATCACATGCATGTGTGTGTCACTGTGTGTATTGAGGAGGACGATAAACAGGTGAGGTTAATCACATGCATATGTGTGTCACTGTGTGTATTGAGGAGGACGTTCAACAGGTGAGGTTTATCACATGCATATGTGTGTCACTTTGTGTAATGAGGAGGACGTTCAACAGGTGAGGTTAATCACATGCATATGTGTGTCACTGTGTGTATTGAGGAGGACGTTCAACAGGTGAGGTTTATCACATGCATATGTGTGTCACTTTGTGTATTGAGGAGGACGTTCAACAGGTGAGGTTTATCACATGCATATGTGTGTCACTTTGTGTATTGAGGAGGACGTTCAACAGGTGAGGTTTATCACATGCATATGTGTGTCACTGTGTGTATTGAGGAGGACGTTCAACAGGTGAGGTTTATCACATGCATATGTGTGTCACTTTCTGTATTGAGGAGGACGTTCAACAGGTGAGGTTTATCACATGCATATGTGTGTCACTGTGTGTATTGAGGAGGACGTTCAACAGGTGAGGATTATCACATGCATATGTGTGTCACTGTGTGTATTGAGGAGGACGTTCAACAGGTGAGGTTTATCACATGCATATGTGTGTCACTGTGTCTATTGAGGAGGACGTTCAACAGGTGAGGTTTATCACATGCATATGTGTGTCACTTTGTGTATTGAGGAGGACGTTCAACAGGTGAGGTTTATCACATGCATATGTGTGTCACTTTGTGTATTGAGGAGGACGTTCAACAGGTGAGGTTTATCACATGCATATGTGTGTCACTGTGTGTATTGAGGAGGACGATCAACAGGTGAGGTTTATCACATGCATATTTGTGTCACTTTGTGTATTGAGGAGGACGTTCAACAGGTGAGGTTTATCACATGCATATGTGTGTCACTTTGTGTATTGAGGAGGACGTTCAACAGGTGAGGTTTATCACTTGCATATGTGTGTCACTTTGTGTATTGAGGAGGACGTTCAACAGGTGAGGTTTATCACATGCATATGTGTGTCACTGTGTGTATTGAGGAGGACGTTCAACAGGTGAGGTTTATCACATGCATATGTGTGTCACTTTCTGTATTGAGGAGGACGTTCAACAGGTGAGGTTTATCACATGCATATGTGTGTCACTGTGTGTATTGAGGAGGACGTTCAACAGGTGAGGATTATCACATGCATATGTGTGTCACTGTGTGTATTGAGGAGGACGTTCAACAGGTGAGGTTTATCACATGCATATGTGTGTCACTGTGTGTATTGAGGAGGACGTTCAACAGGTGAGGTTTATCACATGCATATGTGTGTCACTTTGTTTATTGAGGAGGACGTTCAACAGGTGAGGTTTATCACATGCATATGTGTGTCACTTTGTGTATTGAGGAGGACGTTCAACAGGTGAGGTTTATCACATGCATATGTGTGTCACTGTGTGTATTGAGGAGGACGATCAACAGGTGAGGTTTATCACATGCATATGTGTGTCACTTTGTGTATTGAGGAGGACGTTCAACAGGTGAGGTTTATCACATGCATATGTGTGTCACTGTGTGTATTGAGGAGGACGTTCAACAGGTGAGGTTTATCACATGCATATGTGTGTCACTGTGTGTATTGAGGAGGACGTTCAACAGGTGAGGTTTATCACATGCATATGTGTGTCACTTTGTGTATTGAGGAGGACGTTCAACAGGTGAGGTTTATCACATGCATATGAATGTCACTGTGTGTATTGAGGAGGACGTTCAACAGGTGAGGTTTATCACATGCATATGTGTGTCACTTTCTGTATTGAGGAGGACGTTCAACAGGTGAGGTTTATCACATGCATATGTGTGTCACTGTGTGTATTGAGGAGGACGTTCAACAGGTGAGGTTTATCACATGCATATGAATGTCACTGTGTGTATTGAGGAGGACGTTCAACAGGTGAGGTTTATCACATGCATATGTGTGTCACTGTGTGTATTGAGGAGGACGTTCAACAGGTGAGGTTTATCACATGCATATGTGTGTCACTTTGTGTATTGAGGAGGACGATCAACAGGTGAGGTTTATCACATGCATATGTGTGTCACTGTGTGTATTGAGGAGGACGTTCAACAGGTGAGGTTAATCACATGCATATGTGTGTCACTGTGTGTATTGAGGAGGACGTTCAACAGGTGAGGTTTATCACATGCATATGTGTGTCACAGTGTATATTGAGGAAGTTCAACATGTGAGATGTCCCCCACTATATATTGAGGGTGACTCTTTGAAGGCAGCTTTCCAGGCGAATCAGGGAATTGTTGTTAACGTTTAAGATGTTATCTTTTCTTAAGAGCAACAGTGTTCCGGTCCTTAGATTCTATCGTCATCGATATTCCATATCTTATTCCAATGCAGGCAGTGCTGAATGGTCTCATTGCTAAAGGCCACAACGTCACAGGCTACGGACTCACATCAGTTGTCAATATAGTCAGGGTCAAGGACAACATGAGGCACAGTGCTTGTGATCTACGAAAGGGTGGCCAGCCAGACGGATATTAGTGAATGAAACCACATTAATTGGGAATCGGTTATGTGATGAAATAATCAATGCCATCTTACTGAGTATAACGTGTTCAATTTGACATGCCCATTACATAAACGTTTCTCTTTGCCTTTGTGACCTTGAATGTATGTAATGGTTTTGTAAGTATACGACGACCAAACGATATAACAATAAAATGTACGGTGAAATTTATATTCCTTCGCTTCTTGGTCAGTAACGTATAGAGTGAGTGAGTGAGTGAGTGAGCGGGTGTGTAGGGGGGTGGTTGGGTGGCTGGGTGATTGGGTGTGTGTGAGTGAGTGAGTGAGTGAGTGAGTGAGTGAGTTCTGCCCACCCAAGCAGTGTATTGATACGCGGTTTCTAAAGTTACTGTATTGAAAAAAAATAGTTTTGTAAACATTGATTACTTTAAGAAATCCATGATATGATAAAGATCTTCTTAGCCTCGTTCGTTTCTGTATCGTAAATATCATATATTAGGAATAAAAACTATGTAAACTGAGAAGCAAAGGAAACAAAAACTTATCGAAAGCTACCGATATTATGTTCAGTGTGTTATTTTTGAAAATCAATATATTTCACTTTTGTTCAGCTTGCGTTTACAACTTTTCCAAACATCTCATCTCCATTGAACCAATACACTATTACACAGAACGGTGGGGTAGCCCACAGGTTAAAGCCGTCACGCCGGAGACCCTAGTTCGATTCGATTCTCCATATGGATACAGTGTGAAGCCCATTTATGTTGCCCCCAGCCGTGATATTGATGCAACATTGCTAAAGCGGCGTAAAACCATACTCACTCACTCTTCTTTTTACTTTCTTCAATCTGTTGCAGCAACGAGTGCTTATTAAATAGACATTATCAAATTTAACAACAGCTCTTTCAATATGCAACTGCATTATAAACCCAACTCAGCATACTTTCTGTTGGCCCTCAGGTTATTACTCTCGCCAAAGGCTCGCATATATTTGTCTGTTATTGAAATACACTCAGCTGAACATACCCGCTCTGCCCTGTGCTACAAACATTGGTTCGAAATAGAATAAGCAGAACCATTAAGCAACTAAGAATACATTTCTGAAGGCGTGATCTTTATTCTCAGACTTTTAGCTTCACTGGTCATGTGTGTGTGAATGGTTTCGACAATAAATATAAACTATTCAGTAGTAATTTCCAAAACTGTCACTTTCTAAAAGAGATCATTGAGTTGGAACTGATGTCGGTCTCCTCGTGGATATATTGATCACCTTTATCACTTCAACAATATAGATTATTTACGCATTACTGGATGGAACTGGTCTGGTTCTATAAGCAGCATTGTGTCTCTGTCGTGTTTCTGTCCAAGGTTGTATAGAGACAAAAGATGGCACCAAATCATATCAATGTCGTCCTTCTTGCCTGTGTCCGTGAAATCGTCATTGTATGCCAAGCCTTGAACCAACAGAAGCAGCCAGTGGGAGCGGAAATGTGCAAGGGTTATTGTCGACAATTCTGGTGTAAATATTGTAGGTTTCTGCTGAATACATATGTCTGCAAGGTAAACAGTGTCAGACACCTACACAAATACAGCATATTGTTCTCTGTTCACAAGATTGTTCTGTACGTTTGTTGGTTGTCTAACGCCACAATAGGACATATTCCAGGTCTATGAAGGTGGTCTGTAAATAATCGAACTGGAGCAGTAGAGTACTGCCTGGACGACCAGTAAAGGTTGTTTTTGAACTCTTGTTTGGACCTTTATAACATCCAACATAGTCCATGTTTCCAGAAGAGACATGAACTACAGCATCATCATTAATGCTCGGGAAAACTCTCTCGGGTTGTCTTTACAAGATCAGGAAACATCCAATGTGTACAATGTATGTATATTTGCTAGCAAAAGTCTGTGGACAGAAACAGCATACTAACTCCCAGCCGACCAGTCGTTGTTTTAGACCCTCAATGCCGAACGCGAGGCAAGGTAGCACCAAGTACCATCTTTTAACGTCGTATGGTAGGACGCGGCTAGGGATGGAACCCCGGACCTTCTGTTCTCCAGGGACACGCTCTACATCTCGACCATGAAGGCGTCCTGTCTGAGCGAAGAAGTGTATCATATTAAAACATAGACATAATGCACTGGATAATGGCTCTTATGAAAAGTCACAACAATGATATTTCAAACCAGTAAGATGGGTTATATTTATTATTCAAGGATTACATCTTTACAACAATCTTCACCCTATCGGGCTTAAAGTGGCAACACGCTCCCACGTTTATCAGATTCCACGGCAAGCACATGAAAAAGAAAACGTCACCCCAAGTAACATTGCATGAAAAGTTGTCATTTAAATATCTGGGTAATTTTTGTCAAAGTTTCTAAAATTTAACATTACCTTCTCCGGAAAAACTAAATTTGATGATACAAAAACAAAGCAGATGAAACCGATCGCTCAAACGCATCACGACAACGGCCATGGTAGCCTGATGCACGTGAGTTCCGTGCAAATTGAAATGCACATGCCTTCCCACATTTGTTGCCCTATAAAAATCCACCCAGATCGGATAACATTCATTCGTTATTGAATTGCTACCACATGTCAAGATTGACAAGAAATCAGCGACGCCAAGCCCTTGTACGATTGTATGCTGGACAAACCGCCCGGCAAGTAGCCAATGCATTTCAAGTCCACGTAAGCTCCAGCAACGGTACCAGACCACCAACACTACAGATGGCCGACCACAGAGTGGTAGACCAAGGGTCACCACCTGACGTCAGGATCGTCAGATTGTGCGACAGCATCTCGACAGACCATGGGGACACATTAGTGCGGACACCGTGCGTCGACGACTGACGAGCAGACACCTCCTCTGTCACAGGGCTCACCGAGGACCCATTCTGACACCACGTCATCGCTGGGACCGTCTTCAGTGGGAAACACAGCACCAGCATTGGCGCCATCAGCAGTGGAGAAGAGTCCTCTTCTCAGACGAGAGCCGTTACTGTATCTCAACAGCAGATGGCAGAGAGAGAGAGTCTTGCGTCGCCGTGGGGAACGTTATTCGGATGTTTGTGTTGTTGAGAAAGACTTGTGGTGTGGTACGAGCATCATGGTGTGGGGTGGAATTGGTCTTGCGCTGCAACTGCTGAACTGCGTCAGGCGTTCCTCAGAGTGTGGGCTAAAGTGCCTATTGCCTTCATCAACCGTCTCATCTATTCCATGTATCGACGTTGCACGGCAGTCATCAATGCACATGGCGGACACACGAGATACTGACTTGTGATGCCATTTTCTCAGAGACTAGTGTTGTGTTTCATTCTAAGAACATTTGACACTTTAATTTCAACCTTGATGATTAGTTTTGCCAATTTTCATCTTTTTAATATGTCTCAAAGTTTGTTTACAGTGTTTGGACAAATAAGGTTTCTCATATGTCTATCCATGGTGACGTTTCTTTTGCGGTTCAGTATATGATGCCTAGTCCGCCATAACTCTAAGTAATTTACATGCACGTATCTTGCGCACGGTTGATAAGTGAATACGATTTCAATGGCCCATGCAAACTGATAGTTGTCTATGGTGGTTGATGAACACCAGAGTATGAGCAGGTTGTGTTTTTGCCTGAGTAGACAAACCAGTTTTGATTGAAACTTGTACTTAACGTCCCACGCCTTCTCTGTACGATGTCAAGCCATCAACAACGCCATCGAGCCTAACAACCCGACCCATAAGTCACCACTTTCAACAAGCATCGTTTGCTTGAGAAATTTTCTAAACTGGAATGTCAACTTGAATCTCCACGATTGTTTCTTATATCTGAACATAAACTGACGGCTAAAAAGAAAGTATACATCCATATTTGATAGTGGTTTAAAATGAAAGAAACAATGAATGGTTCTTCGATGGTGATGTAATGCGCAAGGTGGATCAGGTATTGTCATGATCAGATTGAGTTGGTTCCCAGATACCAGACATTTAGTGCTGTGGTGAAATTCGGTGACTTGATTAAATGTGTGTCATTGTACTGTGTGGTACGGTGCTATAACATCGTTCCGTAACCTGTTGATGGCGGGCAGCATCAAGTGATCCTGAAAAGGAAAGTAGCCGTCAGAGACATTGCAGTGGATGACAACCAGAATCTTGTGTTCGTGACCACCTGGAAACCACGTCGCGCTGTCTGCAAAATGACTCCCGAGGGGAAATGATACAGGTGCTTTGTCAAACTGATGAAGGTTGCTTTCTCACTTTGTCTTGATACAAATAATAAAATGTTCTATATCGGTTATATTATAAAAATCTGTCATATACATATGAAGGTAAGAATAAGAAGATTTTTATTTGAAGGTACATGTACAAAGATATTTGACATCGCGTTAGATAAAAATGCACAAACCTTGTACTACAACAATGACAATATATTGATTCAAAATCATTTATCCAGTAACACGAGTGAAATCGGAGCTACTATTGAGTTCAAGCAAATGAATATTGTGGCGATGATATATACATGTCGTCCACAGTTACTTCGTCCCATGAGGTCGGTGTCTGGAGACATTCCATTTAGAGAATATCTTTATGATTGCTATACGTTAATAGGGACCACTACCACTACCACCTTGGTAAGTACAATGTGAAGGGGGTTGTAGGGTGTGGATTGTGGAATGTGTGTCTGCTGATGCATATTTCCTCAGATTTTACCCCCAAAATACATTCTGACTGTTCTGTTGTTCTGAAAGGTATGGTGATGTGACTCAAGTAAAATTGAACGTTGAATTTACATGTGTTTTTGTTTTTTTAAATTACCTCAATTTAGCGCCAACGTGCGTTTATAAATTACTTATGACATATGATGACCTTATAGAATGTTGCTACCCCTGCTCATCCACCCCTTGTTAGCAGCGATGGGGTAGCCATCGTGGTTAAAGCGTTCTCTCGTCACGCCCGAAAACCCGGACTGTCTGAAAAAAAATCCCATCTCTGACAAAAATCCCATAATAATTATTGTTAATAGCTAATCATTCATGTTACTTTTGATTATGCAGTCAGTGAAACGTTACGTTATTATACTTATAGACATAAATATTGTGTTATGTTTTGTATTGTGTTTCAAAAGTTGTATTGTATCATCAGTTCATACATTTTATAACCCTTTCTATAGACTCAACGTGCTTTCTGCCTGTAATATGCTTGACGTGCTTTGTGTTTCAAAAGTTGAACTGCATCGCCACAGAGAAGCACTGGTGTTAAGTGTTTCCCAAATGAGCTAAACGAATAAACGTAATGTATACTGTTGTTTTATGCAGGACTATACACAGAAGCGCTTTGGCTAAATGTAGATGTGTTACTGCTTATAACCAAATTGAATTAGGACGGTACATTAACATGCTATAGATACTTTGTTATTTCAAATTGTCGAGTGTATAATGCTGATTGCCACGAGACAAACTCAAATTTTTTCACCCTGTCTTATGTGCAGAAATCAGTGTATATTTCGTCGGGTAATATTTTTGTCATTTCCCACAAAAATGCCACCAAAATAATTGGATACAATTAAGAAGAGTCTCTCTTAACTCTATCAACGTATGGACTGGCACATGTATGGATGTTATTATTGAACATTGGTGTAATGAATTGGGGTGAGACTTTAAAATTGTATGTCTGTATGTATGGCACAGATTGCACGATTGCAGTCAGTGGAGATCTGAAATCAGTCTTGGCTGGGTCATTATGGAGGAAGGACTCTGGGGGCTGTCGTGGTAGTCCCTGGTAAATAACAATTACTTTTTGCTCACAATAGGTTCTATAAGATCTAGTATTGATTTTGTAAGTAATCTTTTGTTGTGAAATATGTTTACGTAGAAATGTGTTGCTACACATTGTTGAGCACTTCTTTTAGAAACAACCAGTTTGTTGTAACTTAGTAATCAAGATACGATCGGATTTTCACTTGAATTTTGATGTTCGGCATATACTCTCCACACAGTGTGAAAACTTGTTTTTTACTTGTATTTGTGTTTCAAAAGTTCGGTGAGTTCTATATGAGAACTAACGTTACTCAGTTAAAAGTAGCCTGCTCATGAGCAGAGTCTAAATAGTTGTACGGTTATGGAAACAAACGCAAGAACAATGTAGTTGTTAATCAGTCAAATGTCATGGAATCACTTGCAATTTACTTATGTGGAAACTGCTGACAAGTATGGACACTCATATGGACATTTAGAAGGTTTTATTGAACACTGTGAAGCCTGTTTCTGCTGTCTCGTCATCGATATTGCTGGAATATTGATGAAGGCGGTGTCAAATTCTATTCTTTTACTCATTCTTCAAACAGAATTTACAGTTCACAGTTCCTGGGCTGTTCTTACATCAAGTGAGAGTTGGTTATAGAGGAAGTGTCCTGCAGTTTGATGACCGATTACCGAATGTCTTAAAACGTGTTGGTACAGTCCAGCAAAGATTACTTGATCTGATGAGATGACGTATTAGCTAGTACTTAACACAAGACCCGACATATGATGGAGCTTATCAGATGACCTGAGTTTACGTCATATCTGATATACTGGAGCTGATAAGATGATCTCAGATGATGTAATGGCTGGTACTGTGTAAAAGCTCGTACAGATATACTACGGTTCTGTTGTTGAATGCCTTGAACATAAGCATGTTGAATTGGTTTCTTTTATGGATTGTTTGTTTGTTTTTTAAACCACACTCAGCAATATTCCAGCTATATAATGGCAGTCTGTCAATAATCAAGTCTGGACCAGACAATCCAAACGCTGATATCAGGAAGATCGATCTAGGCAAATGGGAAACGATGACGTGCATCAATCAAGTCAGAGAGCCTGACCGCCCTATCCTGTTAGTCGCCCCTTGTTACAAGCATGATTTGTTGAAAACTTATTCTAAATGTTTCATAATTTTTGTGTGAATATAAACATGGAGCGAAACATGATGTATATTTATATTTGTATCGATATATTAACTTTTTTTACCTTATCCGTACTTGGCGGTAATGGTAATTGCATCCAGACGGAAATATCTGAGTGGAAACAACAAAACCCTTTTGTTAATCACGAGAAATATATACCAAAAACAGATGCCATTGCTTGCAAGATCCCGACTCAATCATAAGCATATCTTTATGAATCACTATCAAACAGTGATGATACCAGGTGCTCGCGAAAGGTAGCGTGTATTCTACCCCACTGGTGGCACACGTCACACACACTTTCGAGAGAACATAAATAAAGAAGTTTATGTGCGCACTCAATCACTTCAACTTATTTTACCTCTTTCGTAAAAAAGACAGTTTCAAAACCTTGCAGGTATATGTACTGCTGAAAGTAATCGTTGCACAGAGAGCACAATACAATTTGCTACTGAGTAGTGCAACACTTGTGAATGCACTAATGCCCCTTTCAGCGTCAAGGACGTTACTTGACGAATTATGCTTGAAACTGAGTCAAAAGAACATCACGTTGCAAACGTCTTTGGTATCTGTCACAGAGTGATCATCTGGGCATGGAATCGATACCATACGTTTGGATGAATTACAAAGCGACGTACAGCAGGCCATAAGCGTTACACCACACAGGTGAAGACAGGTTTCTCCTGATTGCAGCAAGACGTCATCAGTTCATGACTGCCACCACTCTCAGAAATGACCTGTGGAACGTAAGTACGTAGCATTAACGTTTCTACTCAGTGTGTATTCGTCTCAGTGAGGCTGGTCTCCGGTCACGGAGGGCATGCTATCACATTCCACTGATCTGACATCACAGGCAGGCAAGCTTGGATCGGACTGAAAATCACGTTAATGGGACATACTTTCACTGATGAATCGAGATACTTTCTAGCACTCACAGATCGTCGTGCCCGACTGTGACGTAGAAGAGGAAAACTATTTCAGGATTCCAACGTAGCCGAACCTGATCGCTAGCGTGAGGGCTTAATCATGATTTGGGGTGGGATCTGTAGAGCTCGAAGGAGCAATCTCTATATCCTTCAGAGGGGCACGATGACAGACGTGTGCTACAGGGAAGATATTCTGGGTATGTACTTGAGACCCTATGCTGGTACCATCGGACCTCATCCTCATGGATGATAACGCACGACCTCATCATGACAGAGTCATTGCTATCTACTTAGATAGGAGAACATTATCCGCATGGATTCAATAACCTTGTCACCAGACCTAAACACTATCGATCGTATGTGGGACGACCTGCAGATCGCCCTCTCGCGACGCCCTGACCTTTCAACAACTCTATTGGAACTCAGCAATGCTCTCACTGACGAGTGGAGAAATCTTCCCTTGACGACCATCCAGACATATTGGGGGCATCAGACAACGGTGCCAGGCTGCGATCGCATTACATGGATCAGATACATTTTACTGCGAGTTTTTTGGGCGGGAAATGCATTTGTTTTCGTGATTTTTGGACGTTCTTGTTTTGGTCAGATACTCTCATTTTGACGCGTGTTGGTCGCATGCTATTTGCTGGCATTGTGTACATTTCCCTTGCCAATCAATCTTACAAGCCTTGATATAACTGACATATTATTTAAAGTGGCATTACATGGCACTCAATTTAACATTTTGAATAACGAATACAATATAATCAGGGCCAGATTTAGTTCAAGACTTTCTGTGATGTTACCTGCAATATATATAATATGCTTTCTCAAAGATTGAGGGGGTAGTTGGAATCATCAAGACATATCTTCTTAGGAGAATGCGATCAGAAGTTATGTGTTCTAATGGTTGGTGTGATGAGATGGTGGCTCACTAGGTCGTCAAAGAGGTCGGTGGTCAAGTTCGAAATTTGCATTTTGAAGCCTGCGTAACTAATATCGGATAAATCCACCTATGCTCGAATTATTCGAGGAATGCTTCTGAAGAATCGACCAATGTCAGCTTGACTCATGTTGTCTACTCATCAGTAGATCAAGACTGAGTTCATTGAGGCTTGTTGGTTGACTTTGACATTGATGTATACGTCTGCCAATGACATCGCAGACGCCTGAAACCATGTTGCCTGCAAGTTTAGTGAAATGTGAATTTTCACAAGCACATGTACAAATTTAAGACATTGTCATAGTCCAAAGTCAGGTGCCGCCCACTGAAGCAGAGGTGGAAGCTATTTCACAATTAGAAGTCCCCAACACCAAGAGGAACTTATGTGATTTCTGCGTATGGCCAGTAACTACTGTACATTTGGCTGGGCGCAAGGGTAAAATTTGTTACGGACTAGCAATTGTTAGGCTGCTTTTGAGAGAACTAAATGAATTCTACTGTTCTCCAAGTGACAATTAAACACACACATTTTTCAAATTGCTTGTAGATGCTGGCAACATTGGTACTGAGCTGTCCTGTTGCAGGAAGATGCATAGTAGTAGAAGTTCACAGCAGTGTGTTTAAACAATAAGTAGTTGTCAGGAATGTATTACTATCTAATGTAAGTAAATGGATGGAAGTTGCTATATTTAGATTCCTTTGGGGTCAAGTGGAATGTGAAATCTTCTGGAATGGTTATAGACTAATCCATAATTTTATTGAAATTTCTAGACTTAGACTATATAAGTTGGCAAGAGATGATTTTCTCATCTCACATTACACCAAGACCAGCGGGCGTGTGCAGATCATTGTTTGCACTCTGGATATCCAGCCTAGACCTAATCTGGAATAGCCATGGCCAAGACATACTTTTTATCGCTGACGTTTTTGCCTTTATCTCTGCTATTGTATATTATACTGCCATTGAAATTGTACTGCCATTGAATTTTGCACTAACACACCATTGTGTACTTCCATTGTAATTACTTAGTCTATTTTATAATACAACTGTTCATTGAACAACATGTCTTTGTTATTTGTTGGTTCTACACTGAATTATGTTGCCCTAAAGATTTGTGGGTGAGCTGATTGTTTCAATTTGGAAATTGAACGTAACAGTATATATCAAGTTTATGTCCTTTCAAAGGGAAAACATTGTTCCATTCAATACTTCATATGAAACGAATAGCTCTTTTTAGACATGGACGTTCATGTACAAATGGGAAGACCTCGTAAGACATGGAAGTTCATGTAGAAATGGGAAGCCCTCGTAAGACATGGAAGTACATGTACAAATGGGAAGCCCTCGTAAGACATGGAAGTTCATATACAAATGGTAAGCCTTCGTAAGACATGGAAGTTCATGTACAAATGGGAAGCCCTCGTAAGACATGGAAGTTCATGTACAAATGGGAAGCCGTCGTAAGACATGGAAGTACATGTACAAATGGGAAGCCGTTGTAAGACATGGAAGTTCATGTACAAATAGAAAACTTTGCTATTATATCGTAGCTCATGGACAAATTTGAAGCTCAGGCAATAGTCCATCAATCATGGTTATCGTGACATTTCAACATTTCCCTCAATTAATTTACAAACAATAATTGTAAATGTTGCATATTTATTTTGCATTTGATCAATAAATTCTTCCCGAACATTTAAAAAAAAAATATTATGCTTCATATTTTTTGGTTAAAAAAGAAATTGTTTTGCAACGAAAATTACAGTTTTGCAAAGTGTTTTTTAGAAACAAATATTTGGCTCATAGTTTTCATTTAAAGGACATCTGGTCTTGGAAATGTGGATACAAAATATATCTGGTCTCAAAACAAAATCCCACAAAATCCTACAAAATCCGTCTGCTTCAAAACGCACATTTTTTTAATTTCAGGACATCCTGCATGCAGTCAAATTTCTTGGGTAAAGTTATTGTTTTCTTCGTATTATATATTTGTAAGTGGTATATCTGCATGTTGTAAGTAACATTCTTATAAATTACAGGAATCAATATCGTACGTAGTTTTATTGGTGCGACATGAACCTATCCCCCAAAACTTGGTATTATGATCAGATAAATATGCACATGGGGCCACATTGTTGGAACTCCATGAGGAACTACTTTTCAACTCCTTAAATTTATACAATGTCTGGAAATTAATAAACGTTTGACTCAAGGGGTTGAATTGGGAGTTTCGCGATTTGTGAGTGTTTCTGCACAAAGTTACCGATATTATATCTAATATTTCTTCTTTCAAAATCAATTAATTTCACTGTTTTCAGCAGATATTGCCAACATTTCCAAACAATGTAGGGGTCATGTGGATAGATATTCATTTCTTACCAAAGTCTACATTGAACCAGTGCGATTTTACACGTGGTGGTTGGGTAGGCTAAAGATTAAAGTATTCGCCCGTCACGAGGAAGAACCGAGTTCCATTTTTCTCCATATGGATACAATATGTGAAGCCCATTTCTGGTGTCCCTAGGTCTGATAATGCTGAAACATGACTAAAAGCGGTGTAAAACCATACTGACTCACTCACCAAGCAACAAATTATTTTCTACAATCTGTTGCAGCAACGAGTGATGATTAAATAGACATAAAATAATTTAACAACAGCTCTTTCAATTTGCAATTACATTTATAAACCCAACTCGGCATGCTTTCTTTTGGGCGTGATCTGTGTTCTCAGATTTTTCTTTTTACTGGCCATGTGCGCGTGAATGAGTTCGACAATAAAAATACACTATTCAGTAAAATGTTCCAAAACTTTCACTTTTTAATAAAAAATCAATGAGTCGGAAAAAGTAATCCGTCTCCTCCAGAATATATTTAGCACCTTTTTCACATTAACACCATTGATTATTTTACGTATGACTGGGTGGAAGTGGACTCCTGTAAGCAGCATTGTGCTTCTGTCGTGTTTCTGTCCAAAGTTGCACAGAGACAAACGATGGCACCAAAACATATCAATGTCGTCTTTCTTGCTTGTGTCAGTGCCATCGCCGTGGTATCTCAAGCCCTTAACGAACAGAAGCAGCCAATGGGAGTAGAAATGTGCAAGGATTACTGTCGACAATTCTCTGGGTGTAAATATTGTAGGTTTCTGCTGAATACATATGTCTGCAAGGTCAGCAATGTCAGACACCAACAATTGGCACAGAATCAGCGAGAAATCACGCTTAACACCTGCAATGTAAGACGCAGTTTTGTTAGAAAAATTCTATTATTCACAATATTGTTTTTTGTATGATTGTTGGTTGTCTAAGACCGCAACTGGACATATTGCAGGTATATGACAGTGGTCGATAAATAAACGAGCCGGACAAGTCATGTCCTGCTTGTACGACCAGCAAAGGTTGATTGGGACCAAAACAATCAATACAATAGTATTCGAAAATCAACGAAATCATTGACAAAGCGTAATATGTCACAAATAAAGCATCAACACCACACCTTTGAACCTTGGTGAAGATGTAAATGTGAGATTGTTTCCAAGTTTACATCCAACATTGTCCATGTTTCCAGAAGGGACATGAACCACAACTACAGCAGCAATGTTCGGGAAAACACTCTCGGATTGTCTTCACAAGATCACGAACCATCCAATGTGTACAATGTAAGTATATTTGCTAGCAAACGTCTTTGTACAGATACAGCATACTAACTCCCAGGCGACCAGTCGTTGTTGTAGACCCTTAATGCCGAACGCGAGGCAAGGTAGCACCAAGTACCATCTTTTAACGTCGTATGGTAGGACGCGGCCAGGGATGGAACCCCAGACCTTCTGCACTCCAGGCAGACGCTCTACAACTCGACCATGAAGGTTTCTTGTCTTAGCGAAGTTATGTATCATATTAAAACAAAGGAAAAATACACTGGATAAAGGCTCTAATGAATAGTTGCAACAATGATATTTCATATAAGTATGTTCAGTTATATATTATTAAAGGATTGCGTCTTTACAACATTGAAACTTTACGAAAACTGAATATAAATTATAACATTAATCATACTTTTGGCACTAGGTTCACAGAGAGTGAGTGAATGTTGTTTAACACCACAGGAAGCAATATTCTAGCTATATGACGGCTGCCTGTAAATAATGAGGTCCGGGTCATAGACCCGCAGCCCAGAGCACTTTGGTCAAACGAACAAGGTACCAATATCCGAACACAGGAACATTTACTGTGTAACCCAACATATTCATATATAGATGTCTGCCGGGGAGCCCCTGCTGCGTGTGGCCCCTGGCCCCCCAAAAGAAGGGGCCATTCAGGGGCTGGATCAAACATTGGAGGTACCACATGAAAGTAAGTGTAAATAAACTGGTACATCTCACAGAGAACAGAATGGGCCACGCCAGACGAATCTTCCTCTGCAAAAGGCCTGCCAGACACCCCCAAAGAGGGTCCCAAAATTTGGGCTGGGTTAAACATTTGAGGTACCACATGAAATCAACATAAAATGAACTATTTCACTCTACTAAGAATAAAAACCCCATTGCCAGACAAATCGTCTGCTGCATAAGGCCCGCCAGACACCCCCAAATGTTGACCCTTAATGCACTCAGTGGACACTCTGGTAAAATTTGACCAGAGTATACATTCAAAGTACCAGATGAAAGTAAGTTTAGATCAACAGGTACATGTTACTGAGTACAACACGGCCCATACCTGACAAATTGTCCTCTGCATAAGGTCCGCCAGACCCCCCAGAGAGGGTCCCAAAATTTGGGCTGGGTTAAACATTGGAGGTACCACATGAAACCAACATAAAATGAACAATTGCACTCTACTTATTGCACACTACCCATTGCCAGACAAATCATCTTCTGCATAAGGCCCGCCAGACACCCACAAAAAGTTGACCCTTCAGGTATACACGGGTAAAAATGGTCTGGAATATATAACGATTGTACCACATTAAGGTACGTTTGAATGAACAGGTTTATATCACAGCGTACAGAATGGGCCACACCAGATAAATCTTCCTCTGCATAAGGCTTAAACATTGGAGGTATCACATGGAACCAACATAATATGAACTATTACACTCTACTTATTACAAAATTCCCATTGCCAAACAAATCCTCTTCTGCATAAGGCCCGCTAGACAGACCCTCACCCCACCCCACACAGTTGACCCTCTGTAATCCCAGTGTGCATAATGAAACATTGGACATCAGCTCTGAGAGTCAACAGATGGTCAAATTTATGTTTTGTTCTTAAAGATGGAAGGATTTTATTGAGATTAAAATCACGTATTTATAAAATCAGGTCTCTGAATACTAGTATTGATATCATAGATTAGGCCTATCGTTGAAATGTAATAAAAAAAAGGCATGAATCTGATTCTTGTGAATATAATCTGATCAGCTATGAAGTCCTCAAAGCCTGCTATAGCCTGATAGCTTGGCTATGGATTCCTACAAACCCAAACATGCTTAGGTAGTCCTCAAAGCCTGCTATAAGAATGGTAAATGACAGTCCCTTATACCATTTGGAAATCTTTTGGTGATAATTGTGTTTAAAAACCTATGATTTCCGTTTATTTAGCAAGTTTTATCATCTAAAAAGCTGAATTCCGGCCAAATATTTCCATATTTATGTTCGGTCCCGAAAAGTTTATCGTATCGAGAAACCTAACAAAATCGTGGCACAGACCTGTGTGAAAATATCAAGTTTGTCAGGTCATTGAAAGAGATGAACAGGGTTTGGTGACACGAAAAGATGAATGTTCTATTCTTGATGTATTTTCGTCCTGATCTTCACAACTTTTCTCGGAGTGTCACGGTTGGTTCAAAAATATTTTTTCTGTTCAAAAGAGAAGGGCCGTTACTGATATTCCCCTCGTCAAAACTATCGCACCACCAAATGTGAAATGTAATTACCCATCATGTTTTATGATTTTGTTCTTGTTGTTAAATGTAAATGTATGTTCATAATGTGACATGGTTTTGATTTCAATACTCAAATATCTGTTATGAAACCTCCACTATATATCTAAATGTTCACAAGGCCTTACGTCTCAGATTTGCCACCTATCTGTTTGAATAAACGTCTTACACTAGACAGGGAGTCATGATATTGGCGCGTGAGCTGTGCCACGGTTAAATGTGTTTAGACTTCTATCCCAGGATGACCTAGTGTACATATGTGTGTGTGTATATATATATATATATATATATATATAT
This sequence comes from Haliotis rufescens, assembly GCF_023055435.1. NCBI lineage: Eukaryota > Metazoa > Mollusca > Gastropoda > Lepetellida > Haliotidae > Haliotis > Haliotis rufescens. Next base: position 14,798,513 of record NW_025963824.1, on the reverse strand, counting down.
ATATATATATATATATATCTGTTTTTGAATACCCTCAATAAAGAAGGGAAAGCCATACACAATAAATTTAGGTTGCATTAACCTGATCCATTCAGGGTGTTTTCCATAACACAAAATTCTAAACAAGCAATTGTTGATCTGTCACGATTGACTGGATTTTGTATAAATTCCCATATCATTGTTACCATAGAGCTGTGTTTTCAAGCAAATGTGAATTCTTTTGTTAAAAGAAATGCCGTTTCCAAACCACACCTAGCCTTTTCTTTTCTGCCAACCTCTGAATGCAAATATGAAATCTTAATAATAGTGCTACTGACGTTATAATCACAATATAACTTGAAGCATTTATCAAATCATAAAACACTTTGAACTGAATAAACATGATCATACATGAAGGTCGTGAGAAACCTTCCTTTGACACACCCTGGTTTGTCTTGGCATTGTAACTATCTTAATGGCGTGATTTCCCACTTGAACTAGAATTAACATGATCATACTTGCAGGTCATGAGAACCTGTTTCTTGGACCCCCCTGGTTTGTATTGCAATTGTTATAATCTGAAGTCGCGACCCCCCAGTGTGGTACCTCCAATGTTTAACCCAGCCCAAATTTTGGGACCCTCTCTGGGGGGTCTGGCGGACCTTATGCAGAGGACAATTTGTCAGGTATGGGCCGTGTTGTACTCAGTAACATGTACCTGTTGATCTAAACTTACTTTCATCTGGTACTTTGAATGTATACTCTGGTCAAATTTTACCAGAGTGTCCACTGAGTGCATTAAGGGTCAACATTTGGGGGTGTCTGGCGGGCCTTATGCAGCAGACGATTTGTCTGGCAATGGGGTTTTTATTCTTAGTAGAGTGAAATAGTTCATTTTATGTTGATTTCATGTGGTACCTCAAATGTTTAACCCAGCCCAAATTTTGGGACCCTCTTTGGGGGTGTCTGGCAGGCCTTTTGCAGAGGAAGATTTGTCTGGCGTGGCCCATTCTGTTCTCTGTGAGATGTACCAGTTCATTTACACTTACTTTCATGTGGTACCTCCAATGTTTGATCCAGCCCTTGAATGGCCCCTCCTTTTGGGGGGCCAGGGGCCACACGCAGCAGGGGCTCCCCGGCAGACATCTATATATGAATATGTTGGGTTACACAGTAAATGTTCCTGTGTTCGGATATTGGTACCTTGTTCGTTTGACCAAAGTGCTCTGGGCTGCCGCTCTATCAGTTGAACTCAGTTGGACTCGTTATATGAGCAACAGCCATGTCAACTCTCGCTCCTAATTGATAGACTGATAGGATTAGCAACAATGTTCACCCTTTTGGGCTTAATGGTACACTTTCAGCTGAAAGTGGCAGCTGACACACTCCCTCCTTTGTCAGATTCAATGGCAAACATATTAGGGAAGTATGATACCTATTTCATATGTATCCGTGTAACCCAAGGTTGATAAGTGAATTGTTTGTTTGGAATTACTTAGGAGTTGACGGATAACAAAGTAGACACAATCTATGTATAACTACTTCTTTAATACTGTAAAGGCGATGTTTCGGTATAGATCCTTATCACGTTGTCAAGCAAGACTGAATGAGGAACGTTGTTGTTACTGTTAATCCTCCACCTGCTGTACATATTCCTTACAATGTTCCTTATTCAGTCTTGCTTGACAACGGTATAAGGATCTATACAGAAACGTCGCCTTTACAGTATTAAAGAAGTTGTTATCAATAAATTGTGTCTACTTTGTTGATAATAGAATAAGAATATGCACAAGGAAACTGATGTTTGTCTGTGGCGGTTGATGAAAACCAAAGTGTGAGCAGTCATATAGGTGGTTTTTGTTTCTGTTTAACGCCACGCTGACGGCTACCCCATACGATAAACACACGTAAATGATTATGTCAGACTCATTGACTTGGTTGATGCGTATTATCGTATCCCAATTGCGGAGATCGATGTTCATTATGTCAATCACTGGATTGTCTGGTCTGGACACGATGAGTTACAGACCGGCACCGTGTTGCCTGACTATGGCTGAGCGCGATGTTTAACAAACAAACAGACAAACTTACTAACAAACAAACTACCTACCTAATAAACACATTGTTTTCAGATCCTATCAATCCCCCGATGACAAAAATCCTGGTGGCTTCACTTTTGAGACCACGCGAAAAATCTTTCTACCAGATAAACCTACAAGACAACTCATGGAAGATGTACCAGAACTTTAAGTCATTGAATGTTGCTGCCTTTGCCTATGTTCACTATTCAAGAACACTGATAATAGCTGTTACCCGACCGGATAACATCGTCGCTTACCCTGTTGATGGCGGGCACCCAGTGATGCTTAAGAGGAAAGTAGGCGTCAGAGACATTGCAGGGGATGAAAACCAGAAACTTGTGTTCATGGTCACCTGGAATCCACGTCCCGCCGTCTGCAAAATGACACTCGAGGGGAAAAGATACAGGTGCTTTGTCGAACTGGTGACGATGGCTAACTCACTTTGTCTTGATACAAATCATAAAATATTCTATGTCAGTGACTTTTATAAAGTTGTCTCATATACATATAAAGGTAAGAATAAGAAGAAGTTATTTGAAGGTATAAGAATATTTGTGTTGGCGTTAGATGAAGATGCACAAACATTGTACTACAACAATGGCCATACATTGATTCAGAATCATTTATCTAGTAACACGAGTGAAATCGTAACTACTTTTGAGTTCACGCCAAGGAATATTGTCTACCATGGCGGTGATATGTATATATCGTCTTCGATGCTTTCCCATGAGGTCGGTGTCTGGAGACATTCCATTTATACCCAGATACTGAAGACGTCCAATAAGAAAGCAGCGTCTCTCATTATGATTGCTATACCTTAATAGGGACTACTACAACTACCATATCTGTGGTGACAATGTGAAGTGGTTTGTGGGGTTGTGGGGTGTTGAATGTGGAGATGTGTGGAGTGTGGTGTGTGTGTTTATTTCTTCAGATTTTACCCCAAAAATACTTTTTGAAGGTTCTGTTGTTATTGCTCAAGTAAAATTGAATGCAGAATTTACATGTGTGTCTTTAAAAAAACACACCATTACCTCAAAGTTGTTGGCCAACGTGCTTTTATAAGGTACTTATGGCAAATGGTGACCTTAGAGAATATTGCTGCCCCGGCTCATCCACCTGTTGTCAGCAGCGATGAAAATCAGAGTTCGGATTGACATATGGGAAAAATGTGAGAAGCTTATTTCTGGTGTCCCCCGTTGCTTAAAACTGTTAAACCTACTATGAACGTAAAGGAAAGTAATTTCAACTTACATTGTTCACTGGACAGACTAAATATCCTGAAAAAGGTGTCTTGTGAAAACATAAATGTTCGACTCCTTTCAGTGAACGAAATGCGTGTTTTTGAAGGAGTTAAAATATATCTATTACAAAAATCCCATAATGATTATTGTTTCAAGCTAATCATTTCATCTTACTTTTGATTATACATTCAGCTTCACGTTACGTTATTCTAATTAAAGACATTAATTGAAATATAGTGTTATGTTTTGTATTGTGTTTGTATTGTATCATCAGTTAGTACATTATATAGCCCTTTTTATAGACTCAACATTGTTACGAGTGATGGTGTAGCGAAGGGGTATACCTCAAAAACAGTCGCACAATTAAAATTGATTACACAACAATCTAATTGCAGTTAAGAAGAGTGTATTAATTCTACACTAAGAATAACTCTTAAACCACAATACCGGCTCACATAATAATAACAAAGGGCATGGTGGCAATACCATCGGTAAAGCAATATAGCATTATTAAAATACAAAGTCATATTCAACAGGGGTATGATTCTGCAAGCCTGCATCAAACATAGTAAACTGTTGCACAATGGTACATAGTTCAAGGCGCATCAACATCATCTCAGTTTTTATCAGCCCCGACATGGGAACAATTTTACACACAGAGTAACATCATAGATACAACTGGAGGAGGCAACAAATTAGCCTGCTTCACCACTAAAATACAATCACCACTGTTTTGTCTCGAGAAGCTACCTATTTTCAATGAAACTCAAACGCTATTCACTTGAGTCAATCACATCACAAGCTTTATGTTCAATCACATAACAGCCATTTCACTCAACCGAAAGCCCCATACCTCAAGCCAAATCTAATTACTAATTACCTTACATACTGAAAAACAAATAAAAGTAGACACCCCATATTCATTCATACATAAGCACATATAACACTATTTTACATGTAAACGACAGCTCCATTGATGATTCAAAGACAATTAGCGTCTGACCTGAAGTTGAGTTTAACGGTTAACACCAACTTTTGTTTTTATTGTACATTAGTGTCATTTATTGTTAAAGAAGGATTGTTTTTGTATTACATTGCTTCTGTTGAGATTTAGTAGAGGTTCACTGCAATGTATTTGGATAATGAAAAGTTGTCAGAAATGTAGTACTGTTTAATATAAGCAGTGGTAAGGAACTTATTGTGATTAGATGCTTGAACTATCCGTAAACTTCCGGAATAGTATGATGGTCGACCATGTCCGCCAGTACAGCCGAAGTTTCCCGGGAGCCGCAGCCCATGCCAGGGAAGTCGCAGGACCCGAAAACCTCCCAGCCAATCAGCAAGCAGGGATCCCATGTGGGGAATCAGTCGAATTCAAAGCAAGCAAAGTAAGTACACGTCTTTCGTGGCCTTTCGCTTACCTTTGCTAAAGTAACTGACTCACAATAGTGTCAACTAGTGACAATGGTACTACTATCGTCGGGATAGTACCGACATCAGTTTACACTACAATAGCATGGATGGATGTCCAGCGTTATAGAAACATGTGGAATATTCTGTGATGTTCAAATGACACATGACTGGACTGGAACTGCCTAGAAAGTGTTGGAAGCTAGTCAGACATTATATGTGCGGCGGGCGCGTCCCTTGTCTCATCTCAGATTGCATCTGACTTTACATCAACAACAACTTTCGTGTGAGGATCACTCTTCACAAGGATGTTTAGCCTAGGCTTATCACGGAAGCTTGACCACTGTTGCGGCAACGTGGTTATATTCTGGTTATTGTCATTTCCAAAGCTCTCACATTTAATACTGCCATCACATATTGTACTACCACTCTATTGTGCACTGTAATTGTAATTACTTAGCAGTAATTTGTATTGATTTGTAAACTGGGTTAATTTTGTCACACAATTGCTGAGTGTATACCATTGGTTGGTTTCATACTAAATTCTTTTACGTTCAGATTTATAGGCTTCTATATTTAAAACACGACCCTTGCTGAAATGTGTGGCCCGGTTAATATTAAATATCCACGTAAAAGAAGCAATATAAGAGACATCTCGCTATTTTGCATTTTCACCCTAAAAAACATGTTTTATTGGAAAAACGAAACTGGTTATTGACGTATTTTTATTGCCAACATTTTATTTGGAAATGTGCATCACCAGATGTTGTTGTCAACCAACCCTCCTGTCGTAAATCCCCATCATTGTAGAAATATAAACGTCAATGCGACAGAATATCTTATCTGTATTTTCCAACCAAACATATTCTATTGGGTGTGAAATGCTAAATAGCGGTGAAAATGATATGAATGGATCAATATATCACTGAAAATCAGTGATGACACCAGATGTTCGCAAAAAGGCTAACTCTTTGCCTCAGATGAGTATGCAAAGTTATGCAGAAAGCTCTTAGAATACTTGTCTGCAAGCTGGGACCTTGTCAGTATCCCATGCGTAAAATGTATGTACATGGAGAACGCATCCACGGAGAGTATTGATATCTGGAACGGTTTCTGCACATGTAACCATTTGAAATTTGACATTCCAGTTATGCACACGAAGTTTAAGGTTTTTTTTAAAGTTTGCCTGTGCCTGTTTCAGGGAACATCTCTGATGATAATGATAATAATAATGATGATAATAATAATAATAATAATAATAATAATAATAATAATAATAATAATAATAATAATAATAATAATCTATAACCATACAAAACACCAAAAAGCATAACTGGCTCAACAAGTATACAGTTTCTCAAACATAGACGACAAAACCTTTTTCTGTTATCACAAGAAATCTCTGCTAAATGCAGAGTCCATTGTTCATTTCAGACTGTGTCATAATCATGTGTCTATGAATCACTATCAAATAGGTTTTCTTAGTTTGAATTGAGATATTTCTGATGTAAAACCATTCGTTTTCTCGTCAGTTTCTGACACGGATCCAAGTTGTGACCACACTTACAGGGCAGTTCAGGATGCATATGTCAGAAAGCAACGCCACAACATTGGGTTGGTCAAATGTGTCATTCACGCAACACACACCCCACGTCACCAACTACATACGCAACCAATAAACATGCAATCAAACGTGGACTTTTGACATTAGTAAGGGCAGTGATTTGAGCCCGTTGTCTGTTTTACGCTATTTCCCTTTTTCAAATTGAATTCTGGTCCAGAATTTGTGATTTAGTATGCTCTAAAGTATGAAAATTTGCATAGATGATATGTTGAGTTTACTTACCCTTTGAGTCCTGAAAGGAACAAAGGCGTTACCACACGTGGTTAGCTAAACATGTTATGACATATGTCACACACGCTAGGATTTCAACATTCCAAAATCTCAATATGTTTTGAACACAACCATGTCTCTGAAAACTGTGGAATATAGTTAATGGTGACAGTCCTCAATTGCCCTGACCCATTCCCACGTACCTCTACATCAGATCTACTGTTTTAACAATCTGTATATCAAACTCTTCGGTAAATATTATCACAATGCAATGAAATGATGCATAAGTCAGAGAAGAAATGTCAATCGTTGTGATTACCATTTAAGTCCATAAGTGATCAATCTTCTTCGACAATATCGTTCAACCCAAACTCTTAATGAGTTTAGTGATACTTGATAATCTGAATATTGTATTATTTGCTTTAATAAACTAAACCGTTTTCATTCTAGTGAATTCCAAACAAGCTTAGGGTATTTAGGCATCAAAACGTGTTTGAATGATCGGACAAGGATTAAACAGTTCTTTTTACGGTGTAGTTACCAATTAGACGTCTTCTTGGGACAGATCATATTATTTTACTTAGTATTAGCTGCAAAAAATATATGATCAGGTCATGACACATTTTGAAATATTTGTCTTGATTTACTGAACGACACACTGCCTGGGACCCCAAGTTCAATGGCTGAAGTAGGAAAACATTAATGTTTGGATAACGAGAAAAAAAAATATATACTGTTAGGTCTTGACTTTCGGATATTAAAGCTTGAAATAGATGCTGTCTAGTTCCCGTCATGTTCTCAAAATATGTTTTTTCGGTATCCTAGTATCTTCTGTAGAGATTTCGTAGGCATTGTAAAATAATTATCTTTATTCCAAGACATGTAGGTGTACGCCACCGAGCGTAGATACTGAAGTTTGTGTCGGGACTAAAGCAGGTGTACGTCAGAGATTAGATACTGAAGTTTGTGTCGGGACTAAAGTAGGTGTACGCCACAGAGTGTAGATACTGAACTTTGTGTCGGGACTAAAGCAGGTGTACGTCACCGAGTGTAGATACTGAAGTTTGTGTCGGGACTAAAGCAGGTGTACGCCAGAGTGTAGATACTGAACTTTGTGTCGGGACTAAAGTAGGTGTACGCCACAGAGTGTAGATACTGAAGTTTGTGTCGGGACTAAAGTAGGTGTACGCCAGAGTGTAGATACTGAAGTTTGTGTCGGGACTAAAGTAGGTGTATGCCACAGCGTGTAGATACTGAAGTTTGTGTTGGGACTAAAGTATGTGTACGCCACAGAGTGTAGATACTGAAGTTTGTGTCGGGACTAAAGTAGGTGTACGCCAGAGTGTAGATACTGAAGTTTGTGTCGGGACTAAAGCAGATGTACGCCAGAGTCTAGATACTGACGTTTGTGTCGAGACTAAAGTAGGTGTACGCCACCGAGTGTAGATACTGAAGTTTGTTTCGGGACTAACACAAGGCGAAATTCCAATATATACAAAATATAGCATTTTGTATATATGGTATTTCCAAAAATATACACTTTTGTATATTTGGTATTTCCAAAAATATACAATTTTGTATATATGGATTGATTCTACCTCTGCTTCATTCAGTTTCTTTACACTGCAGACATTAATGCTCACAATATGTGGTTGCTATTGAAAATATTACTAAGAATACCGGACAGTATTATTGTATGTGACAAGTGTATACTATTGTCATTATGACAACTCTATTTGGAGTGTTATGAAATAATCTGTATTTGTTTATGTTGACAGCATTTTACACCATATAGAAATAGAAAACTTGAGCAGACAGTAATATCAATAATATATATAATATGTGCGCCATCTGTTTATAGATAAGAAGATCTATACATACAAGTCGTTCAGAGTAGTTTTAAACAATGATGGTAAAATAAATATATCATGAATATCGGCAAATATGAATATATACAATTTAATCAAATTTACTTTTCGTTATTTACGCTATTTTTGGCATTGAATGTATGTCGTTATACATACGCATATAACTCTATTTGATATGTAGCTATGTCCTTCAAATATTAGGCAGTATTTTGTTCGCTCACAGCTTCCGTAAAGCTTCTAAATAAAAAAAATCGTCAAACAGTACTTTTATCGGTGTACGATAAAAAGCGGAGAGATTTACTATTTTTCCTTGCAGAATAGATTCTCGGACAACACTTAGAAATGTCTCTTTTTAAAAAACTGGTTTAATATTTACACTTAAATTTACACCATCAAATAGGAAATCTGATATTCCCCACCTCTGCGTAAATTTATAGCCAGAGGAAGATCCAGTGCCGCGTGAGCGCAATTCTCGCACAACCTTCACTTTTCCGATCTTAGGAAAATGTGCGCCAGAAAAACAACCTCGGCATCCAGAGGGTTAAAGCGGGAAAACTAAAAATGTTGCCGCTTCCACATGTATCTAAATGTTCACTGAGTGGAATCGTGCGGTTTTCTGGCTGCTTTATTTGTGAACGGTGAAGATTCATTCTTCTTTTTAATTTATGTTCTCTCTTCCCGATATACTTTTCATTGCATCCACTACAAACAATCAAGTAAATATCATTTCTAGTAACACAAGTCATATTTTGTTTTACAGTAAATTTAGCGTCCTTTGTAATTTGGACTGAACAGCCTTCAATTATATTGCTGCAAGTAAGGCAACGTTTGTCACCGCACTCAGAAACCTGTGGAGTGATGACAATAGATTCAAAATTTGAACTTGTCACAATCTTCAGATTCACCTCAGTGAGCTAGCACTATAAATCGGCATCAGTCCGGGCTAGTACAAGCTGACACACACACACACACACACACACACACACACACACACACACACACACACACACACACACACACACACACACACACACACACACACACGTACAAGCACGTCGCTATAGAAGTGCAACGTTACACCCCAATTAACCTCACTGATTCTGAAACGTCATCTAAAATCTTGGACATGAATTGTGAACATGAACAAAGGCGTTTCCCAAATTGAACAGCTGCTGTATACATAAACATATATTGTATTGCATGGCTTCTTGTATGCAGTGACATCTGCGAGCTTCGTGTCATCAATATATCAATAATGTGGTTCCTATCTCTTCCCCAGTCAATTTACGCCCAAGTGCATCTTTAGAATTCAGCACTGGTGAGGACGATGTTTGCCAAATGACACATGTCAAGGTCAATGCCGTACTAATAACCTAGTGACGCACGTAACAACGACTGTCAATCTGTCTGCTACAGCTACCATACGATCATCCCTGGCACAACTGGCTTATTAACGGCTTATTCAAAATATTAATTGTAGAAAGTTCGTTAAGACTAACGTATGTCGTATACAGTCCTCTTATTTGATAAAAAAAAGTTGGTTGGTTGGTTGGTTGTTTTACGCCGCACTCAGCAATATTCCAGCTATATGACGGCGGTCTGTAAATAATCGAGTCTGGACCAGACAATCCAGTGATTAATATCATGAGCATCGATCCACGCAATTGGGATCGATGACATGCATCAACCAAGTCATCGAGCCTGACCACCCGATCCCGTTAGTCGCCTTTTACGACAAGCATAGTCGCCTTTTACGGCAAGCATGGGTTGCTGAAGACCTATTCTACCCCGGATCTTCACGTCAACTGGGAATTCAACTGGATGTTACATTCCTTATATCAGCTAACAGTCCTGTTTGGGAAAATATGTACTAGACATAAGATTTAAAGACTAATAAAATCAATTGTATGACCGCATAGACCATAAAACCGATTAAAATGTCTTGGTATCATCGCTTGTGTATTAGATGATTGTGATGACCTGAAATGTTATAACGTTAGATTAGGAAGGAGAAACATTAAAGTGTTTTATAATACTTGGGAACATGAGCAATAGGATGTAGCTACATTAACAGGCATGGAATGGAATAGGGAAAATGGTGAAAGCAAATTGAAAGAGATTTTAATAAAACATTATTGTACTAAACAATTTGCAAAAGTGGTGCCCCAAATTATTTGACCGTGTTATGGGTGTTGTCGACTGAGGACTAGCAAGTAATTGCCATGCTGTACGCATGGTTCCATATACGAATTCAGATATACATCCGGTATAACTGGGAACTGAGATGCCAGGTATAACCTGCATTCACACCCGGAAGCAATATACATGTGTGTATGCCCTCTCCTCTGAAAAATGTATCACTAAAGAATTTGCATTGTAATAAATATAGTATTAATAAAACTTGGTAATTTGGTAGGTCTCCGACAGATATGATTTTTACACCTTTGGTTGATACGGATTAGGTACATGTAGTCTAGTCACTGTCGCTAATGTATCTGCTTGTTAGAAATTTCAAATGTACTTTTATGGCACTGTTCCTAAAATAAGGCAGTTTCTTTTATCTGGTATAAATAGTTGATTAGTCTTGTCACTCAGTCATTTTTACTTGATCGAATGATTTCCACAAAACATTCCGGCAGAGAGTTTTGTATTTTATTATTTTCATGTATTGTTAATTGAAGAAGATGCTTACATCACTGTATCTCAGAACGCAAAACTGATAACATTCAAATATGTAATTAGTACACTGTTAATTGTTACATATAATTTCCTGCATATTCCTTTTTGAACAAAAAGCCTACATGTATACTGTAACCGGTGTCCACTGTTAAAAGGGTATTCGTGCAGTCAGCCATGGTAAATGGAGAGACAATAATAAGTTGATTAATTATACTATGTTGCAGAATATGCGGTAAAAGTGTAGTCATTTATACATATACACCTCACACATATACAGATGAAATACACGATATACTACAGTGCAAGAACAAATTCCCTGATATTGAGAAAGGTCTCAGCATGGGACAGTTAATTTCTTCTTAATGATGTCTACAAGCTTACAAACGTGGAGTTATTTGGGCAATTAGGACCAAACTTTTTCAGCTTAGAGTGCCACTGTTCCCAGTGTTAGTGGTCCTTGAATGAATGAATGATGTTTATTCTCGTAAATCACGGCAGTGATACAGAGATGTAATTGGACACAGGAATAAGATACAATGAAGAAAACATGTCAGTGGAACATTTCCATACATGATCTTATATAACTTGCCAGTTTTAATAGAGTTGGCTTATAAGTAATGGACATCAAATGAGAGAATTTTACGGCAGAAGGATACATACAGTAGTATTGAGGAAAAAACTTGTTTCTAATTTCTGAGAGTTTTGGACATTCTAATAAAAAGTGCATTTCATCACATATAAAAATTTTACACAATGTACATTTTCTTTCCTCTCTCACAATATTATACCATCTTCCTGTTTCAATGGGTAATCTATGATTTGCTGTTCTAAAACGAGCAAGAGAGATGCGTAAGGTGATTGGTAGTTCTAGTAAATAAGGTTCTAGAGATGGTAACTCTTTAAACATGTTATAATAGTAACCTTTAGATGAATTTTCCTTTGATTCTCGCCATCTTTGCAGAAAATTGTCAATGAAAACATGTTTCACATTTTGTTTCAACCATGCGGCACTAATAAAGGTTTGAGACAGCCAAATGTAATTAAAGCCTGTATTTTGAAGAATACATTTTACTTCTTTAAATAGTGGGAAATGGTAATCTGGATTTGCAATGGACATTTGAAACATACGTTTATATACTATACTAGAAAGGCTAGTTTGTGATGATGTTAGCTTGCACCAATATGAAATCATTCTTATCTTAATGAAAATGCTGAGAGGATACCTCCCTAGTTCACCATATACCATGTAATCGGGTGTTGACTGTTTTAACTTGAGAATATATTTACAAAATTTAAGATGTACACGTTCAATGACAACAGCATTTTCAAAACCCCACACCTCAGATCCATATAACAATACTGGCTGAACAAGTTGATCAAATAATTTCAGTTGACAGTCAATAGGAATTTCTAATATTCTAATTTTACGAAATACAGCGTACATTGCTCTAGATGCCTGATCTGTCAGTCTCTTTAGTGCCTTACAGAATCTACCAGTGTTTGTAAATAAAATACCAAGGTAAACATATTCTTTAACAACATGAAGAAACGAGCCATTTAACATAAACTTGAAGACTCTATTTGTGGAGCGCGTGGCAAAAATAACAACTTTCGTTTTGTCAACATTGACTTTAAGTTTCCAGATAGTACAATATTCTTCAAATATAGTGAGACACTTTCTTAAATCTTCTGGGCTTTCGGCCATTAAAACAGTATCGTCGGCATACAAAATGAGAAAAAGTTTTATGTACAGTTCAAGTGAATCTATTAAAAGGTTATTTACATTATGCAGTCCTTCAAAGTCATTTTCAGATAAAAATTGTTCAAGGTCATTAAGGTACAAAGCAAACAGGAAAGGTGACAAATTTTCACCTTGTCTTACACCAATTTGACATGGGAAGAAACCTGACACCTTGTTATTATGTGTAACACAAGATTTGATATTTTGATACATATTATATATGACATTAAAACATTTTCCTTTGATATTAGACTTTATCATTTTTGTCCACAGACCACACCTCCATACTGTATCGAAAGCTTTGCTAAAATCGACGAAAACACAATACAACTTCTTATTAAGGTTTCTATAGATATCAATGAGAGCTTTAAGAATAAACATATTGTCAATTGTTGAGTATTTTTTTCTAAATCCTGCTTGCGCTTCGCTTATCAGATTAGTCTGAACTGAGTAAGCTTGTAAACGATTATTCAATAGTGTTGTGAACAATTTACCTAAACAGCTTAGGATAGAAATACCTCTGTAATTGTCTGGGTCAGCTTGGTTTCCTTTGTTTTTGTAGATTGGTTTTATTTGGCCAACAAGCCAAGCCTGGAACCCATAGTGTCAAACAGGTTCTGCACAATAAGTCCATCAGATTCTATTGTTCAGCAACATTGTCACTGAATTTCAGAACTCTGGAATGATCAAGGAAAATGTTATTCCAAATACATTAGTTACAAGGATTCCGAAGGTGAACCGGGGGCAAGGCAGACGCACGTGGATTTACTTTTAGATTATTATTGTCTGGAGTTCACACATTTTTGGGCATTTCAGACACTAATTGAACAGAGTTCACCTGAACATGTCCACTTTAGTCAGACAGACTGTAACCAAAAAATGCAATGAGCTATAGCTTTTAATCCCTTATAACAACAACAACCAGGGTGAGGGCACAGTAAGGTTAAACCGTGTCCTCCCGACAATCTCAGGTGGCTAACGCATCAAGTCAGCTCTATTTATCAGCGCGTCAATGTTTTTTTTACATTTTGAATAAAAGAAATTAAAAAAATCTTATTTAACAAACCTACACATTACTAAATACAAAACTTTATAACCCGTTCTAGACTTCGTTCCAATTAACCTGGACCATTCAACTCGCTCGCGAAGGTCGAAGGTCGTATACGGCTTTAAAGTGAATACATCTACAGTGTACAAGTAACTTTTAACTGTATCATATATATTCATGATAAGCAATTATTTTCGTTCCTAATTCGAATGAGCACATTCTGAGGCTGAATCTGCAATAGGACAGACAAAATATTTCTTTGTACAATGCAAACGATACAAACGTAGTGGCTGATAATAGAGACAATGATTGAATAATCTGCAATATATAATTTGTTCTCATTCAATCTACTGTACATTTTGAAGTCATTGTAAAGTTTCAAGGGGCACTAAAATGTTGTGGTATTGTGAATGGATTTAGTATATGAATAGCAAAAAACAGTCACCATATGCGTTGTACATGTATAACTTGTCCTCCAACACCACGCTTGTGCCGATGCCCGTGGTCATAAAACTAATCGGTCCCATTAAAGGATCAGCTAGTTTCTCAGATATCCCGCTGTACTTGCTATGGTTTACTCACAATTGACAGACGACCTAATCATCAGACAGACCAGTCAAGTGTGTCCAGTGTACCTGCCTGGTTTTACCTACTAATTACTGAGCTGCCCAATACTGTCATACTGTGGGCAGAGAAAGCTACTCCAATTTGTTGAGTGATACAGATTAACCAGATTATGATTGTGTTTGTAAGTTGCGTTTAATCTGTGTCGGGTTGCAGGTGTTTTATTAGGCAAGACCAGGGGTAGTATTTTCAATGAAACCTTTTAACCGTTGAGTTTGTTTTGCATTCATTTAATTAAATACATTGTTAGGTAGAATAATAACACGTTATATAGATTAAACATCACACTAACCTGAGTATAATCTCACATGTACTCTAAGTACCGTACTATATAACTTTGAGGAGACATTGAGTATAATTTTTTAGGTGGCATTGTATGCTGTCGGAATGATTTCACACAAATCCCTGCATCAATGGACCCGTGAAGATCCGGGGTAGAACAGATCTTCTGCAACCCATTCTGGGCGTAAAAGGGCGACAGCGCTTGTCGTAAGAGGCGACTACCGGGATCGGGTGGTAAGGCTCGCTGACTAGGTTGATGCATGTCATCGTATCCCAATTGCGTGGATTGATGCGCATGATGTCAATCACATAATTGTCTGGTCCAGCCTCGATTATTTACAGACCGCCGTCATATAGCTGAACTATTGCTGAGTGCGGCGTTAAACAACTAACAAACAAACAAAACTTTGAGGAATTCACAACAATCACTTTGACGTATGCCTATCTTGCAATCATCCTGAATCCAGTTACTGGAAAGTCAAACCAGTGTTTGGTTAAAACAAGAATTGCAGTTAGATCCGCTATACGTTGTAGATCTCCTGTAGTCAAGAGATGCAATAGCGAGGCAGAACTATGTCAATTTATGAGGGACAGACAGCTAATCGAACAAATATAAACAGAGCAGCCAAAGAAAAAAATGAGTCATATACGAAAATAGAAATCGTATCAACACAAAAAGAGAAAGTGTATGAGTACTAAACCTTGCAATAGATATGTGTACCCTAC
This sequence comes from Haliotis rufescens, assembly GCF_023055435.1. Taxonomy (NCBI): domain Eukaryota; kingdom Metazoa; phylum Mollusca; class Gastropoda; order Lepetellida; family Haliotidae; genus Haliotis; species Haliotis rufescens. The sequence continues at coordinate 14,782,997 of NW_025963824.1, read as the reverse complement.
GCACACACATGAGTCCCATTCGACAGTCTACAACACTCGAGAAACTTTCAAACAGGTTTGGGTACCCCTTGTGTTCAGGCAAGTTTTTTAGTTCAATGATTTTGTGTTAAAATCCTTTTCAATTTGCTTTCACCATTTTCCCTATTCCATGCATGTTTATGTTGCTACATTGCTATTGCTCATGTTCCCATAGTATAATAAAACACTTTAATGTTTCTCCTTCCTAATCTAACGTTATAACATTTCAGGTCGTTACCATCATCTAATACACAAAAGATGATACCAAGACATATTTTATTCGGTTTTCTGGTCTATGCGGTCTTACAACTATATGTTTCTGTTATGTCATGGTATGGTGATTCTAAATCTAAAATGTTGCTTGATATTGTTTGGACAAACAGTTGTGTGCAGTGTCCAATGTGATACTCCTACGTAAGTATATAAAAGGATGTTCGTTTAGTCAATTGACATGTGTTCATTTTCAACAAGGATTAGTGTGACAGGACAACTAAGTTTGTCATCTGGTATAATGCACTTCCTTGATTAGCATAATTAGAACAGAGTTTGTAATTAGTTATATGCGGACTCCAGTAAGCTAAGGCAGCCAGCATCAGTGGAGAGTGTGAGCAGCTGGAGAAGAGGCGAGCAACTCAATGTGATTTATGAATTTGTGGAATTTTAATAAATAAACGAACGCCTGTCACAAAAATGTAGTTGAACACAGAACACACAGAATTACAGATTTTTCTGTCGTACATTTGAGGGTGAACGTGAACGAAGCCGTGCAGGGTGCCTTACATCGATTTTGCTTCGGAACACACAGTGAGCTCAGGTAAGTTGATTAATGATGATATTTGTATTCATTTCACAGATATTTCACAATCAATGTTTACTGTATGTTTCAAAACAAAAGTACAGTTATCTGGCACATACTATTTGATACCAGTCAATTATGCATATATTGTTTGTTTGTTTTTTTAACGCCGTACTCGGCAATATTCAAATATACGGCGGCCTTTAAATGGTCGAATCTCGACACACAGTGATTGACTCCAGTGATTGACACCAGTGATTGACACATGAGGATCGATTCAAGCAATAGGGTTATAACATTTAGTCAACCACATCACCAGCCTGACCACGACTTAGTCGCCTCTTACGACCAGTACCCAAACTTTGAACTATCTTTACCTGCATCTCTTCAGGAAACCATCTTTCCTCAAATACTTACCCATGTTCAAATATATGCAACTTGTAGCGAGTCAAAATTCCTGTTACTGGTAATAGCAAAAAGAAATGATTAAATTTCTACCCTTTGAATCGTTTGTAAAGAAATTTAATTTACAAACAAATAAGGGTGAAACGATACACCGATATTCCGATGCATCGCGATACTTGACCCACGATACGATATACGATAAACGTGGGCCCATTTATCGATACGCCACGATACGGAACGCAAATCTTAAGTACAGCGTTTCCTCGCTATCGTGCCTTTCAATAAACCGCTAACTTGGTTATAGCGCGCGGTAACGCATGGCTCCCCAAAACGTACTTACATTTTTAATAAGCTCAGGTTTTACACCGACAGATGTTTTTCCCCATCTCATAAAACATTATCAGCTGATCCCCGCAAACACATAACAATGGAAATACAAGTCAGCAAGTCGGAACTGAAGTACGAAATCCAATACCATTATTATTCTATCTTGTTATTAAAACGTGTTCATTACATATCTGGACTTGTGTTTGTAATATATTTTATTAATTTTACTCAAAATTTCTTTTAATATTGTTTTCATTAAGTTAGGTGAAATCGTGTGTGAAGAGATACAGCAACCACGGTCCGATTACCGCTTTTGACGCATTGAAACGAACTTTAGTTGCTAGAGAATGGATACATATATGAAAAAAGGCCCTACTTTGACTCGTCAAAAGTCATATTTGTGGCAATTTGGCTAATATATGTCAACATAACGTTTTTGCAGTCGAAATACATGTAGCACGGGAAGTCCCTAGGGTGACTGATCAAATTGTTCCATACGTAAAAATATCCTGCAACAGCAATCACCAGTACCAAAATGCCACACTTGTGGTTCTTATAATTTTAAATATATATATAGTATAAGCTGCAACTAAGGTAACACGATATTGGAATATATTATTCCTGATAAAACAAAAAATTCAGATACAATTTCTTCGACCATTGCATCAAAATTCTTTGACGTTGTATCACTGGTGGAGCACATAAATTATTTTCTGGCGTTTGAACTTTGAATTGTTTTTAAGGAAAGTTAGAGAAAGTTCCACTTTGAAGCTGAACAACTTCAGTAGTCTTGTTATTATAAAATAATTTTGACTGTTCCAAAATCATGAACGGTTCAATCTTGACATGCTTTAAGTCTTGTTTTTTTATCATTGCGTATCGAGATACGTATCGTATCGTGACCAGAATATCGAGATGCGTATCGTATCGTGACCTTCCTGTATCGTTGCAGCCCTACAAACAAATTTATTGACATACTTGGGCATTATAAACTCCATAAAACAAAACTGCAGAAACAAATGCATCAATTGGAAGAATTTGAGACCCCTCGTTAAGTCTATTAGCTCCTTTAATATAAACACTTATAGAAATGTGAAAAAGCACTCAATACTTTTACAAACGTTTGGTTAAGAAACATTGTGTAAAAAAATCAACGCTCCGTAAAGTGGGAAAATATTTTAAAAGTAGAAATATCTTTAGAGGACTGGACAAACTATAACAGCATACCCTTAAGGTGCACTGTAGATACTAATTTAGACAGATTCTTTAAATATTGGTCATCATGCCATTCACTTTTTTGTAACATGAAAGTCACTGTTTTTCTGTTTCGTCAAAACAATATGAAATGCATCAAATGAAAAAGAATGTTTAAAAAAAGAAAAGGTTCTGCATTGCCAACACAGCACTTTATCTCCAGAATATGCATAGAGAATAGTTGAACACGTGTGCTGCTTTATGCTGACATGCGTAGTGGGACTTTCAGTTGGGAACCCACGTATATATATCGCTGCAGTAACCTTCGGCAGCAGTCACTAGCCAGTATTCAACGTTGTCACACTCAGAAAGGTAAAGTATACAAACTTCTCAATTGTTCACAAATATGATTATGATTATGATTATATGTGTGTTGTTGTGATCAAGAGCATTACAGACAGCGTTACTTTAATTATTACCGAGATATATACAGAGCTCCAACATCTCTGTAGAGTTTAGTCGTCATAAATAACCATTGGTGTTTCAATTCCTTTATTGAATTGCAAAAGAGAGACAGATAGGCGGAGCGAGAAAGAGAGCAAATGTGCGATAGCATAAAGATCGCAGAAGAAGTTAAAAGTGGCACCAATAATCCTGCCATGTCTAAATGTTATTGCACAAAATTAACAGAACTGATGATGTAATGATATGAATACATCAACCGGCCATGATCTATTTATGAAAGGAATGTGCATTTATAATGACAAAGTTACATGTATATGCGTGTTGAATATATACTCACACACAAAAGAAACGCAGGTGGTTTTAAGAAAATAGGTAACAAACACGGAACCATAAATAGAGTTTTAGCATGTAGTGAAGCCTGATTGTTTTATCAATACTTTTGGCTGCATTTTGGAAGCCCCGAGTAAAAACGCAACATAAAAACGAATCGCCAAAACGCACCATTTCAATGAATATGTGGGTATCATGCACCTATTTCTCGAGAAATCGAGAATGTACGACCTGTCACGAACTGTAGTGGGTATAAAATCGTGGCCGATTCTTGGACCTACCACTCCTTGGTCAACAATGCCACGCCAAACACAAATTCAGAGAAACCAGGCTATCGGAAGTTTGGACGCTGGAGAGTCTGTCCAAGATGTTGCCCGTCATTTCAACGTTAACATAACCGCAATGTACCGTTTACTGCATCGATACAATGCTACACAGACCACAGATGACCTTCCTCGGAGCGGTCGTCCTAGGGTCACCACACCTCGACAAGATCGGCAGAATACCCGTCAACACCAGCGACAGCCGTTCCTAACTGCAACTGAAAGTGCTCGACAGACCATAGGAACACATAATCGACACATTAGCCGGGACACTGTGATCCGACGTCTCTGTTCCAACAACCTCAGATGTCGCGGACCAGCACGTCGTCCTGTTCTCCAACCACAGCACCGACAAGCACGACTTCAGTGGGCACAGGGTCATCACACTTGGCGTCATTGTGAGTGGGGGCGTGTCATCTTCTCTGATGAGAGTCACTTTTGTGTCTCCCATTCAGACGGAAGAGACAGAATTTGGCGGCGTCGAGGTGATCGTTTCGCTGATAGAAACGTTGTGGAAAGGGATCCATGGGGTGGATCTAGCGTCATGATATGGGCAGAGATTGGACTTAATGCGAGACTTGGACCCATGTGCTTTCTGAATGTTGGTCAAGGTCGGGGACACGGCGTCACTGCTCAGCGGTATATCGACCAGGTGATCAGACCCCACGATATTCCATTTTTTGCTCAACATCAACAACACATTTTCCAGCAGGACAACGCTCGTCCCCATGTTGCCAGAGTTACCATGGCCTTTCTGCAACAACACAACATCCGTGTTCTGCCGTGGCCAACCCTCAGCCTTGATCTGAACCCCATCGAACACTTGTGGGATGAGGCGTCAAAGGCGTCTGCACAATGTGCGCCCAGTCCCTAATGAACTACGCACAGCTGCTCTGGATGTGTCAGGAGGATCCCTAGGGCCTTCACAAATCGTGTGATCCACTCAAAGTACAGGAGATGTGTGGCAGTGATCAATGCTAATGGTGGTCACACAAGGTATTGACTTACATTTTGGGTATTGAAACTGTGTAAGCCCTTAACATTTGAAAAAACCAATTATGTCATCTGCCTTTTAATCCTTTAAACTCTCTTCAGTCATTTTTTGGTCAATCTTGTCTTTACTGTTAAAAATAGATAACATATATACTGCATACTCGACTTGCGTTTCTTTTGCGTGTGAGTATATTTATTGGAGATTATACCTGATAGATGGCAGACACCCGGGCGTGAGGCATCATCGTAGATACAATTAACAATAATGGACAATTAAATATACCAAAAATAAAGGAAATAATACAAGCACAAAAAAATTCAATGATGAGAGGATTCTATGTAAAGTCACCAAAAGCACATGAACTACTCTCCAACTGTGATCTTCAAAATAATTCGAATATAACTGAAAACCTGAAAGGTGCTATCATCCCTCTACTTCGCAATACGTTCTATCCTGACCTTCTTTCAGCCTGTTGGGATTTTACTCCTAGATTAGAGAATGGCAAAAGTGAAAATCGTAACATTACTTCGCAAAATATCTGATATAATAAAAACGTTCTAATTGATACAAAAGTAACCCAAACCCAACTTGGAATGAGAACGGGGTACGTTATGTGATTGACCTGCTACAGGTGTTATTTAATTTATAAGGAAGTTTAACGTAAATGCAAATTACTTACAATATAAAAGGATTATAAGCGCATTAATAAAATGTGTTCCGCAAATAATATTGAATTAGAAGGCCTAAAATTACAAGAAAATCCTATCCAACACTGTGCCACCATGACATGAACAGACATGCAATCTACGAATAGTACTTACTGTTCACATTGATACAGAACCAGTAATTCCACCATCAATGTTTATTGTACGTTTCAAAACAAAAGTACAGTTAACTGGCACATACTATGTGATACCAGTCTATTATGCATAGATTGTTTGTTTTTGTTTGTTTCTTTTTTTAACGCCGTACTCGGCAATATTCCAATATACGGCGGCCTTTAAATGGTCGAATCTCGACACACACTCCAGTGATTGACACATGAGGATCGATTCAAGCAATTGGGTTATAACATAGCATCACCGAGCCTGACCACGACGTAGTGCCTCTTACGACCAGTACCCAAACTTTAAACTATCTTTACCTGCATCTCTTCAGGAAACCGTCTTTCCTCAAATACTTGCCCATGTTCAAATATATGCAACTTGTAGCGAGTCAAAATTCCTGTTACTGGTAATAGCAACGTTCCTGATAATTATATTTATATCAATTTCACAAGGTTTTCACAATGATTAAATTAGTTAGTTCATACACTGTAAAACTTGAGAAGATTCAAGTTGAAAAATATCATATATCGCATGAATGTTGCTGATGATATGTTTCAGCTAAAGTCAACCTTGGTACCTTTTGATTGATTCTTGATTCTCTTCACTATTCACACTTGTTGAATGGTTATAAGCTGACGACTAATAACTGTTGATGTATTCACAAATCCATATTTGTCAAGGCCAAAGCAGGTGATGTTTTTATAAACATTCATAAGCGATCCTTGACATAATGATCTACCGATAGTCCACATGCAGCTTCAGTGTCCCTGGCAACTTGAACTCAAATCTCACAGTATTAGAACGCAAAGGCTTCGTGTCAGGATGTTTAAGTGTCTGTCTGTTTGTATCTTTTTGTGTTTTGTACCACCACACTACGCAATATTCCAACTATTTGATGTCGGCGTGTAAATCATCGAGTCTGGACCAAGCAACCAATTGATATGAGAAAAGCCTTGCATCTTGTTAAATACACAAATGTTTTGATACTTTTCACAATCTGCTTATAAATGTGTACAATAATATGGCAAATATATATTTGTCCTTAGCCAGAAATTAAAGGCGAAACTCAAATAAACCTGGACTTTCGGTTTGTGCGGAGAAATTACGATTTTACAACAATGTTCATACTCTACGTTGGTCTCCTCACCCTGTCGTTTCTGCCCTGGTCGGTTCTCGGCTCCGATGATGAAAGAGACGCCCGTCTGTACAGAGTTGACATCACCCTTCCGCCTAAGGAGGGGAGGGACGAGACGGCAGACATATTGCAGATTAAGGCAACAGTGGAGGGTCTAACTGACATTGAAGTTCTATTTTCATTTAAGGTTAGTGAAAATGTTGCATCGCCGTTTTGTAACGCGTAGACCACCTCACGTTGCTTGTCATAAGAGACGATTCAATTTGGATCAGGTGGTCAGGCTCTGTGCCTTATAATTAGCTGATTGCAAGTGATCTTGCCCCGATGGTGTTGATCCTTGCTCATCACGTGTTTGTATATTGGTTGCTCCAAAACATTCTGTTATTCTCAGAGAAACAACCATGTTGCTAATTACAACAGACTTTGATCGGAATGTCGGTCCTTTAATCTTTGCCCATAGATATTAACAGTCTGCTTGAATACCGCTTATCTTGCCTCAGAGATATTCAACCTGTCACTTTAATCAGTTACTCACACATATTAACAAATTGCTGTTTGTTTAACAGGAAGTCGGGAACCCAAAGGTATTGCTTGGTAAGTTCGATTATAAACAATTTTTCCATGTTTTCATAACAAACTTACTTTACTACTCAACACAAATCCCATTGATGGAATATGTAACTGTACTACGTAACTAGCTAGCATCGCCAAATCTGAACCAAACTACTTTAATCGTGAAGGACATTTGACTTTGTCCAATCATCGTCCACACATGCAGTATGACACAATGGCTTTCAGCGTGGGGTCATGACGATCATTCAGAAACTACATTATAGATAGAACAGCTATCCTTTCTTGTCAATTGACGTGTTTATCTCCTATGTTTGTTTACAAGACAAAGGAAAGAAATATCTGTTTATTTCAGTTCTTGATGTTGAGTAAGCGTGCAGCTGGCCACAATTGACAACCTTTCTGTCACGAAAGGGCTATGAGGTGAAGACGACCCCAGTGTACCGCTGCAGTGACTACGCCCGGGAACTTGGGGTCAATATTTCCAGAGACATGTATGCTTCCTCTCTCAAGGATGATGAGGACTTACTTTTTGCCAGGCAGATATTTCATGTCAAAGGTATGCCTGGCACTTAAGCTCTTAGAAACAAAATATTACATATAAGCATTATGTATATAGGTATACATATGTGGTTGGAACATCAGTCACTGTACGTGAATCCCTCGTCTACAGACGAACGTTTCCTTGACACTGCAAGTGTTGATATAAAATGGATGTGACCATGGCAGCCCTTCCAGCGAGTATAAACATTGTCTAGGAACAATAACGCGGTAGCACTGTAGCTCCCCTAGTTATACATTCAACTGTTTGATATGTCAGCATACGAAGTACATGTTTCCGGTATACATTTGCGTTGGTTTTCAAAAGAGATATAAAACAGACATAATCAAATTGTGAATATTACTCTCACCGGTCGGGCACTAAATCACAATAGATACTTCTGGCTGAAACGGTTCACTCCAAATTGTCAGACATCCAATTTGTCAGACGACTCAATCGTCAGACAGACCAGTCAAGTGTGACCAGTGTAACTGCCTGGTCTTACCTACTAATTAATGAGCTGCTCCCAACTGTGGGTAGAGTATGCTACTCTTCATCGTTACGTTATACAGATTAACCAGACTATGATTGTGTTTATAATTTGCTTTTGACCTGTGTCGGGTTGCTTGTGTTTTATTAGCAAATATTTAGAGCATTTTATCCAATGATATTGAATATAGGAAACTCAGTGAAGATTAACGAACAATGTTGAATACAATGTTAAGTAGAATACGAACAAATTCAATAGATTAAACTTCTCCATAAGCTGCGTCTAATCTCACATGTACTATAGGTACCGTACTATATTATATTATATTACATCAAGTCTAAGTCAGTAAGGTATCACCACCATGCGGGTATACGCAGGTTTGACAACATAGAGTCTCAGAGAGGAACCCCACAAGTATTCCTTGATGGGTTCACTTACTCTAAGAATCGAACCCGAGGCCAGACCACACACTGGAGATGTATCATCAAGATCTGCCATGGGAAATGTTCCACTGTTGGGGACTTCCTTCGAGATGTCTTGGACCACTGCCACCCACCTGGAGATCAGACTCCTGTCAAGTTTGTCAGTACTTTGAGGAAATGGGCCAGGGAAGAAGCAACGCATGCCCAAGCTACAATGCAGAAGTAGGCATCCAGACTCCAGCAAACGTTAAACATCTTCCTTCGTTCCCAAGCTTGAAGAGTTCCCTCTATCAACAACGCCGAACAACAATCCCTGTCCATCCACAAACCAGAGCTGTTGTTCACCTTGAGGGGCAGTGGACCACTGGCAGAAGATTCCTTCTCTGCGCAGGCGGTGAAGAAGAAAAGATCCTGATCTTTTCCACTGATGCGCAACTGAGGTGTCTTGCTGAAGTTGATAGGTCTGCATGGATGGTACGTTTTCCTGCTGTCCTCACCTGTGGAATCAGCTGTACACTGTACATGCCCGCAGTGGATACACCATGCACACGCTTATCTTCCCCCTGCTGCCCAACCGAAAACGGACGACATACGCCAGATTCTCAGCTTTCCTGAAAACAGAGGTACGGCAGATTCTCAACCGACCCTTCTCACCAGCTACCGTACAAACAGACTTTGAGATGGCGGCCATTCGAGCGATCGAATGTGAATTCCCAACAGCAGACATCAAGGGGTGTTTCTTCCACTACACCCAGGCTATATGGAGGAAGAGTCAAGAGCACAGCTGTCCAGTACAAGGAGATCCCCCAGGTGCAGAGCACAGGAAGAAGGTCTACAGAGATCCCAGGAAGAAGGTCTACAGAGATCCCAGGAAGAAGGTCTACAGAGAATCAGAGGGAAGGCTGGTGTGTCTCAAAGAGGAGCTGGTCGTTTTATTTCAAAAACTTATTAAATCCGGAATTATGTGTAACATGTGAATTTAGGACTATAGTTACAGACGTCATTGAAAATCACACTTGTGAAAACTGCGAACACTTCCCATTTACTGACCAGTTGTTGTCAAGTGTTATCACAGATAAAGAGATTACTGATGCTATCTCAGGCTTAAAACAATGCAAAAGTCCAGGCGAAGATGGTATTCCTAACCTCTTCTATAAACTGTCACAGCCATATTTTACACCGTACTTTAACATTTGATTCAATAAGATATTTGATAAAGGAATATTTCCTGATAATTGAAATATAGGCATGATTATTCCATTATATAAATCTGGAAATACGAAGGACACATCAAATTACAGAGGAATATCCCTTTTGAATACAACTGGCAAACTATTTACTACAATACTAGAGAATAGGATAAGATTATGGATGGAAATAAACAACTTGATATCTGAAGCGCAAGCCGGGTTCAGACAAGAATATTCAACTACGGACAACATTTTTACTTTGCAATCTCTTGTTACTAAATATCTCTCTAAACCAAAAGGAAGATTTTATACTGCCTTCATAGACTTTAAAAAGGCCTTTGACTATGTCGACAGAAAAAAAACTACTATATGCCCTACTCCAGAAAGGCTGTCATGGTAAAATGTATTTTATTCTTAAAAGTATGTGTTAAAGTAGATTCAGATTCGTTTGAAACAACGGTGGGTGTTAGACAGGGCTGTATGTTGAGTCCGATATTATTTATTTTCTTTATAAATGATCTTGTCACTGAAATGTACAAAAACTGTCAAAATAGTATATTTATTTCTCAAGACATTGAGGATTTGATGCTGTTGCTTTTTGCGGATGATGTTGTAGTCTTTGCTTATAATGTTGTAAGTCTTCAGAGGCAATCAGATATTTTAGAAAGTTTTTGTTTAAAGTGGGGTTTCTAGATAAACTTTAAAAAATCAGAAATTGTAGTTTTTAGAAATGGGGGTATTTTAAATCTCTTTGAAAAATGGTACTATAACGGCCGTTTATTAAAAACAGTTTCATATCATAAATATCTGGGGGTATTATATTCTTCTAGGCTGATTTGGACGAAATCATGTTGGAACCTGGCAGCTCAGTCTGTTAAGGCATGCATCCCTGTTTATAAATTATTCCAAAAAAAATCATTCTTATCATTCTCCACAGCTGTAAAATAAGTCCTATACTTTTATATGGTGCAGAAATTTTGGGGCTAAGGTATTTTGCATGTATAGAGAAAGTTCAAACTTCATATTTAAATATTTTCTTGGTGTAGGTAAATATGCCTCAAACACAGCTATCTTAGGGGAAACTGGCCGCCACTGTATGTTTGTCCAGAGTCAGATCAGAGCTATAAAATATTGGCTAAAATTATTGCACATGGGATCAAATAGATATCCTGTACAATGTTATTACTTCCTTAAAAAGCTAGATGAGAAAGGTAAGCACAGTTGGGTGACAGATCTTATAAATTGTTTATATGTTAATGGTTTTTCATATGTCTGGGACTACCAAAATGTTGGCGATGTAAATATTTCTTTGTATCAATATCAGGAAAGACTCAAAGATGTTGCATTTCAAAATTGATTTGCAAAATTGTCTGCTTCCAAATATTTATCTCATTATTCAAATGTCAAATCTTTGCTGAATGTAGGAAAATATATTGATTCTTTGCAGGATAAATCTATCAGAAGAACCTTTTGTAAATTTAGGATTAGCTTACATAATTTTAATGTTCAGTTTCTACGTAAAAAACCCTCAGATGATGAAAATAGTGTATGTAGATATTGTAACAAGGGTTGTATTGAAAATGAAGACCATGTCTTTTTCACTTGTGATTATTACAAGACTTTACGGAATCATTATATTACTCAACTACAGAATATGTATGACAGTTACCTGTCACTTCCAAATATTCTTAACTGCAAAAATGTCAATGTAATAAAACTGACTTCTGTATACCTGTATAACATATTTAAATCTAGAAAAACGTGACTAAATTTATATTGTACTGACATTGTAAAATAGGCCATATGGCCCACATTACGGAATAAATATGTCTGTCTGTCTGTCTGTCTGTCTGGTCATTGGACAGAAGACCCCTCTTGAATTTTGGGATGCTGTTGGACATTTGCTGACGCTGAACTGAAAACTGTGATCAGTGTGTATTGTGTATATAGCGCCTTTTGCAATAATGTAATGAGTACTTCAAAAAGTCTGTTTTCGGGTATGATTTGATGATTAAAAGTGCATAATAAACCTATCCTGTAAATTCCCCTAAACGTGTGTTTTCTGGTCTGTTCCACTTCAATGAAAGGTAAACAGGTAACTATTGCTTGACTAACCCACCTTGATTAATCCTGGTATCAGCTTTCTGACAAACGGGGTCTGACAATTGGCACAACTGTTGTGTGTCAGATTCTGAATTTCATTGAAGGCAGGTAAGTCTACAGGTGAACTTGTTTTACATTGAATGAACATTATTATCACCCAAGTTACAAATAGCTGACATACTTTACAGTTGGTCTTTTCTGGTGGATTTTTTTTATAGCTATCGTATTTTAATTGGTTCCTAAGTTATTCCTTGGTGTCCCAACTCATATGGCAGTGACATCTTCTGATGATTTTGATGGCGGATGAAGCTATGCAGCTCAGTCGCAAGTGGCTCATACTAACGCAAACGCATACAACACATTAGGAATTACACTGTTTCCCACACAATCTCAAAATACACAATCCTTTGCACGCTTTGTTGATAAAATCTTAAAGTTCCCATTTCAGACAAATGTATATCATCCCATTCATACTTTCATTTCATATTTAACAAGAGCTGAGTTCGACAAGACGATGAAACAGATGTTTGTGAGGGAAAAGGGCATCTTGGAAGCAGGTCAACGGGGGGCATGTTTCAGAACTCTAGCAAGCCTTCCAGTTGAGGTAAACCATCTTGAACAAGTCATTAATCCCCTGATTTTGAATCTGTTTGTTACCACCGTTACTAAAACGGTCAACGTCTAAGACGTCCTCCCACATCAAACCTTCACGTAATGTTACAAATACTATTGAAAGAGGTGTAAATCCAACCCACTCACAGGTCATTGTTCTGTCCATCTCACTTTGTTTCCAATAATTATTGGATTCAACCATTTTGGTTGCAGATAAAACTAAGCCTCATTTATATATTTATGTAACAGTGATGCTTCTAGGAGTGTTATAGCTATGGTCGTTAATCTTTATAACTATCAATTAATTTTGTCCACATAGTTCAACGTTGTATTAGTTCAGTGTGTAGGACTTGGGGGATGGTGTGTGTATGCAACTTGTTTTTTTTATCTAATTTAGGTACGAAATACTTGGACAGCGGAATACACATGGAATAATAAAACGATTGTAGTCTTTTTCGGCAACTGTGTGTGTGTGTGTGTGTGTGTGTGTGTGTGTGTGTGTGTGTGTGTGTGTGTGTGTGTGTGTGTGTGTGCCTTCCTCCATAATTAAACTGATACACCATTCATTACTATTGCTTTTAATATAGATACTATGCTGGTTATCCTTCCTAATAACATTTTGCAATGACTTCATTCTCCACCATTATTTCAGCTGATAAACTTCGGCCCAGTTAGTCCGAGCAGAGTAGACGCGATGGGGGAAATCTTACATGGCCCTGAGACCTATGATGTGGAATTGACTCGCATGCAGAACCTGGCTCATTACTCGCAAGGGTGCCAGGGATAAGATGTACTTTCCCGCACAACCTTTTTTTTGTCAAACTGACAGATTAAGGATTAAATATGATGGTCCACTAAAACCGATAGATCTTTAAACCAGATTATTCAACAGAAATACATTTAAACCTGTACACGTTATTAATTGTATGTAATCATCTTTGACTGAATAAACCGTGGCATTCCTTTCATCTTTCCTTTTAATTCATTAATGTCCTATGCAGCGGAATGTTTATGCTGTGAAACTTGGTGAATATGGACGGTGCAGTTTTCAGAGAAATGTGAGGCGACTATGCATGTCCTAAGAGGAGATTAACGGGATCGGGTGGTCAGGCTCGCTGATTTGATTGATGCATGTCATCGTATCCGTATTGCGTAGATCGATGCTCATGATGTCAATCACTGGATTGTCTGGTCCAGACTCGATTATTTACAGACCGCCGTCATATAGCTGGAATATTGCTGAGTGTGGGGTTAAACAACAAAGCAACAGAGAAATGTGAGAATCCAGCTTGAGATAACTGGTATCAAACATAACTGCGAGATCGAATTCCAGGGCTATGATTGGCTATTCCATGGTGATACCCTCAGGTCAGATTATGACCAACTACTTTACTGATTGTAATTTCATTGAGACATCCTCGAATATCAAGCAAATTATTTCTCCGTTCTATTATGTTAAGACACTGTTTCCTTTTGTTATATGGTTTCATTGGCACACGACCTTAAAAACCCTTCATCTATAACTTCATGCATATAACAGATAAAGTCTGTGCTTGGTTGGCTATAAGAGACATGGAGATGGCGACATCACTTCTATCTAACAAGGAGGTGCTCTGTGGCATGAGTTGGTGCAAGGAAAAACACGTTTGATGTCTGTACCGTGGATTCATAGCAATGTTGCAACACATCACGTTTGACGTCCTTAAGGAGCATCACCTCCTATACTGAGTATCAATGCATCACGTTTGACGTCCTAGATGAGCATCACCTTCTATACTGAGTATCAGTGCATAACGTTTGACGTCCTCAAGGAACATCGCCTCCTATACTGAGTATCAATGCATCACGTTCGACTTCATCAAGGAGCACCGACTCCTATACTGAGTATCAATGCATCACGTTTGACGTCATCAAGGAGCGTCGCCTCCTATACTCAGTACCAATGCACCACGTTTCACGTCCTCAAGGAGCATCGACTCCTATACTGAGTATCAATGCATCACGTTTGACGTCCTCAAGGAGCGTCGCCTCCTGTACTGAGTATCAATGCATCACGTTTGACGTCCTCAAGGAGCATCACCTCCTATACTGAGTATTAATACATCACATTTGAAGTCCTCAAGGAGCGTCATCTCCTATACTGAGTATCAATGCATCACGTTTGACGTCCTCAAGGAGCATCGCCTCCTATACTGAGTATCAATGCATCACGTTTGACGTCCTCAAGCAGCATCGCCTCCTATACTGAGTATCAATGCATTACGTTTAACGTCCTCAAGGAGCATCACCTCCTATACTGAGTATTAATGCATCACGTTAGACATCCTCAAGGAGCATCACCTCCTATACTGAGTATCAATGCATCACGTTTGACGTCCTTTAGGAGCAATGCCTCCTATACTGAGTATCAATGCGCCACGTTTCACGTCATCAAGGAGCATTGCCTCCTATATTGAGTATCAATGGATCACGTTTGGCGTCCTCAAGGAGCATCACCTCCTATACTGAGTATCAGTGCATCATCTTTAACGTCCTCAAGGAGCATCAACTCCTATACAGAGTATCAATGCATCACGATTGAAGTCCTCAAGGAAGATCGCCTCCTATACTGAGTATCAATGCATCACGTTTGACGTCCTCAAGGAGCATCACCTCCTATACTGAGTATCAATGCATCACGTTTGACGTCCTCAAGGAGCATCGCCTCCTATACTGAGTATCAATGCATCACGTTTGACGTCATCAAGGAGCATCGACTCCTATACTGAGTACCAATGCACCACGTTTCACGTCCTCAAGGAGCATCGCCTCCTATACTGAGTATCAATGCATCACGTTTGACGTCCTCAAAGAGCGTCGCCTCCTGTACTGAGTATCAATGCATTACGTTTAACGTCCTCAAGGAGCATCACCTCCTATACTGAGTATTAATGCATCACGTTAGACATCCTCAAGGAGCATCACCTCCTATACTGAGTATCAATGCGCCACGTTTGACGTCCTCAAGGAGCATTGACTCCTATACTGAGTATCAATGGATCACGTTTGACGTCCTCAAGGAGCATCACCTCCTATACTGAGTATCAGTGCATCATGTTTAACGTCCTCAAGGAGCATCGCCTCCTATACTGAGTATCAATGCATCACGATTGATGTCCTAAAGGAAGATCGCCTCCTATACTGAGTATCAATGCATCACGTTTGACGTCCTCAAGGAGCATCACCTCCTATAGTGAGTATCAATGCATCACGTTTGACGTCCTCAAGGAACATCGCCTCCTATACTGAGTATCAATGCATTACGTTTGACGTCCTCAAGGAGCATCACCTCCTATACTGAGTATCAGTGCATCACGTTTGGCGTCCTCAAGGAACATCAGGGGAGGTCGGGTAGCCTAGTGGTCGAAGCGTTCGCTCGTCACGCAGAAGACCCGGGTTCGATTACTGACATGGGTACAATGTGTGAAGCCCATTTGTGGTGTCCCCCGCCGTGATATTGCAGGAATATTGCTAAAAGCGGCGTAAAACCATACTCACTCACTCAAGGAACATCACCTCTTATACTGAGTATCAATGCATCAAGTTTGACGTCCTCAAGGAACATCACCTCCAATACTGAGTATCAATGCATCACTTTTGACGTCCTCAAGGAGCATCGCCTCCTATACTGAGTATCAATGCATCACATTTGACGTCTCAAAGAGCATCACCTCCTATACTGAGTATCAATGCATCACGTTTGACGTCCTCAACAACCATCGCCTCCTCTACTGAGTATCAATGCATCACGTTTGACTTCCTCCAGGAACATCACCTCCTATACTGAGCATCAATGGATCACTTTTGACGTCCCCAAAGAGCATCGCCTCCTATACTGAGTATAAATGCATCACGTTTGACGTCCTCAAGGAACATCGCCTCCTATTCTGAGTATCAATGGATCACGTTTGACGTCCTCAATGAGCATCACCTCCTCTACTGAGTATCAATGCATCACGTTTGACGTCCTTATGGAGCATTGCCTCCTATAATGAGTATCAATGGATCACGTTTGACGTCCTCAAGGAACATCGCCTCCTATACTGAGTATCAATGCATCACGTTTTACGTCCTCAAGGAACATCGCCATCTATACTGAGTATCAATGCATCACGTTTGGCGTCCTCAAGGAGCATTGCCTCCTATAATGAGTATCAATGCATCACGTTTGACGCCCTCAAGGAACATCACCTCCTATACTGAGTATCAATGCATCACGTTTTACGTCCTCAAGAAACATCGCCTCCTACACTGTGTATCAATGCATCACGTTTTACGTCCTCAAGAAACATCGCCTCCTATACTGAGTATCACTGCATCACGTTTGACGTCCTCCAGGAACATCACCTCCTATACTGAGTATCAATGGATAGCTTTTGACGTCCTCAAGGAGCATCGCCTCCTATACTGAGTATCAATGGATCACGTTTGACGTCCTCAAGGAACATCGCCTCCTATTCTGAGTATCAATGCATCACGTTTGACGTCCTCAATGAGCATCGCCTCCTATACTGAGTATCAATGCATCACGTTTGACGTCCTTTACGAGCATCACCTCCTATACTGAGTATCAATGCATCACGTTTTGCGTCCTCAAGGAACATCACCTCCTATACTGAGTAGCAATGGATCGCTTTTGACGTCCTCAATGAGCATCGCCTCCTATACTGAGTATCAATGTATCACGTTTCACGTCCTCAAGGAGCATCGCCTCCTATACTGAGTATCAATGCATCACGTTTCACGTCCTCAAGAACATCACCTCCTATACTGAGTATCAATGCATCACGTTTGACGTCCTCAAGGAACATCACCTCCTATACTGAGTATTAATGCATCATGTTTGACGTCCTCAAGGAACATCACCTCCTATACTTAGTATCAATGCATCACGTTTGACGTCCTTTAGGAGCATCGCCTCTTATACTGAGTATCAATGCATCACGATTGACGTCCTCAAGGAAGATCGCCTCCTATACTGAGTATCAATGCATCACGTTTGACGACCTCAAGGAGCATCGCCTCCAATACTGAGTATCAATGCATCACGTTTGACGTCCCCAAGGAGCTTCACCTCCTATACTGAGTATCAATGGATCACGTTTGACGTCCTCAAGAAACATCACCTCCTATACTGAGTATCAATGCATCACGTTTGACGTCCTCAAGGATCATCTCCTCCTATACTTTGTATCAATGCATCACGTTTCACGTCCTCAAGAACATCACCTCCTATACTGAGTATCAATGCATCACGTTTGACGTCCTCAAGGAACATCACCTCCTATACTGAGTATTAATGCATCACGTTTGACGTCCTCAAGGAACATCACCTCCTATACTTAGTATCAATGCATCACGTTTGACGTCCTCAAGGAGCATCGCCTCTTATACTGAGTATCAATGAATCACGATTGACGTCCTCAAGGAAGATCGCCTCCTATACTGAGTATCAACACATCACGTTTGACGTCCTCAAGGAGCATCGCCTCCTATACTGAGTATCAATGCATCACGTTTGACGTCCTCAAGGAGCTTCACCTCCTATACTGAGTATCAATGCATCACGTTTGAAGCCCTCAGGGAGCATCGCCTCCTATACTGAGTATCAATGGATCACGTTTGACGTCCTCAAGGAGCATCGCCTCCAATACTGAGTATCAATGCATCACGTTTGACGTCCTCAAGGAGCTTCACCTCCTATACTGAGTATCAATGCATCACGTTTGAAGCCCTCAGGGAGCAACGCCTCCTATACAGAGTATCAATGGATCACGTTTGACGTCCTCAAGGAACATCGCCTCCTATTCTGAGTATCAATGCATCACGTTTGACCTCCTCAAGGAGCATCACCTCCTATACTGACTATCAATGGATCACGTTTGACGTCCTCAAGGAACATCACCTCCTATTCTGAGTATCAATGGATCACGTTTGACGTCCTCAAGGAGCATCACCTCCTATACTGAGTATCAATGCATCACGTTTGACGTCCTCAAGGAGCATCGCCTCCAATACTGAGTATCAATGCATCACGTTTGACGTCCTCAAGGAGCTTCACCTCCTATACTGAGTATCAATGCATCACGTTTGACGTCCTCAAGGAGCATCGCCTCCTATACTGAGTATCAATGCATCACGTTTCACGTCCTCAAGAACATCACCTCCTATACTGAGTATCAATGCATCACGTTTGACGTCTTCAAGGAACATCACCTCCTATTCTGAGTATCAATGCATCACGTTTGACGTCCTCAAGGAACATCACCTCCTATACTTAGTATCAATGCATCACGTTTGATGTCCTTTACGAGCATCGCCTCTTATACTGAGTATCAATGCATCACGATTGACGTCCTCAAGGAAGATCGCCTGCTATACTGAGTATCAACACATCACGTTTGACGTCCTCAAGGAGCATCGCCTCCAATACTGAGTATCAATGCATCACGTTTGACGTCCCCAAGGAGCTTCACCTCCTATACTGAGTATCAATGGATCACGTTTGACGTCCTCAAGGAGCATCGCCTCCTATTCTGAGTATCAATGCATCACGTTTGACGTCCTCAATGAGCATCGCCTCCTATACTGAGTATCAATGCATCACGTTTCACGTCCTCAAGGAGCATCGCCTCCTATACTGAGTATCAATGCATCACGTTTCACGTCCTCAAGAACATCACCTCCTATACTGAGTATCAATGCATCACGTTTGACGTCCTCAAGGAACATCATCTCCTATACTGAGTATTAATGCATCACGTTTGACGTCCTCAAGGAATATCACCTCCTATACTGAGTATCAATGCATCACGTTTGACGTCCTCAAGGAGCATCGCCTCCTATACTGAGTATCAATGAATCACGATTGACGTCCTCAAGGAAGATCGCCTCCTATACTGAGTATCAACACATCACGTTTGACGTCCTCAAGGAGCATCGCCTCCAATACTGAGTATCAATGCATCACGTTTGACGTCCCCAAGGAGCTTCACCTCCTATACTGAGTATCAATGGATCACGTTTGACGTCCTCAAGGAGCATCGCCTCCTATTCTGAGTATCAATGCATCACGTTTGACGTCCTCAATGAGCATCGCCTCCTATACTGAGTATCAATGCATCACGTTTCACGTCCTCAAGGAGCATCGCCTCCTATACTGAGTATCAATGCATCACGTTTCACGTCCTCAAGAACATCTCCTCCTATACTGAGTATCAATGCATCACGTTTGACGTCCTCAAGGAACATCACCTCCTATACTGAGTATTAATGCATCACGTTTGACGTCCTCAAGGAACATCACCTCCTATACTGAGTATCAATGCATCACGTTTGACGTCCTCAAGGAGCATCGCCTCCTATACTGAGTATCAATGAATCACAATTGACGTCCTCAAGGAAGATCGCCTCCTATACTGAGTATCAACACATCACATTTGACGTCCTCAAGGAGCATCGCCTCCAATACTGAGTATCAATGCATCACGTTTGACGTCCTCAAGGAGCTTCACCTCCTATACTGAGTATCAATGCATCACGTTTGAAGCCCTCAGGGAGCATCGCCTCCTATACAGAGTATCAATGGATCACGTTTGACGTCCTCAAGGAACATCACATCCTATTCTGAGTATCAATGGATCACGTTTGACGTCCTCAAGGAGCATCACCTCCTATACTGAGTATCAATGGATCACGTTTGACGTCCTCAAGGAACATCGCCTCCTATACTGAGTATCAATGCATCACGTTTGACGTCCTCAAGGAACATCATCTCCTATACTGAGTATTAATGCATCACGTTTGACGTCCTCAAGGAGCATTGCCTCCAATACTGAGTATCAATGCATCACCTTTGACGTCCTCAAGGAGCATCACCTCCTATACTGAGTATCAACACATCACATTTGACGTCCTCAAGGAGCATCGCCTCCAATACTGAGTATCAATGCATCACGTTTGACGTCCTCAAGGAGCTTCACCTCCTATACTGAGTATCAATGCATCACGTTTGAAGCCCTCAGGGAGCATCGCCTCCTATACAGAGTATCAATGGATCACGTTTGACGTCCTCAAGGAACATCACATCCTATTCTGAGTATCAATGGATCACGTTTGACGTCCTCAAGGAGCATCACCTCCTATACTGAGTATCAATGGATCACGTTTGACGTCCTCAAGGAACATCGCCTCCTATACTGAGTATCAATGCATCACGTTTGACGTCCTCAAGGAACATCATCTCCTATACTGAGTATTAATGCATCACGTTTGACGTCCTCAAGGAGCATTGCCTCCAATACTGAGTATCAATGCATCACCTTTGACGTCCTCAAGGAGCATCACCTCCTATACTGAGTATCAATGGATCACGTTTGACGTCCTCAAGGAACATCGCCTCCTATACTGAGTATCAATGCATCACTTTTGACGTCCTCAAGGATCATCGCCTCCTATACTTTGTATCAATGCATCACCTTTGACTTCCTCAAGGAGCATCGCCTCCTATACTGAGTATCAGTGCATCATGTTTTACGTCCTCAAGGAGCATCGCATCCTATACTGAGTATCAATGCATCACGTTTGACGTCCTCAAGGAAGATCGCCTCCTATACTGAGTATCAACACATCACGTTTGACGTCCTCAAGGCGCATCACCTCCTATACTGAGTATCAATGCATTACGTTTGTGCTAATGTTTTTTGTTGGACCTGAAACACCAGCTGCGTTTTCAAGCAAGAATATGAGGCAGGAAAACGTTTACTTACGTTTAGTTGTTGTATCCAAGCTTATAGGATTTGTATCACAAATGTTTATAGAAATTGCGTTTCTTTTGCGGTTTAGTATATTTGCCAGCACATTTACATTAAGAGAAAAAAAGGATAAAACAATCTGTTTAAATATAGGGGTAACGCTGTGCGTTCGGTTCCAAATTCAGTTAAAAACATTATGTGTATCTTCTGAATCAATAATCTTGACCTTCTGTGTCAAAAATTCTATCACAGAAATACTGCCTTGGGAGAAATGTTATGAGCAAATGTTGCGTGTTAAGGGCATAATATACACGTGTGAGACCGGTGGAATGTGTCAAATTAAAAACACGACCACTTATAAACGTGTGATATCGGAAATATAATATAAATCTTCCCAGATGAGCCACACAATGAATGAATTATTTATAAGAACATCCAATCAGATTACAGAGGGTTTCGTGAATGTCTTGAACCAAAGCATATGTTCAAATGCATATCACACTGACAGGAACATTTCCAGCTGCGTCTTTTTTCATCAAAATAATTTCAAATAAAAAATATATGACTAGAAAAACTTAGATATTACATATTTCCAAACTGGGGAGGAACAATGATGAAACATTGTTTGTTTGTTTAACGGTACAAACAGATGATGTGTATATCGTAAGCATGTGTTTATGACGCACAGCATCATTCACAATCATCAGACATCTCTGCTGAGGGAAGAGTCCATTGTACGATTCCGAATATGGCATGAGCATGTGTTTATAAATAACTATCGGTTAATTTAAAAGTTGACCATATTCAGCCATCACAAACACTTGAATATATACACACGGTAACACAGGATGCAAGACAAAACAGTGAATTGCGTCGGATAAGCTGCTGGAATATTTCTCGACACAAAGGAGAGGTCGACTGTTCGAAAGTCATCCATTTAGTCATACAGCCTTGTGGATAAATTTTTGTTAGTTTTTTAACTTTACGCCTAGATCTAGGTATGAAGGTCTCACATTGATGTACCTTACAGTCTGTAATGGACAACGTAAATACAGCAGTGACACAGATGGGAATTTCATAAAAATATATTTTGCTTTGTTTTGGGATTCTAATACAATTTAAACATTGGTATGTGACGTCAAAATAGCGTAACGTTTTACATGTTCTCTTGAAAATCACAGGAGCGGGGGAAAGATTTTCCACACTTCCTAACAGCATAAACGTTCATGGCCAGATATCAGCGCACGCTTTGATCAAGAAATAGTGAAGTCTTTGAGTGGTGCTCCGGAAAATAAGTCCAATTTGTTGGCATGCCAATATACACAATATTCAGAAATTCCTAATTGCCAAACTACACAAATTTAACTAGTGCCCGACATGTATGCACAGTTTATATTGGTAGGTTATGCTGATATGCGCGGAGGGACGGACTCAGCGGTGGACGGCACCAGACATATAGTTTATTCGGTATACATTCCAATATACAACACCCCATCCCCCCCCCCCCCCCCCCCCCCTTCCCAGTCGTCCACCACAATTTCTTAATGTCGGGAGATAATAATGATCTTTGCTTCTCAAAACTATGGCATTAGATGCAGCAAACACCCAAAGCTTGTATAAAGTCTGAACTTGTATAGGATGATATTTAGCGGTAGCTTTGACGTGTTCCTCATTCTTTCACCAGACATTAAAAAACTTAGCTATGGTATGTTAAATTCCATGGGATCAGTGAAACGAAAAAATGTATACAATCTGACACGATATTGGAATAAATTATTTTATCTGATTTGGTGATGTAATTTTGAAAAATTAATGAGGAATCATTCTGAAGGAAACACCTTATTCGTTGTCACGTATTGATGTTTTAACAGTATATCTCTATCACGAGACCCGTGAAGATCCGGGGTAGAACAGGTCTTCAGCAACCCATGCGTGCCTTAAAAGGCGACTATGCTTGTCGTAAGAGGCGACCAACGTGAACGGGTGGTAAGGCTCACTGACTTGGTTTGATGCATGTCATCGATCCCAATTGCGTGGATCGATACTCATGATATTAATCACTGGATTGTCTGGTTCAGACTCGATTATTTACAGACCACCGTCATATAGCTGGAATATTGCTGAGTGCGGGGTTAAACAACAAACCAACCAACAAACCAACTCTATCACAATATTCCCTGCAACAATTGGACCACTCTGTTTGGACCTGACGAGGAAACACAACCGATTGTATTCAACCTGTAAGCGTACGTATACGTACATATGGTTTCTTTCCATTTTGTGAATGTGCTCAGCCATGTATCTGTGAGTGAGGGAGGGAGTTGAAACTGTCACTGCTCAGATCTAGCTTCGGTTTTACCTGTACTTTAAACTGACACTGTTGATACCAGCTTTGGTTGGTTGGTTGGTTGGTTGGTTGGTTTGTTGTTTAACGCCGCATCTTGATAAATAGAGATTCTCACCCGAGTGTCTTTTGATATCAAATATATCAACACGAGCTGATAAAAGTGGGAAAACTCCAAGGACTGCTGAGGATTTTTTCCACTTTTATCAACGAGTGTTGATATATTTGATATCAAAAGACACGAGGGTGAGATTTTATTTATCATCCAACATCATTCTTCCAACTTTTTCAGTTTGTAGACAGTAATAAACAGTGTCTTAAGTGTAAAAAGTGCTGCTAACAGTTTCAGTAGCAGAGCCATTAATCATGTCATTTGATTGTGACGTCACGGTAACCAATGACGTCACAGTGGTTTGCAAAGCATTGTGATGCAATTTCATTGCAGCGATATCTACAGTGTAGATATCGTTTGATCTCACCCAAGCGATATCTCATGTGGGGGCCAGTTTTGGATGATAAATATTCCATATCCATCGATCAGTTCATTCAGATACCATCCAGTAGTGGTATGCACGTCTGGCATCAACTTGTTCATGCTCAGAAACCTTACAATTGGAATACTGAGTCGCTGTAATGTTACGTCAACACGTGTGACTCACGTGTGACAAACTGATTTGTTTGTGTTATGTACAGTACATGTATACTGCAGTTTGTTGGACGATTTGATTATCATGTTGTCGATAGATTGACTTAAAATGTGACGATCGCATATTTCCGATTATCAAGTTTATTATCGTGCCACCATAGATACATGTGGATTCATTTGGATCCTGATTGTGACGACAAAACGCAAGAAAGAGCCGTTCTGTCAGGAGGTAGTGATAGGATAGAGAAATGGTGGCGTCACTTCGAAGACAAAACAATCTTGGCGAATTAATGGAGGGGGTAGTCTTAATAGAATGGCGACATAATCCATAGGAAAGGCGGCGATGGCTTCTTGCGCAGTGAATGAAAAAAATATCCTGAAATTATCCTTCATAACTTTCTTTTCATTTCAATAATTAACTTATTTCTCTGTTCTGATTCCAGTGCAAAACACACCTTTGGGAGTAAAATTAAATGAGAATAGACACTGAGGTGTCAAATGTTTAGAGTATATATATACATCTAAGCTTTGGTCTGAAATACTTTTGTTCCGATTTCGATATACAACGTCACGATATGGCTGAAATACTGCCGATGGGACGTTAAATATTAACTCACTAACTCACTCACTCGATATGAACAAGCATTTTCACCATTCGGCATGGTGAAGTGGAAATGACCATGGGTACAAAGTCATGTTCAAGATTATTGGACTTTTATAGCTCATACACTTCAGCTTGCTGAAATGCAGTTTCACAATGCTAGCCCACGGAGATGCCATGCTGCAGCTGTAACATGGGTACTGATTTCGAGCAATCCGTTGTTGTTTTATCCCCTTAATGCCGCTCGCGAGACCGGGAAATAACAAGTACCATCTTTTAACGTCATATACTGAGTATCAATGCATTACGTTTGACGTCCTCAATGAACATCGCCTCCTATACTGAGTATCAATGCATCACGTTTGACGTCCTCAAGGAACATCGACTCCTATACTGAGTATCAATGCATCACGTTTGACGTCCTCAAAGAACATCGCCTCCTGAACTGATAATCAATGCATCACGTTTGATGTCCTCAATGAACATCGCCTCCTATACTGAGTATCAATGCATCACGTTTGACGTCATCAAGCAGTATCGCTTCCCATACTGAGTATCAATGCATCACGTTTCACGTCCTCAATGAACATCGCCTCCTATACTGAATATCAATGCATCACGTTTGACGTCCTCAAGGAACATCGCCTCCTATTCTGAGTATCAATGCATCACGTTTGACGTCCTAAAGGAGCATCACCTTTTATACTGAGTATCAATGCATCATGTTCGAAGTCATCAAGGAGTATCGCTTCCTATACTGAGTATCAATGCATCACGTGTGACGTCCTCAAGGAGCATCGCCTCCTATACTGAGTATCAATGCATCACGTTTGATGTCCTAAAGGAGCATCGCCTCCTATACTGAGTATCAATGCATCACGTTTTACGTACTCAAGGAGCATTACCTTTTATGCTGAGTATCAATGCATCACGATTGACGTCCTCAAGGAACATCGCCTCCAATACTGAGTATCAATGCATCACGTTTGACGTCCTCAAGGAGCATCGCCTCCTATACTGAGTATCAATGCATCACGTTTAACGTCCTCAAGGAGCATCGCCTCCCATACGGAGTATCAATGCATCACGTTTGACGTCCTCAAGGAACATCGCCTCCTACACTGAGTATGAATGCATCACGTTTGATGTCCTCAAGGAGCATCATCTCCTATACTGAGTATCAATGCATTACGTTTGACGTCCTCAATGAACATCACCTCCTATACTGAGTATCAATGCATCACGTTTGACGTCCTCAATGAACTTCGCCTCCTATACTGAGTATCAATGCATCACGTTTGACGCAATGAGCATCACCTCCTATACTGAGTATCAATGCATCACGTTTGACGTCCTTAAGGAGCATCGCCTCCTATACTGAGTATCAATGCATCACGTTTGACGTCCTCAAGTAGCATCACCTCCTATACTGAGTATCAATGCATCACGTTTGACGTCCTAAAGGAGCATCGCCTCCTTTTCTGAGTATCAATGCATTACGTTTGACGTCCTCAAGGAGCATCACCTCCTATACTGAGTATCAATGCCTCACGTTGGACGTCCTCAAGGAACATCGCCTCCTGTACTGAGTATCAATGGATCACGTGTGATGTCCTAAAGGAGCATCGCCTCCTCAACTGAGTATCACTGCATCACGTTCTACGTCCTCAAGGAGCATCGCCTCCTATACTGAGTATCAATGCATCCCGTTTGACGTCCTCAAGGAACATCGCCTCCTGTACTGAGTATCAATGCATCACGTTTGATGTCCTCAAGGAGCATCACCTCCTATACTGAGTATCAATGCATCACGTTTGACGTACTCAAGGAACATCGCCTCCAATACTGAGTATCAATGCATCACGTTTGATGTCCTCAAAGAGCATCATCTCCTATATTCAGTATCAATGCATCACGTTTGACGTCCTCAAAGAGCATCGCCTCCTATACTGAGTATCAATGCATCACGTTTGACGTCTTAAAGGAGCATCACCTCCTATACTGAGTATCAATGCATCACGTTTGGCGTCATCAAGGAGCACCGCCTCCTATACTGAGTATCAATACATCACGTTTGACGTCCTCAAGGAACATCACCTAATATGCTGAGTATCAATGCAACACGTTTGACGTCCTCAAGGAACATCGCCTCCAATACTGAGTATCAATGCATTACGTTTGACGTCCTCAATGAGTATCACCTGTTATACTGAGTATCAATGCATTACGTTTGACGTCCTCAATGAACATCGCCTCCTATACTGAGTATCAATGCATCACGTTTGACGTCCTCAATGAACATCGCGTCCTATACTGAGTATCAATGCATCACGTTTGACGTCCTCAATGAGTATCACCTCCTATACTGAGTATCAATGCATAACGTTTGACGTCCTCAATGAGTATCACCTCCTATACTGAGTATCAATGCATTACGTTTGACGTCCTGAAGGAGCATCACATCCTATACTGAGTATCAATGCATCACGTTTGACGTCCTCAAGGAGCATCGCCTCCTATACTGAGTATCGGCGCATCACGTTTGAAGTCGTCAAGGAGCATCGCCTCCTATACTGAGTATCAATGCATCAAGTTTGACGTCCTCAAGCAGCATCGCCTCCTATACTGAGTATCAATGCATCACGTTTGACGTCCTCAAGCAGCATCGCCTCCTATACTGAGTATCAATGCATCACGTTTGACGTCCTAAAGGAGCATCACCTCCTATACTGAGTATCAATGCATCACGTTTGACGTCCTCAAGGAGCATCACCTCCTATACTGAGTATCAATGCATCACGTTTGTGCTAATGTTTTTTGTTGGGCCTGAAACACCAGCTGCGTTTTCAAGCAAGGATATGAGGCAGGAAAACGTTTACTTACATTTAGTTCCAAAACAGAATGTCTCCAAGATTATAGGATTTGTATCACAAATGTTTGTAGAAATTGCGTTTCTTTTGCGGTTTAGTATATTTGCCAGCACATTTACAATAAGAGAAAAAAAGGATAAAACAATATGTTTAAATATAGGGGTAACGCTGTGCGTTCGGTTCCAAATTCAGTTAAAAACATTATGTGTATCTTCTGAATCAATTATCTTGACCTTCTGTGTCAAAAATTCTATCACAGAAATACTGCCTTGGGACAAATGTGATGAGCAAATGTTGCGTGTTAAGGGCATAATATACACGTGTGAGACCGGTGGAATGTGTCATATTAAAAACACGACCACTTATAAACGTGTGATATCGGAAATATAATATAAATCTTCCCAGATGAGCCACACAATGAATGAATTATTTATAAGAACATCCAATCAGATTACAGAGGGTTTCGTGAATGTCTTGAACCAAAGCATATGTTCAAATGCATATCACACTGACAGGAACATTTCCAGCTGCGTCTTTTTTCATCAAAATAATTTCAAATAAAAAATATATGACTAGAAAAACTAGAAGAGCTTACATATTTCCAAACTGGGGAGGAACAATGATGAAACAGTGTTTGTTTGTTTAACGGTACAAACAGATGATGTGTATATCGTAAGCATGTGTTTATGACGCACAGCATCATACACAATCATCAGACATCTCTGCTGAGGGAAGAGTCCATTGTACGATTCCGAATATGGCATGAGCATGTGTTTATAAATAACTATCGGTTAATTTAAAAGTTGACCATATTCAGCCGTCACAAACACTTGAATATATATACACGGTAACACAGGATGCAAGACAAAACAGTGAATTGCGTCGGATAAGCTGCTGGAATATTTCTCGACACAAAGGAGAGGTCGACTGTTCGAAAGTCATCCATTTAGTCATACAGCCTTGTGGATAATTTTTTGTTAGTTTTTTAACTTTACGCCTAGATCTAGGTATGAAGGTCTCACATTGATGTACCTTACAGTCTGTAATGGACAACGTTAATACAGCAGTGACACAGATGGGAATTTCATAAAAATATATTTTGCTTTGTTTTGGGATTCTAATACAATTTAAACATTGGTATGTGACGTCAAAATAGCGTAACGTTTTACATGTTCTCTTGAAAATCACAGGAGCGGGGGAAAGATTTTCCACACTTCCTAACAGCATAAACGTTCATGGCCAGATATCAGCGCACGCTTTGATCAAGAAATAGTGAACAGTCTTTGAGTGGTGCTCCGGAAAATAAGTCCAATTTGTTGGCATGCCAATATACACAATATTCAGAAATTCCTAATTACCAAACTACACAAATTTAACTAGTGCCCGACATGTATGCACAGTTTATATTGGTAGGTTATGCTGATATGCGCGGTGGACGGCACCAGACATATAGTTTATTCGGTATACATTCCAATATACAACACCCCATTCACCCCTCCCCCCCCCCCCCCCCCCCCCAGATTCCCAGTCGTCCACCACAATTTCTTCATGTCGGGAGATAATAATGATCTTTGCTTCTCAAAACTATGGCATTAGATGCAGCAAACACCCAAAGCTTGTATAAAGTCTGAACTTGTATAGGATGATATTTAGCGGTAGCTTTGACGTGTTCCTCATTCTTTCACTAGACATTAAAAAAATTAGCTATGGTATGTTAAATTCCATGGGATCAGTGAAACGAAAAAATGTATACAATCTGACACGATATTGGAATAAATTATTTTATCTGATTTGGTGATGTAATTTTGAAAAATTAATGAGGAATCATTCTGAAGGAAACACCTTATTCGTTGTCACGTATTGATGTTTTAACAGTATATCTCTATCACGAGACCCGTGAAGATCCGGGGTAGAACAGGTCTTCAGCAACCCATGCGTGCCTTAAAAGGCGACTATGCTTGTCGTAAGAGGCGACTAACGTGAACGGGTGGTAAGGCTCACTGACTTGGTTTGATGCATGTCATCGATCCCAATTGCGTGGATCGATACTCATGATATTAATCACTGGATTGTCTGGTCCAGACTCGATTATTTACAGACCACCGTCATATAGCTGGAATATTGCTGAGTGCGGGGTTAACAACAAACCAACCAACAAACCAACTCTATCACAATATTCCCTGCAACAATTGGACCACTCTGTTTGGTCCTGACGAGGAAACACAACCGATTGTATTCAACCTGTAAGCGTACGTATACGTACATATGGTTTCTTTCCATTTTGTGAATGTGCTCAGCCATGTATCTGTGAGTGAGGGAGGGAGTTGAAACTGTCACTGCTCAGATCTAGCTTCGGTTTTACCTGTACTTTAAACTGACACTGTTGATACCAGCTTTGGTTGGTTGGTTGGTTGGTTGGTTGGTTTGTTGTTTAACGCCGCATCTTGATAAATAGAGATTCTCACCCGAGTGTCTTTTGATATCAAATATATCAACACGAGCTGATAAAAGTGGGAAAACTCCAAGGACTGCTGAGGATTTTTTCCACTTTTATCAACGAGTGTTGATATATTTGATATCAAAAGACACGAGGGTGAGATTTTATTTATCATCCAACATCATTCTTCCAACTTTTTCAGTTTGTAGACAGTAATAAACAGTGTCTTAAGTGTAAAAAGTGCTGCTAACAGTTTCAGTAGCAGAGCCATTAATCATGTCATTTGATTGTGACGTCACGGTAACCAATGACGTCACAGTGGTTTGCAAAGCATTGTGATGCAATTTCATTGCAGCGATATCTACAGTGTAGATATCGTTTGATCTCACCCAAGCGATATCTCCTGTGGGGGCCAGTTTTGGATGATAAATATTCCATATCCATCGATCAGTTCATTCAGATACCATCCAGTAGTGGTATGCACTTCTGGCATCAACTTGTTCATGCTCAGAAACCTTACAATTGGAATACTGAGTCGCTGTAATGTTACGTCAACACGTGTGACTCACGTGTGACAAACTGATTTGTTTGTGTTATGTACAGTACATGTATACTGCAGTTTGTTGGACGATTTGATTATCATGTTGTCGATAGATTAACTTAAAATGTGACGATCGCATATTTCCGATTATCAAGTTTATTATCGTGCCACCATAGATACATGTGGATTCATTTGGATCCTGATTGTGACGACAAAACGCAAGAAAGAGCCGTTCTGTCAGGAGGTAGTGATAGGATAGAGAAATGGTGGCGTCACTTCGAAGACAAAACAATCTTGGCGAATTAATGGAGGGGGTAGTCTTAATGGAATGACGACATAATCCATAGGAAAGCCGGCGATGGCTTCTTGCGCAGTGAATGAAAAAAATATCCTGAAATTATCCTTTATAACTTTCTTTTCATTTCAATAATTAACTTATTTCTCTGTTCTGATTCCAGCGCAAAACATACCTTTGGGAGTAAAATTAAATGAGAATAGACACTGAGGTGTCAAATGTTTAGAGTATATATATACATCTAAGCATTGGTCTGAAATACTTTTGTTCCGATTTCGATATACAACGTCACGATATGGCTGAAATACGGCCGATGTGACGTTAAATATTAACTCACTAACTCACTCACTCGATATGAACAAGCATTTTCACCATTCGGCATGGTGAAGTGGAATGACCATGGGTTCAAAGTCATGTTCAAGATTATTGGACTTTTATGGCTCATACACTTTAGCTTGCTGAGACTTATACCAGTTTCACAATGCTAGCCCACGGAGATGCCATGCTGCAGCTGTAACATGGGTACTTATTTCGAGCAATCCGTTGTTGTTTTATCCCCTTAATGCCGCTCGCGAGACCGGGAAATAACAAGTACCATCTTTTAACGTCACATGGGAATCGAAACACCGACCTTTGGTTCTTCGATATCGCAAGATGGTAAGTTAATACCAAAACGGAAAAGAAGGAAGAAAGGGGCACAAAAAGTCGACATCACTTGGTATAAAGTTACCCCTTCGCACTTGACATTTTCTACATGCAGTCAGGACAGAGAATCAATAAGGAAATAATCTACAAACTATGGGGAATCATAAATTATTTGTCCCTAATGGTTTAACAGGGCCTTGGCTGAAAATGATACCCCAAAAAAGCCAGTCTGTGGGAAGTATCTCTTCAATATTATTTTGCATAAGGCCACAAAGTCGCAATGTTTAACTGTTTCCGTGATAACTGGAGCCGCCAAGGTTGCGAAATGTGATGAAACAAACCATTCAAATATATTTTTAATGTGATATGAATTTCACCAACACGTTATTTCTCAAAGTCATGCAATACTTATTAAGATAACTATACCTAAGAGAGAAAGGTGTAACTTTTTCAACCAATCAGATTGCGGCACACACTCCTATTCGTTTTACAATATTCAGTTGCAGAGCAGCACTTGACTAACAACCAGCCACGATGCGTTATTCCACCTTTGTGTGTGTCGTTCTGGAGTTCCATGCCATGGTGGTCCTGTCTTTCAGGCAACACTTCAACTATGACAGGCAGCCATACGGTGTACGAATGTGTCAAGACTTGTGTCGCCGCATTGTTGGGTGTTCACAGTACGTCTTTTCTGCACACAATCTTGTCTGCCGGGTGAACAACAAGATGGACGCTATTGCAGCTGAGCGGAGACCTGACATCACAACGGTAAGGAATAATACAGAGCTGCTAAGATAGTCGGGGCAATATGTCAGGAGTCAGTGAATGTTATGGCATGTAAATAATACAGTAAATACCAGTAAACACAGTGACCTAAAACATGACCTGACCTGTCTTTACTTTTGCCAGAATCTGATAACATTTTGTTTGAATCCAAGATTGCATCGGTTAGAATCATTTGTTAAACAGCCATAAGCTGTATTCACGTCTTTCATTAAAATTACAAACGTCTACCGTATACCACAAGGATTTACTCTCACACAAAGTGATATAACTGAACGACTGATCACAGCAGCGTTACACTCAACTCACTTTACAGAACTCGTCGGATCCTATCGCCAACTGTGCCTGGAACACTCTGGTCTTCTTCACCAGGTCAGGAAGCCCCAAATGTGCAAAAGGTAAACTGCTTCAGAAGGGTACACGGTACCCTAACCCTAACCCTTCACAAGAATATGACATTTGTTGGTTGTACAATGTCACACTCAGCAGTACTCAAGTCATAGTGCACTGTAAACAATCACATTTGCCCAATATTATGCCCGACGCCTTCGTGTCTGATACTAGGTCTAACGACTATATAATATTACGACAAGCATGGGTTCACAAGGACATATTGTCATACCTGAATGCATATCATATTGTGTATCATCACGTGTTTGAAGACTTAACTTGACATTTTGCATGTGTTTGTGACGGGAGATGCAGGATATGCTCCCTTATATAGTTAGAATCCTATCTGGACTCCGCTTTTAGCTACCAGTTGGGCAGGACATGCTGAATACCTATACTATCCCGGATCTTCAAGGGTTTGACAGGACACGCTTACCCTTTTCGTGAAAACCTGGTGTCATCCCTGATTTTCAGTGATCCATTTTTATCACCGCTATTTTGCCTCGAAAGCACAATGGAATCGCTTTCGTTGGATAATCTAGTGGTTGTTTATTGGCATTAACTTTATATATATTTGTTCATGATTATGTTTGGTTGGTTTACTTGTTGTTTAACGCCACACTCAGCAATATTCCAGCTATATCTTGGCGGTCTGTAAATAATCGACTAGGGACCAGAAAATCCAGAGATTGACATCATGAGCATCGATCCACGCAATTGGGATCGATGACATGCATCAACCAAGTCAGCGAGCCTGACCACCCAGTCCCGTTAGACGCCTCTAACGACAAGGTCGCCTTTTACAGCAAGCTTGGGTTACTGAAGATCTATTCTACCCGGATCTCCAGAGGTTCGAGTGGCATGTACTCAGATATTTTCATAATTAGCATAAATACATATACATTGTATCATCAAAACGCAACCAAGAATGTTTTTTTTATAGTTTGTTTTCAAAAAATAAAAATGTCAGGTGAAATTAGTTTCATGCCAAAATGTAATATAGAAGAACAAAAATAATAAAAATATCCAAAGTTTTATTTGAAACGAAAGCTGAAATATTTATTGAATATAGGATTAACCTATATACATCATGCTGTTGAGAATACATGATCACAATCAGGAAAGCATGATGTCATTTTGAAACAAATTTGTCACACCCATTTTCGCGCACCTGTTGTGGAAGGTGGTCATGGCATGCCATATCGCTCGACGTAGAATCTATTGCGTCGGACATAATTATCACAGAAAAAGTCATCAGCATACCTCACAGTTAGATGAATCATATTTTCATATTCAATGTAACTTCAAAGGGTGATCCTTATAACAACAACACTTCAAATAAAAGATACTGAGAGACTGGCATGTGACGTGTTGATACATCTACCACCGTTTCCGGGTCACGGGAGCATACAAGGTCAAGGGGTTTTATAATATGCCAATTATATCGTCAAAGTCACATTGTCATTTAATATGAGCGATGATTACTGATACTATGTACAGATTTGAGTTTATTCTTGGTGTGACAGACGTAATATTTCCGAATTTACTGTAAATATTTTATAACGAAAGATTATCTGAAGACTTTCCCTGTCTGTGACATCACATCCGGTGACCTTTGCTCTTACTAAGAAATTGCAGTCAGATTTCGCGATCTTTCGTTTCATTTTTCTCTCTTCATATTAAACTGAAAATGACAAAAGAAACACATATATATATATTTATAAGTCGATTATTGTGTCTTCCAAATTTTATAACATGACACGTTACATTAACTCTGATATTCTCATTTCCGAAACTGACATGATGACCATGAAAATTAAATTTTTGTTCTGTCTGTTTGGCTTTTAACTTTTCTAAGAAGGTTCTTAATTTACCATTGCGGTGTTTTTTTGCCGAGAGAAAAATACGAATGTATACTCAATTAAAATTAAGATATCGGAGATGTGATTATTAAAATAAATTTGTACAAGTACAACGATTTAAACAGGTTCCTAATATGAAACGCATCTCACCTTCAAAAACGTAATTGAGGTAAATTCAAGAAAATTTGCAAATTTTATGTACGCTTTTGTTTTAACCTCTGCATGTTTGGAAATGTCAGGATATTTTTATATGGCAATGTGTAAATTTCTATCAGGAATTAATGTGCAATGTATTGGCTCAAATGTTCCTTGTTTAATGAAGCACCGATCGTTTGAAATCACCTACCCTCTGTACAGCGCCTTATCCTAAAATTAATCCAGAAGGCAGTGCTAAGAAGTGTGAAAACACCTCAGCAGGCTAAAGGATAAATAATTCTTGTGGCGTCATCCAGTTGTTCTAAATGTGTATTTGTTCAGGGGTCCGCTTGCACAAAGCCCCATTTGCTAACAACTCTTAGCAGCTACGAGGATGTTAAAACTATTTACACTAGTTTCACAAAGCGCTCTTCGTGTCATCGCAAGGATAAGATTTTCTACGACCACCCTTTGCACAGAGGTAGAACTCTTTTGAAATGGAGATGCGTATTCCCAAACTAGAGTAGTCACCCTTGCCGCAAGGTGTCCGCGCAATTTCTTCGCGCACTCGGATAATTGGGCAGTCGACTGAAGTGGTTGTAAAATGTCATCGCCAACTGAGCCGAAACGCGTGACAAAGGCTAACTTCAGCATCAAGCAGTTTAATATCATTATGATGAAGTAAAACTTCACAGTGGTGTGCTTTTGTCCTCCCTTTCAAACACCGTCACCAACAATGGAAAGAAGAGGTTGCGGGTATCAATTGCTGAAAAGTAAGTGGAACTTTGCAAGTGGATTTTGATTCCATTAACGTTGCTATAAATTTTACAAAGAAGCGAATGTTAATCTTCAACTCGTTGTCAACGAATAAACCACCCACAAGAAACGTAAAACAGTACTAGTATTGTGAAATGACAATGAATTATTGAATAGAAACTACAAATAAAACTAGTGTCAATTTACAGAGTCAATGCATCTTGTGCTTCTACAAGGACTCAGCTGAGGGGGTGACAAAGAAGTGTCAAGACTACCGGTAGGCTTTACTTTGCTATATAATTCACTTAAATAATTTATTAAGTTTATTCATTAGACAAATGTAGATCCACAGGAATTAAACAATGTTATAAGATCAAATAATCATCTTCAATATGAAAATTTGCATAATATTGAAATATTGCATTTAATTCGTTTCCCTGCAACATGTTGTCCGTCAGAAGTAGTTTTTAGATGAAAAGTTGAAACGATATTGTTATTTTATCACCAAATAGTTCACTGGTGAAAAGGAAAGCAAGTGAAAGGAAGCGGGAGGAGAGGAAGACAGGAGGTGGACCTGCACCAGTGTTTCTTTCTGAATTTGTAGAGAAGGTTTGTATGTAATTTGTAATTTTAGATTAAAAGAAAAGATACAACTGTAATTATTTTTGAAAAAATATGTCAGACATCTACTAAAAGAAAACACCAGTAAAACAGCAGAATAGGAACATTTAGGGATAAAAAGATTATACTGTCTGTTTACAGGTGGTGGCAACAATGCCAGAGTGCAACATTGTTGGGATTGAAGGGGGCGTTGAGACAGGCCTTGATGGTGTTGCAAACTTACAACAACGATAAAATTAATTGATCAGATACTTTTCATCAAAACATAATTTGTGCATATGTTGTACAAATTAAGAAAATATCTTTTACTAAAATATCTCTCTTTTGCACTTGCATCTTTCCCCACCAGAAAATAATATTGGGAGAATGGTACCAGAAAGGAAATTAATTTTATTTGGCATAATATATTTTTTACAGAATTTCAATCCCGTTGTCCCTTGAAGCTGTATTCGTGGATAAAGAGTCATCAGCACCAAGTACTGATGGAGTAATTCCAAATGAAAGCACTGATCAAGCAGGTATTACAATAAGTTTGAGATAAAAAGAAAATTATTTGATATTTCATACATAAAACAGTCATTATCTTCATTAATAGATATATTTATTTTTTTATCAAAGTCATCCATGAAATTCATACTTGTTACAAGCGGCATATAACCATACTCACTCACTCCTCCTGAAGCCCACTTGTAACTCGTTCACACAACAATTTGATGGAGTTAACTCAAACACCTTCAGTGATGTTTGAAAATAAGGTTTGGTC
The DNA here is from genome assembly GCF_023055435.1 of Haliotis rufescens. Lineage (NCBI taxonomy): Eukaryota > Metazoa > Mollusca > Gastropoda > Lepetellida > Haliotidae > Haliotis > Haliotis rufescens. The sequence continues at coordinate 14,745,774 of NW_025963824.1, read as the reverse complement.
TACTAATGTAATAAATAAGCAATTAAATAATATATATGTTTGAATAATTTATTGAATCAACAGAAGTCATGTCTATAGAAGTGACAATGAAAACCCCTCACATTTCAGCTGGAACATCAAGCATGCTTCAAGTACACATACCACGTTAAAAAAAGCTGTATAACGCCTACAATTACCCTACAAAGTTTGGTATTACTATTTTAAAATGAAGACAGCTGGGTTGGTATGAAGAAGAATTGTTATATTAAGTTTCTATAAAACAAATACTGGTATGTGTTTAATGATCATCAGTACGTGAATATATTTATTATATTTACAATTAATTATTTTGCAGAGTCAACAACAAAAAACTACAAAGAAAATGATAATAATTCTGCCAAAACTTTAAACCAAGGAACATATCTTTCACTTACTTAATCAATGTACACTTCAAGTTACCACTGAAGTCCATTAACATATTAATTGTTTGATTATATCATATCAGTATTCACAGAAAACAAATAGTCTTCATCGTCAAATTTCAAAGAGTTTTTGATTAACGAAATAAAATTAAAATACCATTAAGATTAAAAAATGATGGGATTTCTTTCTGTTAAATTTCTGTACATAATTTGCTTTAATCATATTTTTCATTTCAGTCCCGGATCTGCGTCAAGAACCTCTCGAATTGAAAAAAAAGCAGAAGCTGGAAACGCAGAATCTTTTTTTACAAAGAACTTGTCACTACAAATTAGAATAGCCTCTGCCCTTACACATATAGCCAATACCCTGGAAACAATTAATTGAAAACTTGCAGATACAGATCAAACAACTTTTTCGCTCTCACCACTGATATAATTCTAATGATATTCAAGATATGTTCAAGGGAGCTGTTCAAAGACTTGAAATAGTGAACTCATTTGAATCTTTCTTTATCGCTTTGTGCTAACATTGTAAAATGAGAAAGGTCTTGATATATATTAAAATTTATTTTCACAAAGCAGACTCTGTTGTCTAGACATAATAGATATTTTGCAGTGCGTGACTTTTTTATGTAAATAATATTATTTGATAGTCAATAAATTCTGCATTGGGGTCCAGGGATCGATTCCCGTCCGCCTCATACCAAAAGTCGTTAAAAGATTGTACTTTTTACCCTGTCTGGCGACTGGCATTAAGGGGCTAAACAAGGACTGGTTGGCTTGGAGTCAGTATATTGTTGCCTGAGTAGGGTATTCATGTTAAACACCGGCATGGTATCTCGGTGGTCTAGCACTTTAAAGGGGAAGTGTACACGCAAAAATCACTTTCTTTCTTTTTCTAAACAAAACGCAATTTTAGAATTAATTAGTATCTGTGTTTGAAAATATACACTCATTTTTTTCACAGTGAAAGTAGGAAGCTCACAATAGTGTGAAAATGGTATGCCGGTATGAGGCCTTCGTTTTTCGAGCTAAACAGGCCTGAGTTATCCCCCTTAGATTATGACGTAATTGGTGCCAATTCAACTGGGTCCCTGTCTATTCTCAACGCAAAAGATATCAAGTACCAGTTTGCGGTAAAACAACATGGCCTACGACACACTCCGGCGCAGTGGTGACTCAGCATAACACTATGCTGGCTGGCATCTGAGACGCTAGAATCACACACCTAGACCTACACCACGTGAAGCGGCTCTAACAAAGCATGAAGACGTCATAATGTTTATCAATTGGCACCAATGACGTCATATTGCAAGGGGCATAAGCCATGGTGTTTTTGTTGTGGAAATAGAACACTTGGTAAATGTGAAAAATATAAATCGTTTTAATGCGAAAAATATGTTAATTAATTGTGAGATTTTTATATTTTTGTCTATGACACTTCTAGGTTAACACTTTTAATGTGGAAAAAGTACAAGAAAAATAGGTTCATTTCCGTGTGAACTTGCCCTTTAAACCGGCATCAGGCCGGATTAGTACCAGCAGCTACGCACGCGCACACACACACACACACACACACACACACACCGCATTCACGTCGCTATATAAGTGAAATAATCTTGGACGCGACGTTAAACCCCACCTCACTTCATCTCACCTTTTAAATATAAGCTCCTTAAACGTGCCTCAAAATATGTATTTCCTTAAATGGGAAATACCGGTTGTATCTAAGGTAAACAAACCATTAAATTCCTTCGTTGTTTATAAACTTTGTTATCGAATTGGGTTAGGTGACGATTGATTCTTATGATTACATGTGGATACAACTTGATTTGCATCACACACAGCCTGCACTTTTATCGCATGGCATCCCTACCAGACATAGGCAGGCTCTTCCTCTTTCGCCGAACGCCAAATGGGTACCAACGTCCCGTCAATTGCACCGGGAAAAGCCACATATCTTGAAAACATCCTGATAAAGCTTGGATTGAGTCGGGGTCTGGAAACTGGATGGCATGCAGAGTTATTTAAAGGCTTTGCACAGTCCTACCGAAGGCCCTTAAATTGATACACTCGAGTATGAAACAAATCTTTAATCTCCATGAAGAACCCTTACTCAAATAACGAAGCGTTATCTGTAACTGAGTTTCTTGCATGATTGCATGGAAACGCTTATTGTAATGTTCAATGTTGGGTTTTACTTCCTTTAGAATCTCATAGAGAGCTGCTCTTCGAATACTGTAGCGATGAGATCGTCATCAGATAACGTGTCCAGTTGCAAAGTCCGATCACAAAATATTCTTTTTCCTTTGATCGGATTCTTTTTCCTAGCTTCATTTAATAGGATGAATGTTGCCATTTTCACGAAAACTCTTGTGAAATCTTTATTTACGATGATCATAGCCTAAGGGGGCTTTGTGAAAGAGGTTGGCGCCCTTAGTGTAGCACTAAGGGTGGAGTTATGATCATGCTCATACAAAAGTGCAAGGCCATTCAAAAAGTCTGCACAAGGCAAATCTGTGGTCGGCGAGTACAGGTTACGCGGAACATCCCTCTGAAACAAGGCCATAAGTTCCGTTCGACTTCATTCTACCCAAGTCTTCAATTATTTATCTGAGTGAAAGACCACACTTTCGAGATCTTTCTGCTTTCAGATACTTGAGATGTGGTTCATATGATTGACTTAATCTTGTTATATTTTAAGTTTCAGAAGGTGCTCGCCTACTCGTCGTTCCAACTTACAACTACGGAAAGAGGCAGTTCAGAGAACTTTATATTGCCGATGGCGCCTTTGAGTGGTACCCTTTCATCAACGAGGATCTGATTTTGTCAATAGCTTATGTACAATCAGGGAGACGAATATTGGTAGCCACCAGTAAGCCACATCAAATCAGGTCATTTGTACTCGACAATTACATGGCTTCTACAATACTCAGAGACATGTCTGCATACGGGTTATGTGTTGATGATGGGAAACAACTCGTGTTTTTCACAGCACTTACTCCAACAAAGCAAACTTGTAGGCTTTCTAGAATGACAGTAACAGGCGAGGACTTTCGTGTAATCTATGCACATAAAGACATTGCAATTGATATAACCCTTGATCCATCTAAACAGAGGATTTATGTTAGCCATATGGACAAAATTCGTCAATTAAATTATGCAGGTCTCCACGTTTCAATCATAGCCCGTGGGTCCTTCATATTAGGTATTGCCTTCCATCCAACAGAAGATTATTTATTGTATGTATCAGGTGGCAAAGTGTCTCAGCATACCTATTTCAAAAATTTCCTTAACAAGATTCCACATCACAGACTTATTCCCTGGAACATTGTCATACATGAACATGTTACTTACGTGTCTTCGCCTGGTGGTCATGGATTGGTTCCTCTGACTTATTTCAGTGTAAAAGGCAAACACAGAGAAGCGATAAATCAGAAGTTTGATTACAATGTTACTTCAAATGTAGTACTTTGTTTGATCAAGTAATGGCAGGTCTGTGTCACTGCCTATTTGAAGGGAGGATTGGCTTGATTATATAGCTAACACTACAGATACACAGAGTATAACATTTCCCAAGAAACAGGGTCACAAATAAATATCCTACCTAGTTGTTGATCCTTTACATATGAAGGTAACAGAATATGTAAAGACTCTGAAAGAACAAACACGTCGACATTCCAGTCATCATACAAATGGGAAGTTTAAATGATAGTGTTTTAAATCATGTTTTAAAATTTTTCACAAAGATCTGTACCTCACCTGGGAAGCATTCACGCATGTATTTATTGTGACTACTTGAATTCCAATAAAGTTTGTGGAAAGCTATTATCCATTCAGATTTGTCAGATGATGGTGATGTGAGGTATAAGTGAGTGAGTCTGGTTAGTGTGTGGTTCACCGTAACGGTACATAATGGTTTAACGAACTGCAAGGGACTAGGGAAATTTGTGCGCTATGCCCTTACTACATTTCGTGACGATCCGGGGTAGGAGAGATCTACAGCAACCCATTCTTGCGGTACAAGGCGACTATGCTTGTCGTAAGAGGCGACTAACCGGATCGGGTGGTCAGACTCACTCACTTGGATGATGCACGTCATCGATCCGAATTGCGTGGATCGATGCTCATGATATTGGTCCCTATGTTGTCTGGTCCAGACTCAATTATATATAGACAGCCGTCATATAGCTGGAATATTGCTGAATATTGCGGCATTAAACCACAACCAACCAACCAAGATTAATCAATCCGGCGCTTCTGTATGATGCGGGCCGATTTGGGCATATTACGAACAACAGTCAATTAATAATGAATAAGAAGCAAGTGTATAGTCCAAATGTCCACTTATGTTTCGACCCGTGAAGATCCGGGGTAGAATAGGTCTTCAGCAACCCATGCTTGACGTAAAAGGCGACTATGCTTATCGTAAAAGGCGACTAACGGGATCGGGTGGTCAGGCTCGCTGACTTGGTTTGATGCATGTCATCGATCCCAATTGCGTGGATCGATGCTTTGATATTAACCACTGGATAGTCTGGTCCAGACTCGATTATTTACAGACCGCCGCCATATAGCCTTTATATTGCCGATTGCGGCGTTAAACAACAAACCAACCAACCAACCAATTGCGTGGATCGTTGCTCATGATATTAATCACTGGATTGTCTGGTCAAGTATATAGTCCAAATGTCCATAAATGTTTCATGTTACATGTGGCTAAAATGCACCAGTCAACCTTCATGCATTTCAACAATGATAAGCAAACATATAATATTATGAAGATGGGCTCGCTATTGCTGCCCTACTCTGTTCACAGGAGGCAGTGCTTAAACTCTGTGGCCTATAACTGTACACACAAAACTGTACATATAAAAATGTACATACAAAACTGTACATACAAAACACAGGGGAGGGGACGTTCCAGCTCGTACAGGAACACTGGACGTTTCCATGGAGCAGCAAATGCTGATCGCGTCCCCGATCAGTATGGCATAGACATATACCATCATGGTTAATGTATTGAAACAGATCATTGATAAACATAGCTAACAGTTAAGTCTACTGATGGCGTAGAGACAAACACATAATGTGTGTATTGCGCTGGGCGTTTTGCTTATAAATGTAATATTTTCATGACAACAGATGTTGTATATGAACTGCGTTAAAAGTAAAATGGGTGTGAAAAAAATCTAACCAGCTTCAAAAGTCTAAACTAGAATGTAAGGAAAATACAATAAAGTGAATCTGGCTAAAAGACATTGTATGTGTATGCCAGAGATCGTTGTAGGTTGATTGCAAGAAGATACCTAATTTTCGCCGATATCATAAATCAGCACAAAATCGAAAAATCGAAAAAGTAGTACACAACTTTATGTTGATAGTCTCCACTAATTAAGGTTCGTCCATATTCCTAGCAATGAGGCTTCATAACTTATTATACTTTTATCATGACGATTATCCATGAGTTCGTATCGTTTCAGTGTATATTCCCATACACATATGTTTGCCTGTACGGGTTTGATGTCCGCACACATGAAACGGAGCTCTGAACAGGAAATTATACTGTAACATTTGTTTTAATTTGAAGTTATACAACTATTTCATTGGACGAGAGGTCGGTAACATGACGATCGTAGTATCGAATCGATCCGTGTCCAGGCTGACAGAGACCGTCTACAGCAATCTTTAAATTATCTGAGTGTCTATTTGACACATCTTTGATCACCTTTCAATGATAGGCAAATTGATCAAAGGTGACTTAAAACATGTAACCGCCACAAGTTCATTAACAACCTCCGAAATCTCTCCCGTCACGTTTTTGTGTCGGCTATGGTAATCGTTACAGAGTTGCACATTACATACTTGAAACATATTTAAAACCGGGAGTTTGGATTGGATGGCTCTGAACACACAGATTGTGGACTAGTCATGCACGAATTGCGTATATGCCTAGGGAAGCAATGTAATAGACTAAGAACCAAACCGATTCAAAACCGTATTCTGATAAGGATTTACACCTGCTAACATCAGTTACATTGCTATACATACTTCGATCATGTACCACCACCATGCACACACTACAAACCCACCCACAAATACCTTTCCCATATCACACACACATAAGTCCTCACCCCAAACCCCCACACCACCATGCACAAAATACTCTCACCTACTAATACACACACGTACAAAGCTCTTACAAGTTCCTCCAACCATGGTCACTCACTGCTCTAACGCGTCCACGTGGATTCAGTTCTCTCGTACAAGCAAACATGACCCCTACCTACTCGCTGACACACATATCCACAATATCAATTCTGCCACACATATTTTCCTAACACGTGCTTCTCAACACTTGACGCAGTAATGTAATTCACCCATCTGCTCATATGTCAGAAATATAATTGCTCTGCATGTACACGTGGGCATTTCCGATCACTGCAGTACACATATTCATACATATTTATACAGATGCATGGGAACAAGTTTATTAACAACCACCGAAATCTCTCCCGTCACGTTTTTCGTGTTGGCTCTTTTGACGCTTTGTACTTCATGTAAATGTATAACGACGCGCTGCCGTAGTGACTGACTTACTGAAGTAGTTCTTATCAGACATTTCTCATCTGATTGGGATATTATCTGAATACATGTGTGGTGTCAAATGTGTCTGATGAGCAAATTGTGCACACATACGCTCGTGTCACCTCTCTTTTTGAGGTACTATTTCATTCCGCGATAAAGCTGGTTGTTTATGGCGGTCAGTGTAAACAAGAAGTCACACACAGGAGAAAAAGTTGCGTGTAGATATAGGCCTAAATCCTAGGTATAAAATTGTGATGAAAATTTACAAGAATTTCCTTGTGTGAGCTCATTGGAGTATGAACCTTTATAGAGTGAGGGCCAAACTGTAGGAACGTCGGTATGCCTTGAAGGTATAATTGATAGTACTGTCTCGTTGCTGTTATCGGGGTAACATAATTTACAAAATTATTTCTGAGGAAAGTAAGCGAATATTTTTTTTGTATTGGAATAAGTAGACTTCATTCATGAATGAATAAAATGTGATGTATGTTTTTCAAATGAGTCTTTTTTCTTCATAATTTGTAGACAAAATGTAGGATTTACTTTATTTTGATTCTTGTGGTAAATTCTAACATAACCTTTTACTGCGACAGGCTCTCACCAAGCACTAATAGCCGTTTCAGCTCTGTCTCTCATGAACAGATAATCGACATTGCTGAGTAGTAGCCAATGGGAGAGTAATTGGAAACCTGTGATGCATTTTTTAAGTTTACACTCCGGCCTCTGAGGACGACTGCAGCTATGTTTATTGTTGATATAGAGTAAAGGCAGACATAGTATATGATGGAGGGTCCGCTCCTGTCAGTGTTCTTGACTGACCTCACTTATTGACTATGTCAATCGTGATTTGTAGGTAATGGTGTCATAGGTACAAATATACTGAACGTGTGTATGGAGTAAAGTAGGTGTGTGTCACAGAAAGCACATACTGAACTGTGGGTATTAGTGTGGTATCTACAGGTAATCATGCTCTGCCTTGCAAAAGGAGTCAGCTTATCTCATAAATGTACATAGAATTCTGCCTTATGCTGACATGAGCACTTGGAATTTCAATCAGGAAGACACGCATATATAAATAGCTGGAGTCAAACCTTCAGCAGCAGTTACCAGCCAGTATTCAACTCCTAACATTCAAAAAGGTAAGATATCAACTTTCTCCACAGATACAGAGAGACTGAGAGCACATGTGAGACGGCATAAAGAGCGCAGAAGATGTCACAAACGTGATTGGAGTGTCTGTACGTTACGTTGACAGGACTGATGATGTCTAATAACATCAATACATTTACCGACCTTCCTCTATTTTTTAGATGGACTATGCAAAAAATTATGACAAAGTTACATGCATAAGCTTTGGGAAACAGTTGCATATATATAGGAGAGTATATATGATGTGTAGCACTGTAACCACACTGTGGACATACCACAAATTGTATTCAGGACCAAGGGGTCTTCAATACCGAATGAGAATCTCCCTCATGATGGCAGTCTTAAGCCTGAGGTATCATCGTAGATAAAATTATCAAAATGGACAATTTAAAAATATTTTCTATACTTAGACGGGTTACCAAAACACCATTTCCGTTTCTGAGAGATACATTTACATCATGTCCTTCTTACAGGTAGTCTAGTTATTGGACTTCACAAAAGAGATACACTGAGTCAGGATCGGACAAAACGGGAATGCATTTTGCCAGTAATAATTGCAGTTCAGATTGATACATACATATTAACTTGATACTACATAACTGGCTATAACACTAGGCTTTGAAACTAGGCGTCTTGCAGTTCACAGAACAATTAAGTCTGCCATCGACGTTTATTGTGTTGTTATGTGATACCTGTGCATTATGCATTATGCTCTGGCACCTGTCATTATGTGCAATGCAAGGGGCATTCACATTGTTCCTTTGACTGTGAACGTGTTTAAGGCGTTAATATGGAGTAGCATAGACGAATTATCGTGGCAGAGACCGGTATGGGGCCCGTATAGTGGCCTAGCGTCGGTTGCAGTTATTCTACAGCATAATATTATAATGTGTCGACGTGCTGAAATAGTAGTACTGGTCAACTTTCCTTTACGTACAGAATATGACATAACATAAATATTCTGTTCAAACTGTGACCACCTACTGACGACAAGGACATGCAAAGGCCACAACATCGCGATCTGTACGTAATGGATACATCTCGATAGTTTATACACTGTAACAGTTTAGGAGATTTAACTTGACAACTATCCCTTACCACACGAGTGTCACTGACAATGTGTTTCAGGTTATACACAAGCAGTAAGTCGAGTAAGCTTGGCTGCTGCCTGACTGATTCTCATCACCATTTTCTGTTTGTGTGTTTTATATGACACTCCGCAATAGTCCAGTTACATGTATTTGACGCCGCCGTGAAAATCATCGAATCTGGGCCAGTGAACCAACTGATATTAGAACAAAAATTGTATTTGTCCGTAGCCAGAAGTTGAGGGCAGAACGATTTTACAACAATGGTCATGCTCCTCGTTGGTCTCCTCACCCTGTCGTGTCTCCCCGGGTCGGTTCTCGGCTCCGATGATGATAGAGACGCCCTTCTGTACAGAGTTGACATCACCCTTCCTCCTAAGGAGGGGAGGGATGAGACGGCAGACATATTGCAGATTAAGACAACAGTGGAGGGTCTAACTGACATCAAAGTTCTATTTTCATTTAAGGTTAGTAAAATTGTTATCATCAATATTTTGTTATTGGTTGCAACAAATCATTCTGTTAATCTTAGACGAACAACCATGCTGCTTGTTGTAATAGACTTCTTTATTTGATCGGGCGGTCGCCGTTTGGTGAAATAGTGTTCAACATTCAATCTCCCACATCAATCATTTACACGCATATATTAGTAAATTGCACTTTGTTTAACAGGAACTCGGGAACTCAAGGGTAATTTTTGGTAAGTCTGATTATGAACTATTTGTTGTATGTTTCTTCATAACAAACTGTAAGACACACGTTATTGTTTCTCAACACGTACTCGCTAAAAAGAATATGTTGCTTTATAATGAAACCCAATCCACGTAAATCTATATCAATCATGAAGGACAAATGATTTTGTTCTTTCACCATCCCAAAGATGAAGTATCATTGTCTGTGGATGCACATTATTTTGTAGTCAGTGGTGAAATATTGCATTTGACTGATAAAATGGTATCTCTCTTGAGTGAAATAAAAATTCATGCCAGAACTTCAGTCAGCTTCAATGACACAATAGCTTTTAGAGTAATATAATGAAGTCAAGCAAGGAAATACAAAATAAATAGAACATCTGTCCTTTCTTGTCAAATAACATGTTTCTCCCAATTATTTTTTAATGAGAAAACAAATATCTGTTAATTTCAGTTCTTGGTGTTGAGAAAGCTTGCAGCTGGCCACAGTTGACAACCTTTCTGTCACGAAAGGGCTATGAGGTGAAGACGACCCCAGTGTACCGCTGCAGTGACTACGCCCGGGAACTTGGGGTCAATATGTCCAGAGACTTTTATGATATGTCTCTCAAGGATGATGATCACTTACAGCTTGGCAAGCAAATATTTTACGTCAAAGGTATGTCTGGCAGTTAAGCGCTTACATACTGATCGTTACAAGTTAGTATTTATCATATAGTTACAAGTAAGTATTATCATATAGTAACAAGTATTATCATACAGTTAAACGTATATGGTACATGCAGTATCACAGGGGCTAACTCACCTGCAGAAAACCTTTTCTAGTTACTGTGCATGTTGGTTTAAAAGGGGGATAAACACAGCAGCTCTTCCAGCGAGTATAAGCTTTGTCCAGGAATAATAGCACGGTAGCACTGTAGCTCATTTAGTTATACATTGAACTGTTCGATATATCAGCACACGAAGTAATAAACACATTTAAAGGTGTACACTTGTGTTGTTTTTCAAGGAGATATTAAAGGTGTGGATTTTATTCTGACCAGTCAGGTTTTAAATGACCATAAATTCATCTGGTTCAAAAAATCGTTGCGTGTCAGAGTCCATAAACCTAACTACATGATTATCTCCAGAATAAAAAATAGCTGACATTCTGGACTTTGTGGTAGGAATCTTGAAAGCACCTAAGCATCGAATGTTAATTAGTTCCAGGATTCCTGGATGTCCAATACTAACTTGCTGTAACATGTGGTGACGGGGACGAGGGTTGAAGTAAAGAACAATCAAAGGTGTTAAATATACTAGGAATTAGGCAGCTTCCCATAAAGGATCAAAATGCACAGTCCTGTGCACGCTTTGTGAATAGTATGTCAAAGTTCCTATTCCAGACTCATGTATTTTATCCTATTCATGCTTACATTTCAGATTTAACAACAGCTGAGTTTGACGAGAAGATGAGACAGATGTTTGTGAGAGACATGGGCATTCTGAAAACAGGTCAACGGGCAGCATGTTTCAGAACTCTTGCAAGCCTTCCAGTTGAGGTAAACCTTCTTGCACACTTCATTAATCCCCTGATTTGGTTTCTAGGTTTGACTTATCATTCCTTGTGCTAAGTGGTAAATGTCTTTTCAAGCATCACTTCTGACTTTCCCCTTACATCAGGCTGACACACCATTCTAATTACAAAATAATGTTAAAGGGTGTGTTACACCGAATTATCTCACCCACTATAGTTTGTTGTAGCAATTGTGATAGTTATCGTCCTTAAGAACGGGCTTACAATGACTTCTTTTTTGGTCACATTACAGTTGATGCACTTCGCGCCAGTTGACCCTCAGAAAATCGAGGCGATAGAGGAAATCTTGCATGGACCCGATACCTTTGACCTTGAAATCATTCGAATCCAGAACCTTGCTCCATACGGGGGAGGGTGTCAGTGAAAAGATGTAGTTTCCTATGTGGCCTGACAGTAAAGGATTATATATAACGGTCCACTAATAGTTTCAAACCTTGAAACCATATATTCAGAAGGAATACATTTTAAACATGTACACGGAAAGAATGATATGTAATCATCTTTGAATAAAGTTTGTCATTCCTTTCATCTTTGCTTTAATTCATATATGTTATATTCTGTGCACTGTTTATCAAAGAAAACAGTTGAACTGCACACGTGAGTGAATGGTACTTCATTCACGCTTGTCGCTGAGAAATCCATTTGAGACTTTTCGTATCATGCATACGTTTCAAATCGAATTCCAGGTCCGTTATAGGCTATTCCATGGTAATATCCTGAAGTCACATTATGATCAACAACTTTTCCCATTTCACTGACAGTCCTCTATTAATTAATTCGCCAATCTGTAATAGTTACGTCTCCCAATGTTGTTGATACATATTGACTGCAAACTCATTTTAAACCAACGCCGTTCGTCAAAACATGAGTTCAGAATCTATCATTTAATAAGCCTCTTTCCACCGATTATGAAGTATGCAATTTGCTTGCTAGAGCGGCAAAAATGTGGTTCTTGATCAGAGTGCGAATTCTCTGGAATGGCACAGTGAACATTGATGTGATCAAACAGTACTTGGACTGCAGTATGTGCCGTGTGGTTGCGAGTGGGGTTGGCAAAGGCAAATATATTGAAATGGTCTGTAATGACCAGGGCATTCCTATAACCACACTTGGAGGCGACGTTCAACCCCATTTCACCTCACCATAACCACAAGATGAACACCATCTCCATAGGTTGAGGTGAGGTGAGGTGAAATGGGGTTTAACGTCGTGTCCAAGATTATTGCACTTATATAGCGACGTGCATGGACGTGTGTGCGTGTGTGGCTGCTTGTACTAGTCCGGACTGATGCCGATTTATAGTCCAAGCCCACCGAGATACCATGCTGCGATTTAACATTAATACCCCACTCAGACACAGTATCCTGACTCCGAGCGGACCAGTCCTTGTTTTAACCCCTCAATGCTAAGCGCCGGACAGGGTAACAAGAACCACCTTCTAAGTTCTTTTGGTATGACGTGGCAGGGGATCGAACCCTGGACCTTCCCCTCTCCGGGCGGACGCTCTACCATTATATCATGGAGGCGGTCTAGTAAGGGAAAGAGTCCCCACAGTATTTGATGAGATAATTAAATTACATTACATTCTCCATCGACATTCTTACATACACAAGGGAGAATTCATAGGTGGCAAGTTGTGCATGGCAGTGATGCCCGTTCACAAACTTAGTGGAATTTGGGGCATTAGAGAGGGTGGTCTTGCCAGTGATCACAGTGAATGAGTTGCGCCACAAATAGTCATGAAACATCTTGGTGACATACCATTTAAGAGCCAAAAAACCAATGAGCTGAGTTATTGTGTCCAGCTTCGCTGAGAATGTGACTAGTATAGGCAGTCACTTGTGTTATTGTATTGTGGTTGGTACAGTACTTCACCCAGGCCATTCCTATATGCATCAATGTGCAATTCACAATAAAGCTTAACAGCTTAGTGAAAGCAGACTGTGGAGCATCCCCCAAACACATGGTTGATTTGACTTGATCTTGATCAAGTACGCAGCTTGGCAACTTTAGCGTAATCTGGCACAAAACGTCTTAAGTATCAAGGTAATCCAAGAAATCGATGGATATCATCAACATCATGTGGAACTGGCCAGCTATTTAATACCTCTATCATATCAGGTTCTGTTTTGATACCCTCTTCAGAGATAACGTGACCTCGGTATTTGACAAAGGTGTGCTTGCGCCCATTATTGTCTTTAGTACTCTCTAAACCTCGTAACCTCTGGGCTCCTAGTCTACTTCAATTTTTTAATATCCACTTTTAAGTCCAAGAGAAGGGAAATATTTCGTCTTATGTCATGCATCCGGGTATGTCATAGGCATCTCGAATGTTGTGACTGTTCAATTTTCGATCATCGAGTTAGACACGGAAATTCAGGTCGCTTTTGCATAGCAGGACAAAAGGCGAGAAATATTGATAAGCAGATGGACGAAACACTTTAGCAACCAACATCGGCTTCATATGGTCCTTGACCTCTTGATATATCGAGGCTGGATTACGTCAATGTTTCCGTTGAAATGGAGTCTCATCTGTGTGTTCCATTCGATGGATGACCACCAAGTGAGTATGTCCCATGACCTAGAATGTCATGCATCCGGGTATGTCATAGGCATCTCGAATGTTGTGACTGTTCAATTTTCGATCATCGAGTTAGACACGGAAATTCAGGTCGCTTTTGCATAGCAGGACAAAAGGCGAGAAATATTGATAAGCAGATGGACGAAACACTTTAGCAACCAACATCGGCTTCATATGGTCCTTGACCTCTTGATATATCGAGGCTTGATTACGTCAATGTTTCCGTTGAAATGGAGTCTCATCTGTGAGTTCCATTCAATGGATGACCACCAAGTGAGTATGTCCCATGACCTAGAATGTCCGCCGTCAAACTTTTCAGAACAGAGCGTAACGGAGTTATTTAATCCTGTATCACCCTGAGATTATAAACCTCTAGAGATATAACACTTCTTTAAAGTTTTGAAATGATAAACTGCCAGTGTATTCTTTAACCAGGAAGACCCGGGCATTCCGCCAGAACGCCCCAGTTTATGAATTTACCCTCTTACTAGAAAATGCAGCAAACTTTCAAAATAACACCAAAACCAGTTAACATACTCATATTCAGCCATGTCATATTTCAAATGAAATTCAAGTTGATTAAATATCTGTGACATCAAATTAGCTCTTTGGCTATCTGTCAGCTGTATTTGAAGGGGCCATATAGTTGGACATTGTTGACGTCTCTTGGGCTTTGGATGTTCTCATTTGTTTTCATATAATATATCCGAGAGTGCTACTGTGTCCTGAAGTGAAGACAGTTCATACCTGTTATACACACCAAGCATAACAACCAATAAAATGTTATGTGAGGTGATCAGGTTTTCTTTACATCCAATCTGATACTAATATAGTGAGTGAGTGAGTATGGTTTTACGCCGCTTTTAGCAATATTCCAGCAACATCACAGCGGGGGACACCAAAAATGGGCTTCACACATTGTACCCATGACGGGAACCGAACCCTGGTTCGGCGTGACGAGAAAAGCTTCAACCAGCAGGCTACCCGACAGCCCCTAATACTAATATAAGATCAGACACATACATGGACAGCGGGATTCGCACCTGATACCCAGAACCTTCAGTAAGCGCGGTCTTGCAAAGGACTAAATTTAAGTTAAGTGAATACATTAAAACACCTTTTTTCACATATCATTTGTTCATAAATTTCAGCTTGTAAGAATCTGGTGGTTGATGTAGTGGCCATAGGATTTGTCACCAATGAAAGATATTAACTGTATAGGGGTTATTTAAAGCGTATCTAGTTACTGCTAATCTGAATCATGACTTGCTTTCCGCTTCAGAAGGTTTTGAATTACACTCTCCTAAAAAAGAAAACATAGAACCGATTGCATTACCATGCATCTTTTTTTTCTCACCAAAACGGCTTCCAAATTGTTGAAATACGCCATGGATCATCTACATATATGGATGTGAGTATTTGGTATCGGAAGTAGTGTCATTTGGTTTTGAAATTTTCACTTGCCTTGTTCACACATTTCTAAAACATGTCGCTCAAACACCACACTAAACGTTTCATGCGTGCACATTATGGAATCTCCTTGGCTAAAAAAAGAAAAATCTGTCTGCAGTTTTGTTATGAAATCCGGAACATCATATAGACAATCTTTGCTGCTCTAATTATATTTTTTTCATAAGGATTGGTACTTTTCGAGTAACCGCATAGAGCATCACTTAAGATATTTGGTGTTCTCATATGCCCTTATTTGCTTCGGAAAGAACTTGCGATGCTTAATGACACCCGAGTTGGTGTTGGACACATCTTCGGTGTACAAGAGTTATCTCCTCCCCGTGTGCTCTGTATGTGGGCAAGTTGGAGAAAAGCCTCAGTGCCTGATGTCCTCTGCCACCAATGGTGTCCTCTGCCACCAACGGTGTCCTCTGCCACCACCGAGAGCGAAATAGTGACCTGAAACAAAACAATGGTGAATCTTGAAGACTTGAATTTCTTTGGTGCCGGAAAAGTGGAATGGTACCATCCCATGGATTGACGTTTTGACTTAAAATGGCAGACTCGTGTGTCTTCACCAGTTAATAATCTCTTTTTGAATTTAATGAAATCCTCCTCAATAAGCTTGTAATTATCTCTGGCAGTGTCCGCTCTTTTTTCTCGAGCGGATATCTTATTGATCTGTAAATGTTCATGAATAATAGTTTCAATGGATCTGTTGTTTATACCTATGTCTTCCTCAAGTTCGGCAATGGTAATACGTCTATCTCCTTCACTGAATCTTCACTGATGTAAGTTGAAGGACGTCCAGACCTAGGGTCTTTATCAAGCCTTGTTCTCCCAGCCTTCAACATAGCTGTCTAGCGTTTAACAGTGGAATAGCTAAGGCACTTATCCCCATACATTTGTGACATGCGGTCATGAATGTCTTGGGGAGTACTTTTCTCGAAAGTCAAAAACTTGATTACTGATCGGTACTTGTTCTTTTCCATTTCCGTTTTCATTTTGACCCATATCACGTTCAACTGGCTGTCACTCATATACAACGGCCTCAACAGACCAAATATACGTGAAATGAACTACTCAATCACTGTACTACATTGACTTGTTTTCTTTGTCATGGCCCAAAGTTGAGAGTTAGTCAAGCTTAGATCTTATTTACCAGCAATCATAAATTGAGGTAGAGCAAGTTATAATTCTTTTCTAATATGCTGATATAAGAATAACCATACGTTTTGACTGAGATGCGTTTGCAAAAGACTACTATCGGTGATCCCTTAATGAAGATCGACAAACCACTCCAAACTTTCGATAAAACCCATGTCATTTCACTAAATATCCTCAGTACTTTTGTCATTGTAGAGGTTCCAAATTCCGCTGAAAATTATTGTTTCTCTCCCAAATCTATAAGCATGATCTTCAATGACAGAAATACCGCCAAGGGACCTATTGGGTGTCGAGGGCACGTTGGGCACATGTTAGCACGGTGGAATGTGTCAAATCATAGAAATACACAACACATGAACGTTGGGACTATAATACAAAATTTCCCAGGTGAGCCAATCAATCAATAAATTATTTCACGCCTCCAGACTACAAAAGGTTCTGTGCATTTTTTTAAACAAAACTGGTTCAGGTGGTATATACACATATCATATATCATAAGCGTGTGTTTATAAAGCACACTACCATCCATAAATGCAAAACGCTTGATTGTATAGCGGAAGTTGTGAGAATTAGACACCGTCCACTCGTCATTCCTACTCTGCAATAGACATGGATTGATGTCTTCAGCAATGTAGCTGTGTAAATAATCTCAATTTCTGTTCCCCAAGTACCATCCAAATCCTTTTTACTTCAGCTAATATACTCTTCCATTGGAGTGACAGTTGTATAATCCAAAAGATGAGCGTTGGACTCCACAAACTGTACAACAGAATTTCGGATAATACCATGAAGACTCTGGCTTTCAAAAATTCAAAAACTTAATGAACGAAAAAGGCAGTTTCCGTCACCTCGCCAGTGAACAAGATCCTTTGGTGATGCTTTTGCAGGCAGTAAAGTTGGAGAGCTTTCATTTTGGAGTGTTTTGGCACTCATGTCTAACAAGCTTCCTTTTTCCCTTTGCCAACTGGATAATAAAGAAATGGGAATCCGGACCACAGTCGACCTGATATGGTTTTGCTGATGCACGAGACTTTGTGGTATTGACATTCGGGGAACTTTGTGTATCAGTAGGCTCCCAGACCTGACAACCATGCTGGTTCTGATGCTCCTTTCCGTTGTAGTTGACTTGCCCCGCTACTTCCGATTCTTGGTATAATTTCAAATTGATACCATTGAATATTGTCTTCTTTTCACCAAGGCTATACGTCCCTTTGTAAAGTACACCTGCTACGATGAACGGGCCAGACCAGTGAGTTTTCAGTTGATCCCTCTCGTAGAATGTTTAGTGGAATTGAACAGCAGTACTTTATCACCCTTCTTGTAAGACATCTTACGAGACCGAGAATCATGGTGTTCTTTCTGGGTTCTCTAAGCCTTAGATATGTAGCATGTTGCAGTGGAGAGGCTATCAGCCAAGGCAACGAATGAACTTATCCTGCTTTCTATTGTACTGACATCATCATCGTCTACTGACCCATTGTCACACGGTATATCCAACAGGCAACCTTGTACCTACTGAAAATCAAGAAAGAATGGTTCATTCTTGGTTGGTGTCTGTCGTGATGTCCTGTAGACAAATAGCACGTGAAGGAAGATGCATTTCCCAGTTATCTTTCGCCTCATTTGTGTACTTTACAAGGCTTTTACATACATGTAGTTGGTCGGTTGGTTTGTTGTTTTACGCCGTGTTGCTGGTGTCGACCTAATTCGACAGGCGAATCGCATAACGACAACCCAAAATAAAACTCGCACTAACTATTTTCCAAGTAGTTTTTACGTGTCATTTAAATTATGTATGGTATGCATAATGGCTTATAAGTTTATAAATATGAAAACTTTAAGTAGTTTTTGTACCTGAAAACGAAAATCCTGTATGTTAAAAAAGTATCGGTCAAATTTTCGGCGCACAACCGCCATTGTTCACTTGAGGCACATCACGTCGAGTGGCATGTTGGTTGGTTGGTTGATTGGTTTGTTGTTTAACGCCGCACTCAGCAATATTCAAGCCATATGACGGCGATCTGTAAATAATCGAGTCTTGACCAGACAGTACAGTGATTGATATCATGAGCATCGATCCACGTAACTGGGATCGATGACAAGCTTTAACCAAGTCAGCGAGCCTGATCACCCGATCCCGGCTATAACATTGAGTTGTGTTGCAACTTTCAGTTAGGCCCCCTGTCAGTGGATGGTACAAGGATAATATCTTGTGATCTATTCCAAAACGACAGCACAGTTTATTATTCAACGTATTGCAGAATTCACGACCTTGGTCACGGACAAGCGTTTCTGGAAGCCCTAGTCGACATATGAAGCGCGTGAGAATGTCTGTGATAGTTTTAGTCGATTTGTTCTTCACTGCTTCTCCATTTGGTCAGATAATCCGTGATGACAACAATATAAAGAATTAGGTTGAATGAAAATGCGAAATAATATGTTTTATACATACATATCAGATATGTTTCATGTACATAACACATGATTCATATATTTTATGAAATATGTTTCATAAACAGAAAACATAGGACGTAAGACCCCCAGAGCCTCATCTGTGGGCAAGGAAGAGAGGCATCCAAGCGCAGCTACTGTCGTCCGAGTAAAATCATTTGGGATTGCCTAAAAGTCGGGCCAAGAAAAGTCGGGCCGGGCCAGCGGGTAATACTAAAAATGGATTGCAAAATAGTAAAACGAAACGCGCATATCTAGGCAGATCTCAAATGTCCACAAACGTATAGTTTTGCTCATTTAATTGAGTTTGAATAAAAATGCACCTTCAACAATTTAATAAGCTTATGATTATGACTACATACCGTGAGTCTCGTAGAAAAGTCAGTGTCTTGACTGTGTGTATTCTTTGATTAGAATGCTTCTCACCGACCTCAGCGTGTAGGGGTGTGATGTCCTGGGCAGGAAACGACAGTGTTTTGACTACTCTTCTTTCATTAATTAACGTGTTAAGGTAATTAACCTTTACTAATTCGTGTTAAACCAACACAGGATGTTTTCTGGAAGTGGATATTCGCGAATGTCAAAGGACTGACACGACACGTATTAATAACTGTCCAAGCATGTCTAAAGTTCCTAACATTCTTTATATCTAAAGATTAGTACTATATCTTACTTACTTACTTACTTACTTTGGAGATTTAACGTGCGCTTTCCGACTGATGCGTATTTCGCACACGGGCCCGGCCAGGCCGTTTAATGTGTTTCCGAAAGGGGCGAAAGTGGTCTGTGCAACCCAAGAGGGGGGTTTTAGGGGTTGCTTATATAGAATTTGGGAATTTTGAGATTTGGAATAGATGCCGATGCGATTGGGGAGGAGAACTAAGGGAGCTGGGTAAGGTGGATGTTTGTTTGTTTATGTGATTTTGATTTGGTAGGTTATTGTGTTTTTAGATGCGTTTTATTAGTTCCGTTTTTATTAAGAATACGCCTAAGGCCTTGAAGTTTTCTAGTTTATTTTGTGGGTTTAGTATTGCTTCTAGAGTTAGAGCCTTGTTTAGATTGAGGGTGGTTTGTAATGCGGTTCGATGTGTTAGGTAGTGTGTGCAGTGGATTAGGTTGGTGTGTCCTGTTTGGAGTTAAGTGATAACTCTGTCGATTTTTTTGGAGGGATGGAGAATTTTGGTTTGGTTAGTGGTTTGCTGAGCACTTTTTTGATTTGGCTATTTGAGTTTAGATATAGGTTATACCATTTTTTTGTGATTTTTTGCTTGTTTACACTTTTAATTTCTGATTTTGAGATGGGTAAGTTTAAGCTTATTTCTGGGATTTTGAGGGATAGTTTAGTTGCTTTATCGGCGTTTTCATTACCGTATATTCCTACGTTGGCGGGTATCCACAAGAAGGTTATTTGTTTGCCTGCCTTAGTTAGGTCGTTGGAGCTTTTAAGTATTTGATTTATTAATTTAGGTCTGTTTTGCTATTTTTGTTTTGGAGGGCTTGCAGTCCACTTAGGGAGTCGGTAAGTATTAGGATTTTTTTGTGTTTTTTGGATTCTTGATTATGGAGGGCTGAGGCCATGCCCATTAGTTCTGCCGTGAATATTGATTGGTTGTTTGGGAGTCGGAAGGATTGTGTGGTTTTAGTTGGTTGTGTGGTATGGACTCCGAAACCTGTGTGTTTGGAGGTCGGATCTGAGGATCCGTCCGTGTAAATGTGACACCAATTTGGCCAATTTTCGTGTATGTATGCTAGTGTGGTAGTTTTAGCTATGTTTGGGTCGGTTTGTTTATTTATTTGGCTAGCTAGTGTTGTGTCTATTTTGGGTATTTTAAGTTTAGGGGTGAAGATATTTGATTGCTTGCAGTTTTGTTTAAGATTTTTAATTTGGTGTTCATTTAGGTAGTTTGTAATTCTTTGGGATATTGGGGTAAGTAAGGGGTGTTTACGAGCTAGAGCTTGGTTTTTGGGGCTGATGTTTTGGTTTATTAAGTTTTGGATGAGAGGGTTTGATTGGGACGCGGCCCAGAAATTTAAGCTTAGCTGTTCCCTGCGTAGACTTAGTGGCATTTCTCCTGTTAAGGCCTGAAGTGAGGTGTAGGAGGTGCCATGTTGGGTGCGTGTAATTAGTTTGAGAGCCTGATATTGTATTGAGTCAAGTTTTTTAGATAGAGAGTTGTTTAGGGTGTTGTATATGGCGCAGCCGTAGTCTAGTTTTGATCTAATTAGTGATATGTAGAGAGAGAGGAGGGTATCTTTGGATGCTCCCCAGTTAGAGCCAGTTAGGCATCTTAGGGTGTTTAGGTCTTTACTGCATTTAGTTGTTAGGTTTTGGATGTGAGCATCCCAGGTGAGATGTTCATCGAAAATAAGTCCTAAGAATTTGGTTTGTTTTTTAAATTTGATTGTTTGATTGTTTAGCTGGAGGATTGGGGAGGCGGGTTTCATGTTTATATGTTTGAATACTATTCCTGTTTTTTCTGAGTTAAGGGAGAAGCCCCATTTGTCAGCCCATTGTTGTATTTTATTAAGAGATTTTTGGAGTAAATTTTGGACCATGTTCATGCTTTTAGTGCGGATCCAGATGGCTCCATCATCCGTGAATTTTGATGTGTTTACTTTAGGGGATAGGCCCTCGAATAGATCGTTTATCATTATATTGAAGAGGGTGGGGCTGAGGATACTGCCCTGTGGAGTACCATTTTCTAGGGGACATTGGTCCGATTGAGTTTGGTCTATACCCACGGTTATTTTACGATTGTTTAGGAAGTCCTGGATGTAGTTTATTATCTGACCTTTGGGTCCTATTTTTTTAAGTTTTTGTATTAGCCCATCGTGCCATACCATGTCGAAAGCTTTAGAGAAGTCTAAGAAGATGCCTGTGGTATATTGTTTATTTAGTTGTCCTGTCTTAATATCTTGTTCTAGTCGGGCGAGGTTATCTAGGGTTGAGCGGCCAGGAGTGAAACCGCTTTGATCTGGGTTTATGATGTTATTTTGGGTTAAGTAATGTTGTAATCTATTTTTAGCCATTGATTCCATTACTTTACATAAGTTTGAAGTTAGGGATATTGGTCTATATGAGTTAGCTTGATTAGCTGGTTTATTAGGTTTAGGGATTGGTATGACTAGGGCCTGTTTCCAGGGAGTAGGAACCTGTCCGTTTAGGTAGATGAGATTGTATAGTTTGAGTAGTGCCTGGAGTAGTTTTAGGGGGAGTTTTTTAATTATTTGGTAAGAAGTGCCCTTTTTCCTGTTTTGGATTACGTAAAGGAGCTCCTCCATTTTGTAGGGTTGGTTTATTTCTAGATTGTTATTGTTTGGTTCTTTTGTGGGTTTGGTTTTTGTTTTAAGTTTATCTTGGAATTTTTGGCTGAAGTTGGTGCTACTGCTAACGGCCGAAAAGTGGTTGGCGAGATTATTTGCTTTTTGGGCGGGGTTGGTTGAGTTGTTAATGTTAGTTTTTTATGTCGTTTTAAGCCTCTAATGGCGTGGATTTTGCGCCAGACCGTTCTGGCATCTGTACGGTTATTTATACATTCGCAGAATTTTTTCCAGTCTCTACTTTTGGCTATTTGGACTAGTTTTTGAACCTGGTGGTTTAGTTCGTGGGCTAAGTTTAGATGTGTGTAGTCACGTTTTGCTTTATTGAAGGCTGATTTACGTTTTCGTCTAGTCTGTTCTATTTCCTCATTCCACCATGGTACCGTGGGTTTGCCTGATGTTTTGAAGGGGATGGAGGTTTTGGCTGCCTTTATTATATATTAGTCTGTTAGGTTTTTACAATAGGTTTCTGGGTCATTATTTTCTATTTCGTTTAAGTTAGCTTCTTTGCAGATATCTTGGGATTGGTCCCAGTTAGCTTATTGTAATAGAATTTTGGTTCTTGGTTTTCTGTTTGGATTGGTACGTTTGTATTTACTATGGTTATGTTTATCGGGAAGTGGTCACTACCTAGCCGGACGTCGTGCACTTCCCATTGAGTACTTTGAGATAGATCTGCGGTGCATATGGTTAGGTCGATAGCCGACATTTTTTGGTTTATCTTATCATAACTCGTGGGTTGGTTGTTATTTAGGAGTACTAGGTCGTTTGTTTCTATCCATTCGGAGATTAATTTGCCATGATTATCTATTTTATCATCTATGCTCCATGTAGGATGGTGAGCGTTAAGTTTCCTAGGAATATAGTAGATTTATCGCTTATTTGAAGTAGTTTGTTTGGATCCTCAGGTTGGACTTTTTGTTCCGCCCAGTGGTATATATTTATGATGTTTATTTTTCGGTTATTTAATGTGATTTTAATGCAGTTGGCTTCTAGGTTTGGCGTGTCTATTTTTATTTCTTCGTAATTTATATCTTCCCTGATAAATATGATTAGTCCTCCTGCGGCTCTTCTTGTTTTTGGTTTAGCTCTGTCAGTTCTAACTTAGTTGTAGTTAGGTAGTGGGAATTGGATTTTTTTGAGAATTTGGTTTCCTGGATACAAGCAATGTGAGGGCCTTTATTTAGTTTAAATTTAGTTTTTAGTTCATGGCCGCGGGAGGTGAGTCCGTTGGCGTTCCACTGAAAAATATTTAGTCCTTCCATTATTGGGTTCGGGTGATAGGTGATTTAATTTTTAGTTTTTAGTTTATTCGGTGACTTCTTTTAGTTGGAGGTTAAAGAGGAAGAAGGAAAGATCGGTTAATTTTATATTGAAAGCTACTTTGTGGAAGGATTTCATGCTAGCTTTTGGTGAGTTTTGACTATGCATGTATACTAGGAGTATTTAGGAGGTTATTTAGGTTTTGGGTGTTGGCTGGTTGGGGAGTTTTGCGGTTTAGTTATTTCTTCCTTTTTGGGACTGAGAGGGAATTTTGGTTTGTTTTAGTTGGAGTAGTGTCTATTGTTTCCTCAGTAGTGGAGAAATCTTCATCATCGGTTAGATTAGGTTTAGCTGTTTGAGTTTCCATAGGACGAAAACACATTAAATGGCCTGGCCCGTGTGCGAAATACGCATCAGTCGGAATGCGCACGTTGAATCTCAAAAGTAAGTAAGTAAGTAAGTCAATAGTTGAGGGTATTGCCTAAAAGTCGGGCCAGCCGGGCCAAGACGGACCAAAGTGTTATTGGCTAATTTCTTCATTATCGGTGATCATACCTACATATCATTGATGCAACATAGACACATGAGATTTATGAACAAGCACCAACCAAAAATGAGATGTAAGCGTCGCTGATCTAGGTAACATGTAAAAGATCAATCGTTAAACGAAATAAGATTTGAAACGTATCAAATACTTCCAGCTATCCTGATACAAATTTCCATCTGTCGGCGTGTCGTTTATATTTATAGGAACGTACTATTGCTAAGTAAATACCACTTTATAATGTCACTGTTGATCGTATTTAAAGCAGACACGTTTGTTATAGTAGACCTCTTCTCCCCATACTCTCAACTGTCTCACAAGTGTTCGGTCCGACTTGGCCCGGGCTGTCAAGATCAACTTAAACCTCACAGATGTAACATGAAATGGACTCACACCTATAGACTAGTATTATATCTACCTTAATACCACTTTATAGTGTCTCAGATCGCGGTATTTAAAAATAAGGTGCTCAAAGTGAAGCGCTTTTCCCTCTACATTATCAACAGTCTCTATCAGAAGTGTTTGTGTTCTGTCCGACTTGGCCCGGGCTGTCAAAATCAACTTTAAACACACATATGTATCATCAAATGTGTTTACATCTATAGACAAGCAAATCACTTCTGATAGAGACGATGTTTAGTTTATATGCTAGTCGTTAGGTACAAATATTGTTTAGTAACTTTAGAAGTTATTAACACGTGTCGTGTCAGCCCTATGACATTCGCGATTGTCCACTTCCAGAAGACATCCTGTGTTGGTTTAACATGAATTAGTAAAGGTTAATTAGGGATGCCCAACACGTTAATTAATGAAAGACGAGTAGTCAAAACACTGTCATTTCCTGCCGAGGATATCACACCCCTACACACTAAGGTTGGTGAGAAACATTCTCATCAAAGAAAACAGTCAAGACTATAGATTCCCGTCGTCTAGCTACACATCCTGTGATGAATAAAAGGTTGAAGAATTTTAAACTAAACTGTCCTAAGTTTATATCTAAAATTTTGGAATTGGATACAGTGATAAAGTCTTATATACTCATAAATATTGGTTTTATGTTTTTAATCGCGTTTTAGTGTAATATGCATGCTTAACCATTCATTGTACCGTTCTAAACCATGTAATATCAGTCAATCGGGTGGGAAAACAGGCCTATCCTCGCTCTGTAAAGGACTATGTCAATCATTTTGCAAGTTGAAATGACCCCTGATACTTTATGAATACTTTATGACAGTTTTTGGAGTCAAAATCAATGCTGATTTTTCATAAACTTAATGCTTCGTACTATAGGCATGGTGCCTCTTCAGTGCTGAATAAAGATTGAAAATACATCAGTCAGTCAAAGATGAAGGAGTTCTTGAGAATTAGTTCATGTTTTGTTCTTAGACTTTCAACCATCGATTGTGTTCACATGTAGACTCAAACTGGTATATTAAAAAACTGTATACAGACAACAAAAACTGTATTAGAAACAACAAACTCTGTATTTTTGGATAGCACTTTCATAAGCATGATAGCATATTTTGGAAAACAAATTCAAGGTCAATTGCTTCAATACATCATGTTCATTGGACATAATTTCTAGTTTAAATATGTCAGTGTTAGGTTTGTATTTACAGTACAACTTTCGGTTACACAACTATAGCGGGATGATCTTTGACTTCGGCGGTCTTTGGAAAAGGACTGACGTCGTGTGCGATCAGGCACTGCACTAGGTGGGGTCTCATCTTTGCAATGTCGTATCTGCAGGAGTGCAAACTGTTACCTAGGGAAAGTTCAACTGCATTAGCAATGGCAAAGATGCCACAGTCTGAACCATTTGTCTGCAACTGGCAAGGAAGCAGTTCAACTGTAAGGTTACCACTACTGTCACGTTTATTTTGGAAGATCTGCTTCAACTGTTTATTGATGTGGTCGCTAACAGCTCTCTTCGTGCTGTCAGCATACATCACGCCACGGTCGTTGCTTGATACCGTCACCCAGTGGTCACTGTCATGGAGGATCTGCACGGTGTCGCGATGGATGGGCTTTAATTCTGTCTGTGAGAGAAGAGACGACTGTATCACTAGCCCGGTGCTGGATGTCACAAGTTTAGATGCAGCGTCAATGACTCGGTCATTTACCCACTGCCCGGACTCAATGTCATCTCTGTCTGACAATCGTAAGTTTAAGTCCTTCACCCAGAACGTATCTGCAGAGTCCTCCTTAGCTGTAACGTCTGTAGCAGCGTCATCAGTTGTAACGGGGACTGTGTCGCCTTCGGCAGGGGCATCTGTGACGAGCGGATCATGCCATATCTTAATCTGAGTGGCGTTGTAGCGTGACTTGAGGACTTTCTCGCGGCTTCTAAGTAGATACACCCTCTTGCCAAGGGACTCGTGAATGACGTACGGGCCGAAGTACCGGGGAGCGAGCTTGTCTCCCATCCTTGTGTCTCGTCTCCTGTTGATGATGGTGACTCTTTGCCCGACCTGTAACACAAAGAAACTTTCAGCACCACTGATTTCTAATAACCTAATATCATAAGAATATATCTGCATTCAAAAAGAATATATTTCTTAAGAAAGTAATTATTCTAAAATAACGCAGTCCCATACTTGTTTTGTTAATTTAACAGTTTGTAACCATTAGTTTTACACACGCTAGGCTTTCTCCCAAATTGCTACTGCTACTAACAGATGATTGTTTTGAAATAGAGCTTAAAAATCCTACCTGGAAAACGGGCGAGCTGTGTTTAAGATCGTATCGCCTCTTCTGTTTTGACTGTGCCTTCTCGATGTTGTCTCTAGCTGTTGCACGGCTTGAGGGCATCACGTCAGCAAGTTTCGTCATGCGGTCAGCGACGGCTTCGACGTCAACATCCCAGACAGCTTTGTCATCCTTCGCTTCTTCAAGGTCGATGGGAAGTCTTGCTTTCTGGCCATACAGGAGCTCAAACGGAGACGTCTTAGTAGACGCCTGGATGTTGGTCCGGTAGGCAAACGCAACGGGTTGAAGGAACTTCTCCCAGTCGTCTGCGTCCTTGTTAACCATCTTATTCAGCTGGGTGATCATGGTCTGGTTAAATCTTTCGGTGAGACCATTGGACTGGGGGTGATACGGGGACGTCGTGGCTTGGTCAGTAGCTAAAATGTCACAGAGATCCTTCACAAGAAAATTGCAAAATTCCCTTCCCTGGTCGTGCAGGAGTACTTGACTGGCCCCGTATCTGTACACTAGCTGCATCAGAAACTGATGAATGCTGATGGCCTTCTTGTCTGGAAGTGCAGCAACCTCCACCCATCTGGTAAGGTACTCGGTGGCAACGATGATATACCTGAACCCATCTACAGTTTCTTTAAGTGGTCCAATAAGGTCAATACCCCATTGATGAAAAAGTTCCTTAACAGGGACAGGGTGTAAGCTTGCCACTTGGGGTCTGTTGTTGGGGTTTCGCTTTCTGGCAAGCAGGGCAACGCTTACAGAACTCACGGACGTCATTACTCATACTGCGCCACCAGTAACGCTCGGTGACCTTGGCAATGGTTGCATTCTGCCCGAAGTGACAACCACCGACAATGCTGCTGTGGAGAGTCTCTATGATCTTCATCTTCTCTTCTTCACCAACGGCGACCTTCTGCTTCTTCTCCCCATTGCCTAGATGGTAGAGAACTCTGTCAGCAACTGTGAAAGAGGCTGCCTTCTCACGTAGACGTCTCTTTTGATCTTTGGTGAAGTCTTCTGGGTACGTAGTAGAGGCGATGTAGTCTACAAGGCGAGATACTTCGCTGGCATCCATCACGAGAAGATTTGGTAACACTGAAGAACTGTATGGCAATGTGTTGACGAACGATACAAGCAAATGATAGCAAATGTTACTTACTTACTTACTTTGAAGATTTAACGTGCGCTTTCCGACTGATGCGTATTTTGCACACGGGCCCGGCCAGGCCATTTAATGTGTTTCCGAAAGGGGCGAAAGTGGTGTGTGCAACCCAAGAGGGGGCTTTAGGGGTTGCTTATATAGAATTTGGGAATTTTGAGATTTGGAATAGATGCCGATGGGGTAGGGGAGGAGAACTAAGGGAGCTGGGTATGGTGGATTTTTGTGTGTTTATGTAATTTTGATTTGGTGGATTATAGTGTTTTTAGATGCGTTTTATTAGTTCCGTTTTGATTAAGAATACGCCTAAGGCCTTGAAGTTTTCTAGTTTATTTTGTGGGTTTAGTATTGCTTCTAGAGTGAGAGCCTGGTTTAGATTGAGGGTGGTTTGTAATGCGGTTCGATGTGTTAGGTAGTGTGTGCAGTAGATGAGTGCGTGTTCTGGGGTTTCTAGTTGTTTGCAGTGTGGGCAGTTACCTGTAGTATGTTTTTTTATTTTTTTTAGGTGGTTATTTAGGTTGGTGTGTCCTGTTTGGAGTTTAGTGATTACTCTGTCGATTTTTTTGGATGGATGGTGAATTTTTGGTTTTGTTAGTGGTTTGCTGAGTACTTTTTTGATTTGGCTATTTGAGTTTAGATATAGGTTATGCCATTTTTTGGTGATTTTTTGCTTATTTACACTTTTAATTTCTGATTTTGAGATGGGTAAGTTTAAGCTTATTTCTGGGATTTTGAGGTATAGTTTAGCTGCCTTATCGGCGTTCTAACCCTTTAGGTATTTGTACACGTATTATGTGTGATGGGCAGCAACTTGACATGCCCGTTGCCCACAACCGCCCTCCCTACATGAAAACACCTCGGCGTGACACGCCAGCCCCATTTTCTCAGGATGACACCAGCAGTGACACCCACATGAACTGACGGCTAGTCATCTACGGACACGTTGGAATAGTTCGTTTGAAAATGATTTTGTTGGTTTGTACTACATTCATAAATTAATATTACGTTTATAAGCTTACTTTTCAATAATGCAAGCCACAATAGCTATATTAAAAATCATAAAATTCAGTATTCAATTAAGAATATATCTTTCTGGCGTGTTTCTTTTGAATGAAAAACACTTTCATTCAGTCAGTTCGCCACGCGGTTTGGGGCCCGTTTTGGGAGGCGGTTGAAATGTAATACAAAACTCTGTATATATTCAAACGGCGCACCTCAAGTCAAACCGCTATGCAAGGTTTTTTTCCAAGATATTAGGCCTTATTCTGTAAAATTACCCTTGGCTCGGGTAGAACCGCTGGGCTTAACCACGCGGTTCAAGATAATCGAGCACTGTTCGATTTTTTTTTTAGCCGAACGGTCCTAACCGCGCCAATGGAAATACTACATCGTCATCATAAATGAACTGTTTCGATTTGTCGCGGTTTTACCAAACGCTAGCCCCTAGCGGTTTGCAGTTGGTCAAACCGCGCCAAACCGCGCACTATGGAAACAAAGTCGCGGAACTTTTGAACATACTTTTTGTATAGCATTTCAAAAGCCTGGGTTGTTTGCATTAAAATCAAAACAAAGGAATCTGTAATTAAAATGTGTAAGGTGAAAAAGCTTTTACATAAAAGAGCAAAATACATGGGGGAGAGTAAATATATAATTCTATATAACTTTTCTTGAATGGAGCACATTTGAAAAAAAAGATAATCCAAGAATATTCGATATTACCGTGTATAAAGAATTTATATCAGTCATATATTTCTAACTTAGATCACCCGTATGTAGCCCAGGTAAAGCATGCACATCGGGGAACATTGTAATCTTGGTACAGTTTATCGTGTCTTCTTGCTTTAGTATTACACATTGGCTTTTCATATTCCTTAAGGTTTGAATGTTTATTTGTTTAATAAAAAAATGTATTTTTTATTTATTTTGTTCTCTCCTTTATTTGTTCTGGGTTATATATTTATCTAAATATACATTTAGTTACTTGTGTGTGTGTGGTTGTTTTCTTTTATTTGTTGATTTTGATTTTGATTGATTTTGCGGGGTATTTTGCTTTCTTTTCTTTTGGGGGGGGGGGGGGGGGGGGCACTTTTCCTTTCGTTTTTCATAATATTATTTTTTTAAGTTGTATATAACGTATGAATCCCTTCTCAGATTACTTTATCTCATTTCTATATCACGTGCTATTTTACTTCTCTGTGTTTTTCTTGTTTTCTCTTCAGTATGAGGTTATACTGTATCATTTTTACTATTTTGATGGTTGTGGTCATCAGTTATGCAAATCAGTTTCGGTGTGTCTTTTTAACAAGGTGTTCTTCATTAAGATTCACGGCCAGCCCGATTGTAACAATTACATGTACACTTTGCTTTGACGATGCCGGTTGATGTTATTCAATACAGGCTGGGGTGGGGTTTTTTTTAAATCTATTCTACATGCTTATCATTTCGGGAAGATGATACACATTTCTCTATATTTTGGGTTACTTTGCTTATCTAATTTCCGATTATCATTCTTAGTTTTACTTTTTCTCTTCGGCTGCGGTGATATCCATCCGAATCCAGGACCTTTGCATAGTCCAGATTTAAAGATTATATATCTTAACGTACGCAGTCTTAAAGACAAAGTAGATTTTATCAGTGCTGAATTAGATAGTTATGATGTTGTATGTTTAACAGAAACCTGCTTGCACCATGATATTCTAGCCACTGATATTACACTGATACCATTTTCAAATCGTAGCCTGTATTAAGGAATATATTTTAGATCTTAAATCAGAGTATAACGGACAGCCTGAGCTGGAGGCGCGCGTGGATATGTTGACAGTTTTTACGTAGTTAGTGGTAAAACCGAATGTTTGCGAGGATTAATAAGATTTCTGAATTCTGTTACAACAGTAACCGTACATGTATTTGTTACATTAAGTCATTTCATTCAAATTTGTTTGGTATGATTATGTCTTATAATTATTTTAGGATGGAAGGTACAGTTACCAAATAAAATATGCTGAAATATCAATTCATTATGACCATATTTCATAATCTATTTTTTAAAGTAACCCTCCTTACATTAAAGATAACTATTTAAAGAATATAGTACTGAAAGACATTGCAACAAACCGAATAATCAGGGGGGAGACTTTATACTGAGGGGGGCGCGAAACATATCCGCCCGGGGGAGATTTTATTTCAGAACAGATTCTCCGGGGGAGAATCTGTACCGGTATAAACTCTCCGGGGGGAGAATTTGTACGGGGGAGAGTTTATACCGGGACACCGGCACTATGTCACACTGGTCTACATCTAATTTACGCGGAGTCTTCCTACCAGATTTCTTATCCTGACGCGCGTGGCTATTCTTCATTAAAATTGTTAGATTAATTTTATTTATTTCCTGATCTATTTGCTGACCTATTGATAATTTTGCAGCCATGATATGGTAACATACTGTCATTGATGGGCACTGACAGGACTCTTTTGGATACAGCCGAACAGCATATGGATTACCTTTGCTCCCAACTACCACAAAACATGCCCTGTCTGGTACATGAGTTACACCACCAGACTGGTACAAGGTCCGGGCTAAGTGTATTTGTGATAGTCGGTGTGCCAGAGTTGTGAGGCACCTGTTCTGACCCATGGTGCTTATCCTGGTTAGGTCTAATAATGCCACCGGAAGTTTTGATTGCTTCTATGATCTTGTCGGGGTGCATAGCAGCTTGTGGTACAATTATATCTGAAGGTTCCCGTGCAAAAGCTAACAGGTTAGATTTTAGTTGGAGGTCGCCTATACCCGCCTGACCACGTTGGATTTCGAGGTAGAAATAGTTTTGTAGATGGAAGAGGGCTAACAGTACTTGATCGTGTCTGTGTTCTTTAAACTCAAATATTTTTTTTAGGAGGGCGTTAAGGGATTCGGAACTGTTGTTTGTGATACTGTTGCTTGAAGTTATGCCTAGCAAAGTCAGGACGAATTGAGCAGCGCTGTTGAAAATATCCTCTTTCATATTTTGATCAAAGTATTGTTTAACGATTTGAGTCCAGACAGATGTAAGTTCTTTATACTTAAGGTTGAAATCATCCTGGTCTTTCGCCCTTAGAAGGCTCTCCAAATGATTGGTATAGACAGCTATCTGGTCACTACTGGCCTTTTGCTTCCGTAGCGAAGGTCCTGTTTTATGTGATTCCAGCAGTATACTATCCTAGCCTTTGGTAGCTCTTTCTGTATATGCATATCCAAGAATGATAGGTGTAGCAGGTTTCTTGTCAGTCATGATTTTAAGGTCCTTTATTATGTTATCTAATGCCAATACTATTCGGAGATCTGGATAGGTGGTGATGCCAAGGACAAAGGGTTCCAGGTGATAGGCAAGTTATTGTACACTGTATATAGTATCTTGATTAAGTCGCTGTTGTATTTGTCGTTGCTGTGCTTGGTTCCTAACTTTTTTCTGATTTCGTGGGTTCAAAACGCCTTGGAAAGTGCCGTAAATGGATGGGTCATTTATTAATTTGCGATAAGTTGCTGATGGGCCTTTGCTGGTGTCCTTTGCTTTGGTGAGAACAGAAGAAGCAGTTCTGCAGTGTTCTTGGTCTCCATGTAATCTGTTACCATGGGGCTTGGGTTTGTATCCTAAATGGTCTCCTTTATAATAAACCAAAACTGAGTCGGGTATATCTGGGTGGCGAAATTCTTGTTTGCTGAATTGTGTTGGAACTTCTTCGGAATCTATGGTAAAATAATATTTTTTAAGCATTTGCTTGTCTGCTTTTACTATTTTTGAGCCTTGATTCCTCAACATATAATGATCAGATCTGAGGTCATCTGAAAACGCATAAGTACTTGTATTAGTATTCCAGGTTTTTCTTGAAACAATTTTAGATTTGAATAATGATCTGAATATACTTACCCTTTTTGTTGGGTCACCACCGGTAGAGAACAGGTAAACTTCAGTACCCTTTGGCCTACATGGTGGAATGAAAGTTACCCTTATGTGGTCAGGGTGTTGTGAAAAGAAATTTTTGGAAAACATGAATTGATAACATTGATGACAATTGTAGGGTTTTGACATAGCTTGCGCTACTGACTACTTACACTAAGGTGGATATATACATAAACTAGTGGCTAGTAGTGGTTGGGATTGTGTACAAATTGTAGAATGTTGGTGAAGAAAGTTGTCTCACCCAAAACCAAGGGCTTCATGGGCACTGAGTGCGGTCGCCTTCGTCATATATACTATCACATCACCTCCACCGTACATCACTGGGGAATCCTGAAAGAAAATTACGAATATCTTAGTAATATCATATACACATATTTCATTATATTAAAAACAGATTATCATGAAAGATAATGTTATATTTTATTTAAAATAATGGAAAGAATGAAATAAAGTCTTGTTGGCTTTCATTGCCTTGACGGTGATGAAGTGGGACCAGATTATTCAATTAGAAATACCAGAAATAAAGAACACTTGAACATACATTCATTAAGGAGAGAATCTGAGACAAATATTACTCTGAAAAATAACGAATACATTGTTTTATATAGAAATAATATTCATTGAGGAGAGAATCGGAGTCTTCTTTTATCAAATTAACGGAACGAATTTTTCTGGTTTATGTAGAGCAAATATCTTACCTCCATGGACTGGTTCTCCTTTTGTGGCATTTGAGCTGTCATTTGGGACTGGAAAAGAAGAGCACGTGCTTTTATAAAAAGCAAACAAATATATATTCATTAAGGAGAGAATCAGATACTTATTTTACTCTGTGGAAGAAACGAAATAAAGGATACATTGTTTCATAAAGAAATATATATTCAATGAGGAGAGAATTGGTGTATTATTTTATTCAAAATAACGGAAGGAATGTTTCTGGTTATGTAGTGCAAATATCTCACCTTCACTGACCGCTTCTCCTCTTTGGTGATGGATGCTGTCAATTTGGACTGCAAAAGAAGAACAAGTGGTTTCACAAAACAAATATATACTCATTAGGGAGAGAATCAGATATTTCTTTCAAATTCAAAATAACGGAAAGAATATTTCTAGTTTATGTAGTACTAATATCTCACCTTCATGGACCGCTTCTCCTCTTTGGTGATGGAGGCTGTCAATTCAGACTGCAAAAGAAGAAGCAAGAGCACTGATCAGATCTGATGCCAGCTGTTTTTGACCTGCTGGACGTAAATGTAGGCCATCATGCGCGAGAAAGTCCTTCCGCACTATGCCGGAAGACATAAATTCAGGGTGTCCAACATACGTGAGTCGCTCCGCTTCACAAAGGTGTTTTAGACCTTTGTTTAGGGCGTAGGCTTTCTTGTTCAGGGCATCGTGGTTTGAAATGCCCTGGCCCTGGCGCCACCGGTTCCGATCCCTCGGGGTGACTCCGGAAAGGAATACCACAGCTCTGTACAAACATAAAAATCGTTATTTACCCCAAAAACAGTACTTTTGCCGACGCGGCGGTCAAGTCAAACAAATCGGACAAACCTGTTATACTATGTTGTCATCTGACGTTAGGGACTATGTGTGACGATGCATTGCGAAGTCAGCTCAAAAGCCGGTAATTTACATGCAAATATTGGATTGTGTATGACAGGAGATTATATGACATACCATGGGTTCCGTTCCCTTAAACAGCCGAGCAGCTTGATGAAGTCGTCCAAGACCTGTCTCGGCGCCCTGGGTATGTAACCCAAGTCATTGATCCCAACATGGACAATGACGAACTGAAAACAATGTTAAAATAACGGTCACTTCAGATGTATCTTTCACTGAAACCCAAACGTAAGGTAGGTTTTTGGAAATATGTTTTATCACACAGTGTCTGTATCTACTATCCAAACCGGTTTCAATTATCATTGGGGTGAGTTTATGAGGACTGATTATTCATTAGTACGTGCGTGCAACAGTCCTCATAATGTGCAAAATGTTAGTTCCTTTTAACTGCTAAACGATATGATATGAAGACGTCTCCTACCTTAAACCTCTCAATGTCCCAGCTGAGGAGATCGGGGACGTCAGCCACCTTGGCTCCTGACAGAGATCTCGTCATTATGTCTTCTCTCTCAGTGTACCGTCCAAGATATTTGACCAAAGAGTCACCAACAAGTATTGCAGTCATTTCAGATCGTGATATTTGGTATAGGATGTTAGTGCTTTACTTACTTACTTACTTTGGAGATTTAACGTGCGCTTTCCGACTGATGCGTATTTCGCACACGGACCCGGCCAGGAAATTTAATGTGTTTCCGAAAGGGGCGAAAGTGGTCTGTGCAACCCAAGAGGGGGGTTTTAGGGGTTGCTTATATAGAATTTGGGAATTTTGAGATTTGGAATAGATGCCGATGAGATTGGGGAGGAGAACTAAGGGAGCTGGGTATGGTGGATGTTTGTAGGTTTATGTGATTTTGTTTTGGTAGGTTATTGTGTTTTTAGATGCGTTTTATTAGTTCCGTTTTGATTAAGAATACGCCTAAGGCCTTGAAGTTTTCTAGTTTATTTTGTGGGTTTAGTATTGCTTCTAGAGTTAGAGCCCTGTTTAGATTGAGGGTGGTTTGTAATGCGGTTCGATGTGTTAGGTAGTGTGTGCAGTAGATGAGTGCGTGTTCTGGGGTTTCTGGTTGTTTGCAGTGTGGGCAGTTACCTGTAGTGTGTTTTTTAAAAAATTTTAGGTGGTTATTTAGGTTGGTGTGTCCTGTTTGGAGTTTAGTGATTACTCTGTCGATTTTTTTGGATGGATGAAATTTTTTTGGTTTGGTTAGTGGTTTGCTGAGCACTTTTTTGATTTGGCTATTTGAGTTTAGATATAGGTTATGCCATTTTTTGTGATTTTTTGCTTGTTTACACTTTTAATTTCTGATTTTGAGATGGGTAAGTTTAAGCTTATTTCTGGGATTTTGAGGGATAGTTTAGCTGCTTTATCGTCGTTTTCATTACCGTATATTCCTACGTGGGCGGGTATCCACAAGAAGGTTATTTGTTTGCCTGCCTTAGTTAGGTCGTTGGAGCTTTTAAGTATTTGATTTATTAATTTAGGTCGGTTTTTGGTATTTTTGTTTTGGAGGGCTTGCAGTCCACTTAGGGAGTCGGTAAGTATTAGGATTTTTTTGTGTTTTTTTTATTCTTGATTATGGAGGGCTTAGGCCATGCCCATTAGTTCTGCCGTGAATATTGATTGGTTGTTTGGGAGTCGGAAGGATTGTGTGGTTTTAGTTGGTTGTGTGGTATGGACTCCGATGTTAGTGCGCTACCTCGTCACTTATATATAGGGTAACATTTGGAGAAGGTAAGGTGAGACACTTTGGATTTCAGGATAAACACTCTCCCTCAACCCTGCTTAATGCTTCTATTATCTGTGTGTTAAGGAAAACAGGATTATCTGAGACAGTTGTAATCCGCGAGAATACATGCTGCATCTCCGAGCAGCCATTTCCGACAAAGCTCGTACTGTAAAAACACACTTCTCCTGAACCTGACTTTGACCACTCAGTATTATGGTCGTGATGGTTAAAAGACGCCGTAAATTAAAGTTCTATATATATCTAGGAACTTTGTTTTACAGTCGTGATGTTTAAGATTATTAACCACCCGGGTCAAGTCGATCCGACGGGTAGAATGATACGCAGGATACAAAAGGAGGTAAGCCCAAGTACAGTACAGAAACTGAAGTAAGTTGGGCTCTCTTAGTTTTCTGTATGCTTATACGTCATACTGTATTTAATTATGTTTCTTATTCTAATAGGGCGGTCGGGTCGCCTAGTGGTTAAAGCGTTCGCTCGTCACGCCGAAGACCCGGGTTCGATTCCCGACATGGGTACAATGTGTGAAGCCCATTTCCTGTGTCCCCGCCGTGATATTGCTCGAATATTGCTAAACCCGGCGTAAAACCGTACTCACTCACTCACTCACTTATTCTAATACTGCTAATGTTTGTCAGTGGCCAGTGATAGTATGTTTTATTGAATAGTATCTTTCATACCAATATGGCGATATGTTATAACTTTATTTCGTATTTGCGAGGGACACGACACTATCATAGCTTACAAAAGTTTTCTGGAAGCATTTTAGGACAAACATGTTAACGGAAGTTCAAAAGAAAATAAATGGGTTTTGTTAATTAGCCTCACTAAATGCATAAGTTATCAAGGAAACGGTCTGCTATTAACTACCACTAAAAGCTCAAGACAGCTAATTAAGGGCAAGTGGTTGATTGATTACGCAATACCTACTTGATTGCAATTAAGCAAGGGGCAATTAAGCAAGCTGGGTACAGGTGTAATTTGGATTATTTGCACACTTAACGTGCATATACGGACGCAATGAGAAGGATCGATGAGACACAAGACTTAAAGTAAGGCAAAAACGTTTCTCCAGTATAATCGAATAATCAAATTAGCGTATTGTGAGACGATGTTTGAACTGTGAAACCAAACATTAATGTTATCAACTCAAGTTCGGGTGCAGGAAGTGTTTTTCTTGCAAAAAAAGATGTACACGTGCATATGTTAAGGTACGAAAACATGGTCCCTAAGTGGTACCTCAGATGTAGGTACAAATACTAACAGTTCACGATAATCTTCATCATTGAGATGTGTTCACATGTGTTAACCAGTAGTACGTTATGAATAATTCTCAATTGGAAATATTATGCATTTGTTCTATGAGTACATGTGAATCAGTTTTGTAAATGCATTCTCAACCCGCATCGGTATATTCATAATTACAGTTTAGTTATCTTCTGAGATTGTAATTTGCGTTCGGGAAAGAAACCGCAAGTGTCTACACCTGATGTAAGAACAAATATTGCGTAAAATGGCAAAACATAATTGAGAAAGTTAAAAACACTTGTTTAAAATTCACATTACAATAAATATGAATATGAATGTTGCGTTTTCTGAATCAACATAAAAAGGGAACATATGTGAGTCTTGAAATAGTGTTTTTCTACATTTCTTACAAATTCAAAACACGTTTGATTAAAGATCATAGCTTATGACAGCATATAAACATGCCAAGACTTCAACACGCGTTATCTGTTGTTGGAATTAACAGCTTAAGTGACAATTTATTCAGCAACATAGCTGCAAAACTTACACTACAATGAGATCAAACAAGGTATACAAGCTTAGATTAATCTCGAGAATGGGGAAGTCAAAAGTATTTACTCACTTATTTTGGAATTATAAATATTGTATAACTAATAACGGGAAGTGGAATGGCATGTAGTACATGCATCGTACTAATAGTGACACAATTAGATGCCAACAACTACGGCCCGTCTACGCAGCCTGCCAGTATCTAATTATTTGGAATAATCCTTTCCGGCGTTTCTTTCAATTGTAAAGGACTAATTTCATACGAAGGGGTCTGTGATCTAAAAACACATTTGTTATGTTTACGTAGACACAAACCCGTGGTGTGGTCTGGTCTAGTCAGTAACTGACAACCTGCTGATGACAAATGTCAACACACCGGGTCAGTAAACTGACCACTACAATGATCGAAGGATGTGTAATGTCCATTCATCTAACAGTTGAAACATTTGTACATCAACGCATTCGTTTTCTCTTTGTTTAAGTTCACGGATGACAAGGTAGACACAGTTTTATGGGTAACGTCTACCTTGTCATTCGTTTTCAACCAAGGATTTACGATTGGGAGGCCTCTAAATGTGTAAGTTATTTTCCGTTACAAAAGAATAGGATTTCAATCAAAAGGTTACAGTTAAAATGACATATACAACGTTTAAATCTATAAGGTTATGGTGAATTTTGGCTAAGGCGAAACAACCACTACTTTGAGAGTGAGCGTATGCGACAAAGTGCTTCACTTTGTATACATGTTAATACATTTGATACATCTGTTGATTTTGACAGCCCAGGCCAAGTCGGACCCAACACAAGCCAAACACTTCTGATAGAGACTATGTTGAGAATGTAGAGGGGGAAAAGGCTTCACTTTGAGCACCTTGTTTTCTT
Source organism: Haliotis rufescens (assembly GCF_023055435.1). NCBI lineage: Eukaryota > Metazoa > Mollusca > Gastropoda > Lepetellida > Haliotidae > Haliotis > Haliotis rufescens. The sequence goes on along the minus strand of NW_025963824.1, from coordinate 14,706,664 downwards.
TAAGTACAGCAATCTGTGACATTATAAAGTGGTGTATAGGTAGATCTAATACTAATCTATAGATGTGAATCCATTTGATGATACATCTGTGCGGTTAAAGTTGATTTTGACAGCCTGGGCCAAGTCGGACCGAACACTTCTGACATAGATTTCCTTAAGAAAATACAGTAAAAATGCTTCACTTTGAGCACCTTGTTTTCTTTAAATACGATGTACCGTGACATTATAAATGGGTATATAGGTAGATTTAATACTAATCTTTAGATGTAAACACATTTGAAGATACATCTGTGAGGTTAAAGTTGATTTTGACCACCCGGGCCAGGTCGGACCGAACACTTCAGACAGAGATTTTCTTAATAAAATACAGTAAAAGAGCTTGACTTTAACGGCCCAGTTTTCTTTAAATGCGATATACTGTGACATTATAAAGTGGTATATAGGTAGATTTAATACTAATCTATAGATGTAAACACATTTGAAGATACATCTGTGTGTTTAAAGTAGATTTTGACCGCCCGGGCCAAGTCGGACCCAACACAAGCCAAACACTTCTGATAGAGACTATGTTCAGAATGTAGAGGGAAAAGGGCTTCACTTTGAGCCCCTTGTTTTCTATAAATACTGCGATCTGTGACATTATAAAGTGGTGTATAGGTAGATATAATACTAATCTATAGATGTAAACACATTTGATGATACATCTGTGAGGTTAAAGTTGATTTTGACCGCCCGGGCCAAGTCGGACCGAACACTTCAGACAGAGATTTTCTTAATAAAATACAGTAAAAGAGCTTGACTTTAACGGCACAGTTTTCTTTAAATACGATGTACCGTGACATTATAAAGTGGTATATAGGTAGATTTAATACTTATCTATAGATGTAAACACATTTGAAGATACATCTGTGTGTTTAAAGTAGATTTTGACCGCCCGGGCCAAGTCGGACCCAACACAAGCCAAACACTTCTGATAGAGACTATTTTGAGAATGTAGAGGTAAAGGGCTTCACTTTGAGCCCCTTGTTTTCTTTAAATACCGCGATCTGAGACACTATAAAGTGGTATTTTGGTAGATATTATACTAGTTTATAGATGTGAATCCATTTGAAGATACATATGTGAGTTTAAAGTTGATTTTGACAGCCCGGGCCAAGTCGGACCGAACACTTGTGTGACTGTTAAGAGTATAGGGAGAAGAGGTCTGCTTTAACCAACGTGTCTGCTTTAAATACGATCAACAGTGACATTATAAAGTGGTATTTACTTAGATATAGTACGTTCCTATAAATAGAAACGCTATGCCGACAGATGGAAATTTGTATCATGATAGCTAGAAGTATTGATACGTTTCAAATCTTATTTCGTTTAACGATTGCTCTTTTACATGTTACCTAGATCAGCGACGCTTACACACAGCTCCACTCTCTGGTTACTCCGAATTACTCAATTATTGTGGACTTTTTTGTTTGGTGATTGTTCATTGATGTCATGTGTGTATGTTGCATCAATTATATGTAGGTATGATGGCCAATAATGAAGTAATTAGCCAATAACACTTTGGCCCGTCTTGGCCCGGCCCGGTCCGACTTTTAGGCAATGCCAAATCATTTCACACGTTAACAAAAGATCGCAGAGGTAAAATCCCTGCCTTTGTCTGGCATATACAGCAATAAATAAAGACCCCGTGTATTTGAGCGTCTCTGACGACGATGTGTATCAAACCACAGACTTTAAATAGTTAAATACCATTAACAACACTTTTAACCGATTTTTTGTTCTCGACACAATATTAAAGTTATCATGTTTTCTTTTAAATTACTGACAAATATACATTGTTGATAAAAGTCCGGTTTGAATTAAGTTATAAAAATATTATGACCCGCTGGTTTATTGAAATCCGGGTGATAATCTCTATTGAAACATGTTTGATACAATAAAGTGCGGTAAAGGATCCTATGAGTGTGATTATAAATGTTTGTAGCGCATTGAGGTAAGGTACTAGTACACGCCACATATTATAAGTTTCCCAACGAACTCGGACTGAAAACAGAAATGCTGGGAGGTGTTAATTGTGTCGAGTTTGTCCCATGTGGACAGACGGATTACCGACATGTCTTATTAATGTCTTGCACCTGTGGCAGTTTAATAAAGCATTTTAATAAATGTAGATTTAACATGCAGCTACCATAAGGGTTTATATTTGAGTGAGTTCAAAAGAATAATATCGCGGTAGCCAGATTTTCTACAAGAAGAAAGCCTGTTTGAGCAATTGTGGAATCTACGAGGTAGTAGGGTGGTTGGTATACTGCAGTATCGCACTCTGTCCTCGTCCTGTGTGGAACTGTTCCACATTAACCTCGGATTTTAGGCTTGTGATGAATTATTTTCGACTTCTTAAAACTTCACTTATTTGAATGCTACTCGTAATCATGCGTGTCTAAATTGTTTAATACGGACAAAGAATAAACTCTAAGTATTTGCTTACCTTTTGAGGTCTCTTTGAGGGGGCCAACAAGACCCATACCGATCTGTAAGATTGGTTGGTTGGTTGGTTGGTTGTTCAACGCCGCACTCAGCAATATTCCAGCTATATGACGGCGGTCTGTAAATAATCGAGTCTGGACCAGACAACCCAGTGATTAATATCATGAGCATCGATCCACGCAATTGGGATCGATGACATATACAGTCAAGTCAGCCTCTACATTGAAAACACTATGTCTGAGTGAAGCCATTTCGTCAACAAAACTTAGTACATGGATAGGTTACATGGTGAACTGGTGCCTTTTGATCCTTTGTGATTTTTGAAAAGTGACATTTGTTTTGGCTCCGTGGCATAAACTTTTATTTGGACTGAAAATGACAAAAGTGCTCGTTTCCGGAGTAGATCTTAAAAACCGTAAAATATGTCGTCATCAAACTTGGTACGTTGATATGACTAATGGTGATGGTTTCGGACCTTTTAAAAAAACGACGTTGACTGAGACGGAAAGTTGGGGTAGTGCTCTTTTTCGTATTGGATCCTAAATACAATTCGATATGTCTTCACCAAATTTGGTACATTGGTAGGCCTCGTGGTGAACTCGTGCTTTTTCGTAGTTTGGGAGTTTTGAATCATATATTTTTCGAGTTTCAATGGCAACACGTTTCATTATTTATTCACGACAATTATCATCATTGCAGGGTTATCGATGAATTTGTCCTCTTGTTTTTAGCCGGTTAAGGGATCACCACATACAAGTCTTTACCAACTGTTGTTTTTTTCTGAAACATTGTTAATTAAATTCGGCAATAAAGTAGGTTCTTTAATCAAAGTTACAACACTGTTTTGTTTGCTCTACGCCAACGTATAGTGTAATAAAGTGTTGTTTTTCCCTGAACTATTAAAGTTACAGCAGTTTATTTTGTTCTACCTTAACGCGTGTAGTGTAATTAAGTATAATTTTGCTCTGAACTATTATTTTTAGAGTACGATGACCTTATTAATATCATCTTGTTCACACACATATTCAAAAAACGATCGAAATGTTTTCTGTTGAAAACGTACTGATCAAGGGTGATCTTGCATCGATAATCAGTGTAAGAGGCGATATCAGTTTATGACGTCACATTAAAAATATAATTAACTGAACAAAAATGCCCACTCTGCCATATGTATGACATAGGTGACGAATTCCACTCATGTTTTATATGTCCTTCATTTGAAAAGAGTGGAAACAACTAATTCAAAAATGTAAATATATTAAATCTAACATGCAACTTTTTAATAACTGAAGATAAGGACTCGTGACATTGAGAAAACTATCAAGATTATATTAATGATGAAGATCAAACCTGGAAAATATACTTCACAATATTTTAGGACACATTTTCAGTGCCCCATGAAGATTCCGGGGTAGAATAGGTCTTCAGCAAACCATGCTTGCCGTAAAAGGTGACTATGCTTGTCGTTAAAGGCGACTAACGGGATCGGGTGGTCAGGCTCGCTGACTTGGTTGATGCATGTCATCGATCCCAATTGCGTGGATCGATGCTCATGATATTAATCACTGGATTGTCTGGTCAAGACTCGATTATTTACAGACCGCCGTCATATAGCTGGAATATTGCTGAGTGCGGCGTTAAACAACAAACCAACCAACCAACCACATTTTCAGTCGTGTACTGTACCTGACTCGACTGCTGGGAAAATATGTTCAAGACATTGTAATATTGTTTTTATGTACATACATTTGGTACAATCAATATTTGAATTGTACCCCAAATGTCGCCTCTTCGAATTCAAACCTGAGTGTAATAAACTTAAGTTCAGTTCAGTTTAGTTCAGTAACATGGATATGCTTGCACGATACAGAGATTAGTCGGTTTTCTGTCAACAACCACCTAGTTAGAAGTGACGTCGCCATTTCTATCACCAACCAAGCAAAGACGATATCTATAATACGAGGGCAGGTCAAAAAGTTCAAAAACTTTTCCGTAGTCAACAACTACCTAGTTAGAAGTGACGTCGCCATTTCTATCACCAACCAAGCAAAGACGATATCTGTAATACGAAGGCAGGTCAAAAAGTTCTAAGCCCAACAATCATATGCAACAATTGTAAAAGTGTTTTTAATTTTATTTTTCCACATGATCTTTTTAATACACTTTTCATATTGATAGTGAAGCTTTTGAATTGCAGTCATGAAGAACTTAGAAGCCAACCTGAAAACCCCATTCACGGAAGCTTTGAAATCATCGTTGTTGTCATAGCGCTTTTCACGAAGGTGTTCTTTCAGTTTAGGAAACAGCTGGAAATAACTTGGTGCCAGGTCTGGCGAGTATGGAGGGTGAGGAAGTTCTTTAAAACTCCATTGTGGCACAGGAGCCTTTGCAACTCGAGAGGTGTGAGAAGACGGATTGTCATGAAGTAGTAGAACTCCAGCAGTCAGCATTCCTTGAGATTTTCTTTGATTGAATCTATCACGCGATGAAGCAGATCAGCATAGCTAGCACCGGTAACCATGTTTTGACTTTCTAAGTAATCAACGAGGACACCCTTTGCATCCTCATTGATCTTTGGTGCCAGAGAAGACCAAATTCACTTTAAATGAACTACTCAAACAATGTACTACATTGACTAGTTCACTTTGTTAAGGCCCATAGTTGAAAGTTATTCAGGCTTAGAACGTTTTGACTAGCCCTAATGTGCCTGTAGTCGCATGCCAATCGAATCAGAAACTAAGGGAAACAACGGTGGCGACGGTGACGACAGCGTGTAAACATAATAGAATGGAAAAATAATTAGCTCGATATCAATGACATGACAATCAGAGAAGTAGTGAGTCATATTGGTTCATCTCCATGGAACAGCCAATCACGGACCTGGCACTCGATATCAGTTATCTCACTTGGTTACTCACCAACAAGCGTGTGAGGAATACCGTTCTCTCACATTACTGTGAAAACGACACCTTCCGCATTCTCACCAACAAGCGTGTGAGAAATACCGTTCTCTCACATTACTCTGAAAACGACACCTTCCCGATTCTCACCAACAAGCGTGTGAGAAATACCGTTCTCTCACATTACTCTGAAAACGACACCTTCCGGATTCTAACTAACAAGCATGTGAGAAATACCGTTCTCTCACATTACTCTGAAAACGACACCTTCCCGATTCTCACCAACAAGCGTGTGAGAAATACCGTTCTCTCACATTACTTTGAAAACGACACCTTCGGAATCTCACCAACAAGCGTGTGAGAAATACCGTTCTCTCACATTACTTTGAAAACGACACCTTCCGGATTCTCACCAACAGGCGTGTGAGAAATACCGTTCTCTCACATTACTTTGAAAACGACACCTTCCGGTTTCACACCAACAAGCGTGTGAGAAATACCGTTCTCTCACATTACTCTGAAAACGACACCTTCCGGTTTCTCACCAACAAGCGTGTGAGAAATACCGTTCTCTCACATTACTCTGAAAACGACACCTTCCCGATTCTCACAAACAAGCGTGTGAGAAATACCGTTCTCTCACATTACTCTGAAAACGACACCTTCCGGTTTCTCACCAACAAGCGTGTGAGAAATACCGTTCTCTCACATTTCTCTCAAAACGACACCTTCCCGATTCTCACAAACAAGCGTGTGAGAAATATCGTTCTCTCACATTACTCTGAAAACGACACCTTCCGGTTTCTCACCAACTAGCGTGTGAGAAATACCGTTCTCTCACATTACTCTGAAAACGACACCTTCCCGATTCTCACAAACAAGCGTGAGAGAAATACCGTTCTCTCACATTACTCTCAAAACGACACCTTCCGGATTCTAACCAACAAGCGGGTGAAAAATACCATTCTTTCACATTACTCTGAAAACGACATATTCCGGATTCTAACCAACAAGCGTGTGAAAAATACTGTTCTCTCACATAACTCTCAAAACGACACCTTCCGGTTTCTCACCAACAAGCGTGTGAGAAATACCGTTCTCTCACATTACTCTGATAACGACACCTTCCGGATTCTAACAAACAAGCGTGTGAGAAATACCGTTCTCTCACATTACTCTGAAAACGACACCTTCCGGATTCTCACCAACAAGCGTGTGAAAAATACCGTTCTCTCACATTACTCTGAAAACGACACCTTCCGGATTCTAACCAACAAGCGTGTGAGAAATACCGTTCTCTCACATTACTCTGAAAACGACACCTTCCGGATTCTAACCAACAAGCGTGTGAGAAATATCGTTCTCTCACATTACTCTCAAAACGACACCTTCCGGATTCTAACCAACAAGCGTGTGAGAAATACCGTTCTCTCACATTACTCTGAAAACGACACCTTCCGGATTCTAACCAACAAGTGTGTGAAAAATACCGTTCTCCCACATTACTCTGAAAACGACACCTTCCGCATTCTCACCAACAAGCGTGTGAGAATTATAGAATACTAAACGAGCTCCCGTGTAGTACCAATTTTATGAAACGAGTGAATAGTTCTGGTATCTGACGAGCGAAAGAGTTTCATAAAATTGGTACTACACGGGAGCGAGTTTAGTATTTTATTTATTACTCGTCATTTGTACCTACGTAAAAATCAGCTGATTGACTCCGTACGTCGCATCCCGAGTTCAAATCAGGTCATGCGTATGAATACAAAGTCATGTAAATAGTCATCGTCAAGTGCATCTATAATATCAAAATTTTAGCAATTCCAATAGAGAAAACACCCGAACGCTCTTTTTTTCCACAATAAATCTACTTTAATGAACTTCCTGCGAAACTTCGAAACTGCGGTAATGTTTCGAAAACAATAACAAAACAAGTTTATTCGTTCGTTGACAAGGCCAAGGTCACAACGTCACATGACCGCAGGCAGAGGGATTCCCCCGATGACAGTCTGTTTTCAAACTTTCTATCACTGGCGATTCATGTCTGATGACATGTCACTGCTATGGTTTAGAAAATTTACATTCATCACAGAATTGGTGATTGTACCGGCAAAGATAGAGCTGAGTGTGCGAGACTGGCTAGCTGTCACATTGAAAGTTTGGGATGGAGCAGAGACGGTCGACGGTTGGCAAGTCGGAACACAGAGCAGTGATTGTGAAGTGCAAGAATCACTAGGCCTGTCAATCAATGTACTGATGTGTTTGTGCTGCTCTTCAGAAATTTGTGAATAGTTATTGACACTCTGCACATTTCTATGGCCACTGATTTGAATTATCTGAGTAGGTGGAACATTTTTCTCAGAAAGAGTTTGGACCAGATACTTTCGGGCGGAATGATTCGTCAACCGTTTGGTAGATTCAAGTTTTGCATTCGCTGCCATGCGTTTCATTATGGACCCAAGCTTGTTGATGCCAACAGGTTGTCGCTTAAACCAAGGATGTGTCGGAGCGGGAGCAGTTTTAGAATTTGTTGCCAAGTAGAAAGGCGCGTCATGGCCACTGAAACCAGTTGGTCTAAGGTTAGCATAGCGCTTATACGCAAGGACGGGGCAGCGATTGTCACCTGTCGCCCAAGCTTTCGGCGTGACAGTCCGAACATCCCGGATGTTTACACCAGTGCGTGTTTTGGTTTGCCGCTCAGCAAACTGCAGGTACTCCATTCCATTTCCATCTTGATTCAACATCACGTCTCCCCAGTGCATATTTCTATGGGGAGTAACGCTACGCAGTCCAAAATGTGTCGTGTTGTGCCACCAAAGTGTATACAAAATGGACTCGGGAGTTTCGAGACCTAATTCCCCGGATTTCAATAACGTGTCAATGTCGTTCTGACTTAATGACTGCGCACGCATAGGTAAGTTTCCGAGACCTTCTTGTTTTAGAATTTTTTGTTTGGTTTTCAGTACCTCCCTGACGTGTGTAAACTCTAAATCGTGCAAAATTGATTTCCCGTAAAATTTTGTTTTGAGGTGCCTGTCTATACTGGCAATCATCCCCCTCAAACTTGTGGGCTCATAATCGGACCCGTCTCCCTTTTGGACGTTCATAAAGCATTTGCATAAAAGTTTACAAAGTTCATGGGCAGGAATGGCTTCTAGTTGTCTGAAGTCATTCTGCTCGTGCATGAATCTAGTGATGATTTTCATGTCATACGCGGTCTTCCTGGAAGTGTTGACATTCTGATTTGTTGCAATGAAATTCGCAATTTCGGATTCGTCACAGTAGGTTGGCGGAACAGGTATTTCATCCCCCTTTAGAGGCACAGGCACAATATCAAAAAAGTCATCTTTGAATAGATCATTAAGATCGAACAAACTGTTGTCATTATCAACAAAGGTGGGTGGGGGTAACATGGCCGAAACTGTCTCCGGAATTCGTTGCGTTCGATAGCGAGGTACCTGTTTCATGGAACCATCATCCAGTTTAACGTTGAACATGCTGTATGTCCCTAAAGGTTGAACAACCGATAGCACCCGTCCCTTCAGCTGACCATCAATTTTGACACAATCGTTTACTTTTATGGCTTCGGTTGCCATTGTGATAGGATTATTCACTTGACGATAGATTCATCGTCTGCTATATGTACTTTAATGTTCATGTCGTTTATTATTTCTAAGTAATGAATATTTTCTCATCCATATACTTAGAACACATTATTTTTTCGATTTCATGAAAATTCATCTGAAGAAAAAGTATTTGTAGTCACGCCCTGGTGAGAATCGGTACATTTTGACAGTAGCCATTTTGTTTGGTCATGTGACGTATCATGTGGCCGGCCAAAAATAGTTCCGTGTGCACGTGATGTTATTAAACAATGTGTAATACTGCTGTATGTTTATTAAACGGGTGATCTATTCACGGATGAGTAATAAATACCGTTCTCTCACATTACTCTGAAAACGACACCTTCCGGATTCTAACCAAAAGCGTGTGAAAAATACCGTTCTCTCACATTACTCTGAAAACGACACCTTCCGGATTCTCACCAACAAGCGTGTGAGAAATACCGTTCTCTCACATTACTTTGAAAACGACACCTTCCGGATTCTAACCAACAAGCGTGTGAGAAATACCGTTCTCTCACATTACTCTGAAAACGTCACCTTCCGGATTCTAACCAACAAGCGTGTGAAAAATACCGTTCTCTCACATTACTCTGAAAACGACACCTTCCGGATTCTAACCAACAAGCGTGTGAAAAATACCGTTCTCTCACATTACTCTCAAAACGACACCTTCCGGTTTCTCACCAATAAGCGTGTGAGAAATACCGTTCTCTCCCATTACTTTGAAAACGACACCTTCCGGATTCTAACCAACAAGCGTGTGAGAAATACCATTCTCTCACATTACTCTGAAAACGACACCTTCCGCATTCTCACCAACAAGCGTGTGAGAAATACCGTTCTCTCACATTACTTTGAAAACGACACCTTCCGGATTCTCACCAACAAGCGTGTGAGAAATACCGTTCTCTCACATTACTCTGAAAACGACACCTTCCAGATTCTCACCAACAAACGTGTGAGAAATACCGTTCTCTCACATTACTCTGAAAACGACACCTTCCGGATTCACGGAGTTTCACTTCACAATCCACGGAATATGACATTTATGAATAAAAAGGAAAAAGGAAAGGAATAGTTTATTCAGTTAATGATGAATACATATAATTAGTTGCGTGTACATGTCAAAATGTAATTTGATTAATCTAGTATCAGGATCAATCAGTATAAGTGGACTATCAAATCCTTATCCCGTCAGTTTGACAAAAACGCCGTGTCGGAAAGTGTATCTTTTCACTCGCATCGTGCCGAGTAATGACCAAGGTTCTGGATTCGATTCATTTCAAGGTCAAAGTCTTCAGGTCCATGCAAGGTTTCCTCTATCGCATCCATTCGGCTTTGGCTAACTGGGGCGAAGTGGATCAGCTGAAATGGTGGCAGAAAATCAAGTTATTGCAAAATGTTCTTTAGAACGATATCACAGTATTCATAACTGACAGTGAGTGAGGTAAATTGGTGCAACGCGCCTTTAAACAGTTTCATGAATAGCCTGAAGTTATGCATGAAGAAACGTGTACCACGTTGGTGAAACCCACGACCACTGGAATGGTAAAAAAATATCCACGCACACGCACACGCACACGCACATGCACACATACACAGACAGTCGTTAATGTACTAACCATACATATTTCTTATAAATATGAGAAGGGTTTTCTCAATTTTCTCTTAACAGTATGTATGTTAAAGGTATGGAGTGTCGAGGTCAACCAGAAATGATGCATGAATAGATCGTTTCCGATTAGAAGCACAACAAATGGTACTTAATTTTATATACAAACAAAGTGGTTGGTTAATCGTAAAGAAAGAGAGAAAGTAGTGTGAGTGAGTGAGTAAGTGAGGAGGAGGTTACTCCACTTTGAACAGTATTTAGGTTATACCACGCCGTCTATATTTGATGTGGCAGGAACGACTGACGTGATACAGATTTAGACGTTTTGCATCTTTGGTAGTGGTGCTGACAAACCTTGAAACGAGTGAGTGAGTATGGTTTTACGCCGCTTTTAGCAATATTCCAGCAATATCATAGCGGGGGACACCAGAAAACGGCTTCACACATTGTATCCATGTCGGGAATCGAACCCGGGTCTTCGCCGTGACGAGCGAACGCTTTAACCACAAGGCTACCCGACCGTCCCATGTTGAAACGAACTCAGGGGATTAATGAAGTGTGCAAGGAGGGTTACCTCAACTGGAAGGCTTGCTAGAGTTCTGAAACATGCTGCCCGTTGACCAGCGTTCAGAATGCCCACGTCTCTCACAAACATCTGTCTCATCTTCTCGTCAAACTCAGCTGTTGTTATATCTGAAATGTAAGCATGAATAGGATAAAATACATGAGTCTGGAATAGGAACTTTGAGATTTTATTCACAGAGGATGGTGTATTGTGATCATTTGTGAGAAGCTGTCACTTCTCTTGTCCTATTCTATCGATACATGTATACTTTGACCCGTGAAGATTCCGGGATAGAATAGGTCTTCAGCAACCCATGCTTGCCGTAAAAGGTGACTATGCTTGTCGTAAAAGGCGACTAACGGGATCGGGTGGTCAGGCTCGCTGACTTGGTTGATGCATGTCATCGATCCCAATTGCGTGGATCGATGCTCATGATATTAATCACTCGATTATTTACAGCTGGAATATTGCTGCGGCATTAAACAACAAACCAACCAACCATCCAACAAGTATATTTTAATATAAACCACCTCTGATTGTACTGTATAAGTTTAACCGCTATCCGCCTCAGATGTTTCAGCAATATTAGTTGGTGACATCAAGGAAGTACTAAAGCCTCACTTGGAATGCGATGAGCAACTGGTTTACAGATTTCTACCTCAAAGTAAAAAAGTAGGCCAACTAATTGAGAATTTTGGCCAAGGTTATACTCGCTGGAACGGGTGCAGTGTTTACACACATCTCAACACCTACCGGACTAGGCACATCTGTACAGACGAGTTATCCTGTGTGTACATTGAGCGATGCTCCACCCATATATTTTTAACTCTGGATACTACTCACACGTAACTATCTATCTGTAAGAGCTTAAGTGCCAGGCATACCTTTGACATAAAATATCTGCCGGCCAAGAAGTAAGTTCTCGTCATCCTCGAGACTAGAGTCATAAAAACCTCTCGTCATATGGACCCCAAGTTCCCGGGCGTAGTCACTGCAGCGGTACACTGGGGTCGTCTTCACCTCATAGCCCTTTCGTGACAGAAAGCTTGTCAACTGTGGCCAGCTGCATGCTTTCTCGACATCAAGAACTGAAATTGAAAGAAGCGTAAATGGTCAATTTAGTGTGTGTTTTCCTATTAGTCTTCTGAAAATCATTGTGTCATCAAAGCAAACTGTAGGTCATTAGACGACAACAGAACAACATCAAATGTAAACATCGCCATGGATTTGGCGCCGTAATCTAGTATTAGAGTTTAGGAATACATTCTGTATAGTGAATCTGTGTTTCGTAACAATAACGCGTTTCTTAAAGCAAGTGTGTTATGAAGAAATTCACAGCAAATTGTCCATAAATGAACTTACCATAAATTAGCCTTGGGTTCCCAAGATCCTGTTAAAAGAAACAGGAGTTTGTTAGCTCGTGCGTGCGTGCGTGCGTGCGTGCGTGCGTGCGTGCGTGCGTGCGTGCGTGCGTGTGTGTTGATTGAAGTGAATTGGTGAAGCCACAATTAACACTGTTTGAGCAGCCTGTGAATAATCTTACCTTGGCCAGACAAACCATAGGAATGATACAGGGCCATTTAAGGCCAATTTAAGGTCATATCACCGACACATAAGGCCCTTTCAAATACAATTGTATTGTATGTCAAACCCCACAGATCTTTGTCTACAAATTACCACATATAAACCGGTGATGAGAACGAGGGAGGAACAACACCATCGGGGCAAGATCACTTGCAATCAGCTCTAACCCAGACCACCCGATCCACAGAAAGTCGTCTCACGTGACAAGCAACGTAAGGTTGTCTACGCGTTAGAACCAAAATGGCAATGCAACTATTTCACAAACCTTAAATGATAATAGCACGTTGATACCAGTTAGACCTCCCACTGTTGCTTTTATTGCCAGTATGTCCGCCGTCTCGTCCCTCCCCACCTTTGGGGGAAGAGTGATGTCCATTCTGTACAGAAGGGCGTCTCTATCGACATCGGAGCCGAGGACCGACCGGGGGAGACACGACAGGGTGAGGAGACCAAAGAGGAGCTTGAACATTGTTGTAAAGTCGTAATTTCTCCGCACAGACAAATACCAGGATTCTTTGAGTTCCGCACTCAAGTTCTGCCAACAGGATAATATAATTGCCATATGATTAAGCAAATTGTTAAAACTGCCAAAACATGTGTGTATTAAATAATTAAAGACAAATGTATTCCTAGTATTGCTAGTCGTGAGAATGACTCAGTTGAATCTGGTGGTCAGACTTTGGTGCCTCGATTGATATCAAACCTGATGGCGTAGAACGTTTCTCATGTCACTCGATTGTCTGGCCAGACTCGATGATATCAATGGCGTCGGTTAATTTCAAGGATTGATTTTGAGCGTTTATATAACACTATCAATAGCTTTGGTCAGAAAATTATTCATTAATGAATCCATCAAAATGATCAGTCTTCAGCTTATAACCATCGATCAGGTGGCGAGAATCAGTGTCAGTCAAGCTCGACTTACTGCTTGTGAATACGGTAAACTACGGTTATAACGAACTCAAAGGGACCACAAATTTTAGTTTGTTATAACCGTAGTTCGTTATGAGCATATATACAGCATATATATACAGCAAATGGCCGGGACCCAAAAAAAGTTCGTTATATCCCCCAGTTCGTTATAAGCGTGTTCGTTATAAACATAGTTTACTGTCATCTTTGACATCAATGTCTTAACTGATATATATATATATATATATATATATATATATATATATATATATATAAATTTGAATCTTCTAAACTGTTATAGTGTAGGAACAAATGATATTTCTTATCCCGTATTTGTGTCCTCCCGTAAGCAATGTAGCAATATCATTAATAGAGTATTTATATTACATCACAAGTGTAAGTAAATGATTATAACATTACCATTACTAATTATCCCAGCACGACAACGAAACATTATAACATTTAGACTATAGAACTCCTGCTAGGCCGTCCTAGGGGCACCATACTGTTTTCTGCTATTGGAATGTTACTCTGCGGGACTTCCACCATTACCCTAGCTAATGGCAACTGTTGAAAAGGTCGTTTAGCACAAATACCATTCACGCATTAAATAAGATCAAGGTATCATAAGAAAAGGTTTTGCCAAAAAGAGCCGTCTATTATAATAATTTTGGAAACCTTTTGAAATTGCTATACATGTAAAAATAAATGTTGTTATTCCCAGGAACTAGAATATGGCAACTTGCCAGAGTTTTGGCTTTTGACAAAAGGACAACCGAGTTCCAGTTTGACAGTGGTTACACTTCTGCCTCTACTTATGGTGAAAATACGTCTACAATACTACGTTAGGACAAAGGAACCTTGTGACTATTGTATTGTATGTCTCTCTCTCTCTCTCTTTCTCTCTCGCTCTCTCTCTCTCTCTCATCTCTCTCTCTCTCTCATCTCTCTCTCTCATCTCTCTCTCTTTCTCTCTTTCTCTCTCTCTCTCATCTCTCTCTCTCATCTCTCTCTCTTTCATCTCTCTCTCTTTCTCTCTCTCATCTCTCTCTCTTTCTCTCTCTCACTTCTCTCTCTCTCTTTCTCTCTCTCATATCTCTCTCTATCTCTCTATCTCTCTCTCTCATCTCTCTCTCATCTCTCTCTCTTTCATCTCTCTCTTTCTCTCTCTCTCATCTCTCTCTCCTCTCACTTCTCTCTCTCTCTCTCTCTTTCTCTCTCTCTCATATCTCTCTCTATCTCTCTATCTCTCTCTCTCTGGCACAAATATGTTAATAAGAATTCGTTATTGGTACGCCGGTTACGGTCCGTCCACCAATTTGTACAATCATATTTGATCAAGTGTACAGGGCAGTTATACCGTGATAGGACGAGTTAGCTCGACACGCAGCTTATATCCAGATATAGGCTGAATCGGCATGCCATCATCCAAATCATTGGGTCCCACCTCCAACAGCCGACTACGATACTTGGCAAAAGGTGGTTTTCAGTCTGACATCGGGGACCTGCACGGCGTCAGTCAACCTACCTAGTGTATCGAGGGTGATACACAAAACCATAAATCTACTGTGCAAACATCTGAATTTGATACACTTTCCAAACGATGCTTTGTAAGTGGCAGACCGCCTCCGTGGTCTAGTGGTAGAGCGTCCGCCAAGAGAGCGGAAGGGCCGAGGTTGGATCCCCGTCCGCGTCATACTAAAAGACGTTAAAAGATGGTACTTGTTTTTACCCTGTCTGGCGCTCGGCGAAAAGGGGCTAAAACAAGGAATGGTCGGCTCGGAGTCAATATACTGTGTCTGAGTTGGGCATTCAAGATAAACTGCGGCATGGTATCTCAGTGAGCTAGCAATATAAATCGGCATCAGTCCGGACTAGTACAAGCAGCCACACACACACACACACACACACACACACACACACACACGTGCATGTACGTCGCTAAATAAGTGGAATTTTCTTAGACGCGACGTTAAACCCAATTTCACCTCACCTGTAAGTGGAACATTGTCTGATACTGAGGTGATCAGTACTAGCCCCATGCCTGTTCCTTGTGAGGTGAGGTGAAATGGGGTTTAACGTCGCGTTCAAGATTATTGCACTTACATAGCGACGTGCATGTACTTGTGTGTGTTTGTGTGGCTGGTTGTACTAGTCCAGACTGAAGCCGATTTATAGTGCTAGCTCACTGATTTATAGTGCTAGCTCACTGATATACCATGCGCAGTTTAACATGAATACCCCACTCAGACACAGTATACTGACTCCGAGCCGACCAGTCCTTGTTTTAGCCCCTTAATGCCGAGCGCCAGACAGGGTAACAACAAGTACCATCTTTTAACGTCTTTTGGAATGACGCGGCCGTATGAGCTACATTCCAAAATATACTTGGAAAAAGAAAACTTTCAAAATGTTAAAACACACAAACACCCGGGTGATATATTGTCGTCATCGGGCAAGTAGTCATGTCATATTGATTTAGTCGTTATAACTACATGAAGATGTTTTTGTCGTTGTGTAACGCCGCACTCATCAATATTCCAGCTATGTGACGGTGGTCTGTAAGAAATCGCGTCTGGGCCAGTCAATCCAATGATTCAAGATGGCAATAATCAGTTGATGGAGTTGGCAATACAGCTGTTTCAAATAATGCCTCCGAACACAGTTTTAGGAAAGTACATTCAAGTAGGAAGAAAACAAAGAGCAAGGTTGATGAACATAGGTTTGTTGCATCTTTCCTTTCTGTCGACCCGCGAAGATCCAGGGTAGAATAGGTCTTCAGCAACCCATACTTGCCGTTAAAGGCGACTATGCTTGTCGTAAAAGGCGACTAACGGGATCGGATGGTCAGGCTCGCTGACTTGGTTGATACATGTCATCCATCCCAATTGCGTGGATCGATGCTCATGATGTCAATCACTGGATTGTCTGGTCAAGACTCGATTATTTACAGACCGCCGTCATGTGTAGCTGGAATATTGCTGAGTGCGGTGTAAAACAACAAACCATCCAACTAAAATTTCTCTCAGTTAATGCTTTAAATGTAAATAAGCATACATGTACATCTATGAGATACATTCAAATCTGTAATATGATACAGACATTCAAGTATATCAGTTAATTTAGGAAGGCATTTGTCAAATTTTAAACAGCTTACCTTGTGGGTTGTTGCTCTGTTGAATACTGTTTGGAGACTGCAGCGATACAGATTCTTCTCATAGAAATTCCCACTGCGCATGTCAGCATAAGGCAGAGAGGGGGCAAATGAGCACGTGTTCCACTATACTCTATGCATATATAAGAGATAAACTTTGTGATTGAGATGAAGATTACTTACCTGCAGATTTAACCCTATTATGTTTTGTTTGTTGTTTAACGCCGCACTCAGCAATATTCCTGCTATATGACGAGTGTGGACAAGACAATTCAGTGACTGACTTCACGAGCATCGATTCATGCAATTTGGATACGATGACAGGCATCAACCAAGTCAGCGAGCCTGACCACCCGGTCCCGTCATTCGCATCTTACGACTCGCATAGTCGCCTTTTATGGCAAACATGGTTTGCTGAAGACCTATTCTACCCCGGATTGGTTAGGTGTAGATCGAACTATAACACAATATATATATATATATATATGTTGTTTTGCAGCGCATAATTAATTTCTTACGACAAGAAAAGTCGCCTTTTTCGACAAGCATGGGTTGCTGGGGAGCTACTCTCAACGGATCTTCACGGGTCAACAGCACTATGTGGGCAACTTCATACACATCTAATGTTAAGAATCTACATTCTGGGGCGTCCAGCTACTCTACTCCATACACAGGCATTGAACTTGGCACTGAAACTTCAGTCAACAATCTGTGGCGTTAACCTACTTTACTCCCTGCACAAAGTTCAGTATCTACACTCTGTGGCGTACACCTACTTTACTCCCTGCACAAAGTTCAGTATCTACACTCTGTGGCGTACACCTACTTTACTCCCTGCACAAAGTTCAGTATCTACACTCTGTGGCGTACACCTACTTTACTCCCTACACAAAGTTCAGTATCTACACTCTGTGGCGTACATCTAGTTCACTCCCTGCACAAAGTTCAGTATCTACACTCTGTGGCGTACACCTACTTTACTCCCTGCACAAAGTTCAGTATCTACACTCTGTGGCGTACACCTACTTTACTCCCTACACAAAGTTCAGTATCTACACTCTGTGGCGTACACCTACTTTACTCCCTACACAAAGTTCAGTATCTACACTCTGTGGCGTACATCTAGTTCACTCCCTGCACAAAGTTCAGTATCTACACTCTGTGGCGTACACCTACTTTACTCCCTGCACAAAGTTCAGTATCTACACTCTGTGGCGTACACCTACTTTACTCCCTACACAAAGTTCAGTATCTACACTCTGTGGCGTACATCTAGTTCACTCCCTGCACAAAGTTCAGTATCTACACTCTGTGGCGTACACCTACTTTACTCCCTGCACAAAGTTCAGTATCTACACTCTGTGGCGTACATCTAGTTTACCTCATATCATATTTTGACTCGCTCTCAGAATTGTTCTTGCTTTGTCAGCATCTTCCTAGACTGGGTGCAAATGTTCACGCCAACGACTGTACCTATCTACTGATTATGTGTCTTGGTTTGTGAGCATCATATCTATACTTGTTGATTTCACTAAAGGTGGTCTAAAACCTTTTGGGGGTTTCCTTAACATCAAGCTGACACGTCGTGATATATATGAAGTACACGTTTCCTGTGGCATTCAACAAAACTCACTCGTTCGAATGAATGAATTAGACAAAAATAAATCCAAATTGAACTTTAAAAAAAGGAGTAAAAAATTGACATCGCATCTGCATTATTTCAGCCATATAGCGACGAGAACAAGTTGATATACCCACAATTTATCTATGAATACAAAGTTTTAATAAAAAACAAATTTATGAAACATATTTGAGCATATTATTTATACAGGTTAAAAAACGTGCTATAGGCCACCAGTAACCAAAGCTAGGCCACCTCGCTGGGGATCATGGGGACTTACAGTACCTCTGCTTCCTGCATGATACCCCAGCAGGATTTACGTCATCACTTTAGCCACCGGTGGTTGTGCACAATACTAGCCAATATTAAAAAGTACTCAGCAATGAGTTGGCACAAAACACTGGTTGATGTTAGTTACATCTATTATGAAAGCGATTACGTGTCACACAGGGGGACAATTATTTTACGATTCTTAAACCTCCTGGTCAGCCTTCAATAATGTTAGTTGACAAAAGCATCACACAAAACAAGCACTTAATTATCCACATACATATTCACAAATTTATTATTCAGACCGATTTCTTTCAAGTAACTGAGTATTTGATGCCCGCCTATACGGGAAAAGCGATCTTTCAGATGTACTGTTTAATAATGTGAATCCTTTGCAATTGCAACGTCCACACAGTCAAGCAGTATATGCTTGACGGTGAACCTTTCATCACAAGGGATACACTTAGGAGGTTCGTCCCCATCTGTTTTAAGCAGATATTCGTTGGTAAAAAGACGTTGGCCAATACGACATCGTAAAACGACCTCATCATGTCTTGACAGACAATCCAAATAGGTATGACCGATAGTTCGTTAAAATTCATGAAGTTTATTGATTCCTCCCTGGTTTTCCCACCTTTTTTGCATTAGATCCCGGGTATTGCTCTTGACGGTTGGTTTGAATTCACTGTACGGGATAGGGAGTGGAAATAACGGTTTGTCAGGAGCTGTATCCTTGTAGGATTCTTTTAACATTCAGGGTGTGGGACCACAAACGCATTCTGGGGAATAGGCAAGCAATAGTTCCAGGACTCCCCTCGTTACTATGTATGGTTTTCTTAATGTTGCCACAACGTCATGGCGTAACGTTACTAAACACATTATAACATGTACACCATTGCATTTTGTAAACGCTCTTATTCATGATAGACATGCCCCCTTTCATATATTCTCATCACTTCGTGGAAGGGCTGATATATGTAGTTATACGTCCGTGCTAGTTTCCATCTGTTTCCAATACTGTAGATTTAGTGATGTGGTGCTCTGTGTTTTTAAACATGACGGTCATAAGCTAGAGCTGCTGCTGACCACTGTTTCCAATATCCCAATTGTCAATCATGTGCAATGTTTTAGGTTTGAAAAAGTGTATATAATGATCTTACAATAGTTTCTTTACAAAATGAAAAGAAAAAAATAGCCAACTTTCAAAATGGCAGTGTAGGAACAAGTGTTTGTCATGTGTTGTGAATGTTTCACTTTTTTCGCATACAGTAAACTACGTTTATAACGAACACGCTTATAACGAACTAACGGATATGACGGACTTATTTTTTTGTCCCGGCCATTGCTGTATCTATGCTGTACATATGCTTATAACGAACTACGGTTATAACGAACTAAAATTAGTTACAACCGTAGTTTACTGTACAGGTCAAAGTAGATGATGGCATTTTTGTCACTGATGCGATAAATTTGGAACTGACATCCACATGTCTACCATAAAACGTTTTGAAAGCTTTCCTGAGGCCTAAAATGTTGTAACTCGGATAAAACTACTTTTGAACACGAATCGTATGGCGCTCTTTGAAATCATAGCAGAAAGAGCACCCTGGTTTGTAACTCAAATGTTGTGAAATATATACACCAAACAATGGATGACGTCTACTGGTATTTTGATCATTGTTGATGTAGAAATACTTGTTTAGTGACTTCTATATATGTATGTCCAGATGTCTACAGGCTGTGCTCAATTGGGAAACATTATTGTCTTTAGTGAGTGAGTGAGTGAGTACGGTTTTACGCCGCTTTTAGCAGTATTCCAGCAATATCACGGCGGGGGACACCAGAAATGGGCTTCACACATTGTACCCATGTCAGGATTCGAACCCGGGTCTTCGTCGTGACGAGCGAACGTTTTAACCACAAGGCTACCCGACCGCCCCTATTGTCTTTAAGTTTCTAACGAGGGTGTGTGTGTGTGCACTTCTGTCTTTCTGCCGGTTGACAAACCAGTTTCATATCGCTACGTGATTCCACATTGAATACTGTTCTCAATGTCACGATAACTTTTTACAGATATCTCCTTGGACATCATGTATTAGAAACAAAGTCACGTTTCTTCCTTGTGTTTTAGCATGTGAACGTATTCATTTTTTTCAATAGTATTTTCTTCCGTCATATTTATCTTTTTCGTCATCAGATGTAAAATGCATATAAAATGTGTAGTATGTCAATAAATGCAGTTTGACAAGTAGGTGTCCTTAACATTTATAAAAAGGTGAGGTGAAATGGTGTTTAACGTCGCGTCCAAGATTATTGCACGTATATAGGGACTGCATGTACGTGTGTTTGTTTGTATGGCTGACAAACACACTGATGCCGATTTATAGTGCTAGCTCACTGAGAAACCATACCGCAGTTTAACATGGATACCCCACTCAGACACAGTATACTGACTCCGAGCCGACCAGTCCTTGTTTTAGCCCCTTAATGTCGAGCGCCAGACAGGGTAACAACAAGTACCATCTTTTAACGTCTTTTGGTATGACGCGGCCGGGGATCGAACCCCGGACCTTCCGCTCTCCGGGTGGACGCTCGACCACTAGACCACGGAGGCGGTCACATGTATAAAGAAGCAGCAGGGATCAAGGAGCAATTAAAATATATTTCTTAATTTTTTCATAACGTACCTGAAAAAACACTCACCGGACAATTTGTTGACAAAATTTGTGTAACCTGACACCACATATTAAAGCCAGATCTTTGTTCTCGGAAATGAACTTCTTTCATCGCCACTTGAACAAGTCTCTAAGGTAAAAACTATTAGTTTAGATCATTAATTCTAGATTATAAAATAATAAGAACAAGTTGTCCCTATAACAGAATGGCGACCTTAGACTGTCCATTTATCTAGACTTGCCTATTTTAAGGAAAGAATTACAATGCACTCATGGGCTTACCATTCAGAACAGCTTTGTATCAAGGGTATATGGTCTTTTGTCTTCTTTGAGGTTGTCCGCATGGTACAACGCAAGAATGTAAGAGGTAAGATGAGGTTATTATAAACTAAGAGACTGTCCCCCACTGTGTAGGTACAGGTCAAAATGGCTACAGATGGCCAAAGAAAAATAATTTAAAACGGCCATTGAATAAAGTCAAAATGACCAATAGGAACTAAATTCAGCCAATGAAAAATCAAATGTAAACAGTGTGTATGACATTATATTTATTGATATAACATATCACACACATCTTTATTGATAAATTTGGCAAACCAACAATTATATTCATCTTAATTTACAGTGAGTGAGTGAGTGAGTATGGTTTTACGCCGCTTTTAGCAATATTCCAGCAATATCACGGCGGGGGACACCAGAAATGGGCTTCACTCATTGTACCCATGTCGGGAATCGAACCTGGGTCTTCGGCGTGTCGAGCGAACGCTTTAACCACTAGGCTACCCGACCGCCCCTCTTAATTTACAACAACCACAATAACATAACACAAATTTGTTGTACAAATGGAATGGTTGAAAACTGTGTTATTCATCTGCTGCGAGGGGGCACGGGTGGCCCAGTCGTCTAAGGCGCCGTGATTCGCTGTGCAGAGTTGCGTCCCTTGGGCACGCCAGAAACCTATGATTGTGGGTTCGAATCCCGGTTCACCCTGATTATGTTTCTAGGTTTGTCAGCACCATACCCGTGCTCGTGGGTTTCACCGGAGTGGTAAACGTCTGAGACCTGCATCACTTCGGACTTTCCTCCCACATTAAGCTGACACGCCGTGATGTAACTGGAATAATGTTAAAAGCGGCGTTAAACCCAACTCACTCACTCACTCATCTGCTGCGATGACATGTAGTCAGAGAGATCAGTTAATTTTCCTTCGGGTAACTGTCGAAACATTGGTTACCAGTGTGCAGTGGGAATGACATGCGGGACAATCAGCTGCCTGTTGTATTCGTTGTGTCTAAAGAAGTTAAATAATTGAAAAGTGTATAAGTTTGATATTATCTATGTTTCGCTATATCCATTAAGTTTTCCACAATTGTCAATGTCGCCATATTCCTGTGTCAGATGGGACCCGTGAAGATTCCGGGGTAGAATAGGTCTTCAGCAACCCATGCTTGCCGTGAAGATTCCGGGGTAGAATAGGTCTTCAGCAACCCATGCTTGTCGTGAAGATTCCGGGGTAGAATAGGTCTTCAGCAACCCATGCTTGCCGTGAAAGGCGACTATGCTTGTCGTAAAAGGCGACTAACGGGATCGGGTGGTCAGACTCGCTGACTTGGTTGATGCATGTCATTGATCTCAATTGCATGGATCGATGCTTATGATGTCAATCACTGGATTGTCTGGTCCAGACTCGATTATTTACAGACCGCCGTCATATTGCTGTAATATTGCTGAGTGCGGCGTTAAACAACAAACCAAACCAAAAACTGACGCCTTGCACTCCATCTTATTTCTAACACGACACCTCCAGTCGGTCTTCTTTTCCGTGAGAGACAACAACACAGTTACACATACACAGATAATAATATGTTTTAATGTATTTATATCTTGCATAATACTACTGTTTATCAACTATATATAATTTATACATTGTGAAAATAATATGTAAATCCGTCTCTGCCATCAAGCTTCTGTAGGGACAACTAAGGGTAATGGCGTATGTCGTCGCCGGTCGGACCTCTCGTCAAGAAAAGTTTTATTCTTCCCTGTATCAGAAAATGAACACATTGAATAACCTCAGTGTAAATATAATTACTTAAGAAATACACGACGAATGGCGCAGCTCCGCATGGTTTATTCTCCCTGCAGTATTTTAACTTCTTTCAGTGGCATTTAGAAGTTGGTGTGATTAAGAAAGACAAGTTCTATGGATGAACAACTTCTTTATTACAACTTCTTTAGTAATAAAGAAGTTGTTCATCCATTGAACTTGTCTTTCTCCTGCAGTGTTTTCTTGTACGATAAACCATGACCACGAGTCGTTTATTTCTTACATGAGATATCAAATTTATGTACAACCTCTTTAAGGAGGATGATGAAAATACAAGCTTTAACAATATTTAACCGTATTTAAATAATGATGACTCCTTCAATAAAATCCAACTTCGGCAATGTCGGACAGGTCCATTTTATGCACAGGTTGGTATTTCCGCATATTCTCACAATCCTCACGTCGATTACCTGTACCTTATCTCCCAATACCGAGTGTCATCTCTACCGCTTCTGGATGCGATCGACCGCCTCCGTGGTCTAGTGGTAGTGCGTCCGCCCGGAGAGCGGAAGGCCCGGGGTCATACCTAAAGACGTTAAAAGATGGTACTTGTTGTTACCCTGTCTGGCGCTCGGCATTAAGGGGCTAAAACAAGGACTGGTCGGCTCGGAGTCAGTATACTGTGTCTGAGTGGGGTATTCATGTTAAACTGCGGCATGGTATCTCAGTGGGCTAGCACTATAAATCGGCACCAGTACACTAGTACAATTTCACCTCATCTCACCTCTGGGTGCGATCGATCGGCCATTGCGTTCATCTACAATGACAAGCTTCGTCTAAGGGCAACAACTCACTATACACTCCACTCTCAAAAGTAACGTCATCCTATATACGACGTCATCAAGTTGCGAGCGCATGTTCGAATCTCCGGAAATGACGCCATGATAGAACAATTTTTTATCGAGAAAACAAACACACATTTTCACGTATGCTTACATGTCGTGTATAGTCCGTACATCTTCAATAGATGTGCCTTGATTCTCCAAAGTGGATATGTCTGCATGTACTTCATTGTCAAAAGAATCCCAGCTGACGGTGAATTCTGTGGGTGGCATATAGACACTGATTTTAATGAGTGTGACTGGTGACACATGCTGCATATACCTCGAAGTAATTCGCCAGATGAGCGTAGTTCCAAATTTAAATGAGTCAAAACTTTACATTGGTCGCTCAAGGGCATGCTAATTGCGCCTGATTATCTAATCATAGTTTAAGCACTTGACAGACATTGTACACGCCCGCCATGGAATTGGTCAGAAAGCGTAACACTCTTCATGAACGTATTGCACGTCACAGATGTTTCCAGCTTGGAGTGGGGGAACGGGTGGCCCAGTCGTCTAAGGCGCCGCGATTCGCTGTGCAGACTTGCGTCCCTTGGGCACGCCAGAAACCTATGATTGTGGGTTCGAATCCCGGTTCGCCCAACTATGTTTCTAGGTTTGTCAGCACCATACCCGTGCTCGTGGGTTTCACCGAAGTGGTAAACGTCTAAGACCTGCATCACTTCGGGCTTTCATCCCACATCAAGCTGACACGCCGTGATATAACTGGAATACTGTTAAAAGCGGCGTTAAACCCAACTCACTCACTCACTCACTCACTCCAGCTTGGAGAGCAACAAACTCTACAGGTACACCGCAGGTAGACGACGACGGTCAGTTGATTATCATACAATGAAACAAACACCACAGGGAGATGAACCAGCGGGCATTCCACTGTACGATTGTACACTAACCATACTTTCATGCTTTCATGAACCACAACCAAACAGTGATGAGACCCGTGAAGGATCCTGGTTCGAATAGGTCTTCAGCAACCTATGCTTGCCGTTAAAAGCGGCCATGCTTCATGATACCTGGTTTTCGCGAAGAGGTGAGTAGCAAATTGCAGACTGAGCAATACCATATGGTTATTCTACCATCGAAAATAGTCCGCCCGGAGAGCGGAAGGTCCGGGGTTCGATCCCCGGCCGCGTCAGACCAAAAAGATGGTACTTGTTGTTACCCTGTCTGGCGCTCGACATTAAGGGGCTAAAACAAGGACTGGTCGGCTCGGAGTCAGGATACTGTGTCTGAGTGGGGTATTCATGTTAAACTGCGGCATGGTATCTCAGTGAGCTAGCACTATAAATCGGCATCAGTCCGGACTAGTACAAGCAGCCACACACACACACACACACACACACACACACACACACACAAACACACACACACACACACACACGCACACGCACACGCACACACACACGCACACACACACACACACACACACACACACACGTCGCTATATAAGTGCAATTATCTTGGACGCAACGTTAAACCCAATCTCACCTCACCTCACCTCACCTCACCATCGAAAATACACTACATGTTTCGAGATAAGTTAACGCCGGAGGAAGGGACAAGAGAGATAGCGAGGTCTGAGTGTTGCGGCAGACAATCGGCTTCCCGGTGGGAAGGAAATCAAACGTGTTACAACAATACGTGACCACAAACACATTGTTACTTTACAGATCGAAGATCAAGTGAGCACAAACAACGTTAGTATTGACCAGATGACTCGGACGAAAGAGGCAATGACACTAACGAGTTAGAGGTGAATATAGTTCCACAACCATCTGCTCGATATATTACTATCAGAATATTTTAAAAATGTACGGCTTATTTCTCGTTACGATTTAAGCGACATAGATAAGCTGATACAAATATGTTTTTATTTGAAGTACAGTAAACTACGGTTATAACGAACTCAAAGGGACTATTATTTTTAGTTCGTTATAACCGTAGTTCGTCATAAGCATATATACTGCATAACTACAGCAAATAGTCGGGACTAAAAAGTTAGTTCGTTATATCCGTCAGTTCGTTATAAGCGTGTTCGTTATAACCGTAGTTTACTGTATGTGTTATGAGTTAATGCCTGTGTCCCCTTACATTCAATGCGTTCATAATCACTCACTCCGTGAAGAATTGGTACAGAACAGGTCTTCAGCAACCCATGTTTGCCGTAAGAGGCGACTTTGCTTGTCGTAATAGGCGACTAACGGGATCGGGTGGTCAGGCTTGCTGACTTGGTTGATGCATGTCATCAGGTCCCAATTGCGTAGATCGATGCTCATGATGTCAATCACTAGATTGTCTGGTCCAGACTCGATTATTTACAGACCGCCGTCATATAGCTGGAATATTGGTGAGTGCGGCGTTAAACAACAAACAAACAATCTAAATTACTCAAATAAATACATTTGACACACATGCAGATGTATGTCATTAAAGTGTCAACATTGTTTCTCATATACACTTCAGACTCCATTTAAAAAAATACTGAGGTCACGTTTTCTTCCATCGCCACTTGAACAAATCTCGAAGGTAAAAACTAATAGTTTAAATTATAATTTCTAGGTTCTAAAACTAATAAAAACAAATTGTCCCTATAACAGACTGTCTGCTGATCTAGACTTGACTATTTAAGGAAATAATTATTATTCACCCATGGACTTACCATTCAGTTCAGCCTTGAAACAAGGCTAATTGGTGGGCATCCTATTCGTCTTCGTTGAGGTTGCCTGTCTCGTACAACGCAAGAATGTTAGAGGTAAGAAGGGGTTATTACAAACTGAGAGACAATAAAACTGCCCCCCCCCCCCCCCCCCCCCAACTGTGTTGCAAAAGGAGAGGAGTAGATTTTTTTATTATGTTTCTTTACTTACAAGCAGCAGAATGTCTCCACTTGTACACAGTACACAGCAGGTGTAATTCAGATTTAACATATCGTTTTTTATTAGTTACAACAAAATATGTTTATAACGTCTGTATGAACAGTTGGCGATAAAATAATGATATCTTAGTCTAAAACTGTTTGAAATGGGAAATTATGTGTGTACATCTCCCTGTCGAGTGGTCACTTCATTCACCCAAGATAAATCTTATGTTGGTAGTAACACGATCTAGACATGCAAAATTACAGGTATAGGCAAACACTGTTGTGTCGAAGTTGAAGGGACCTGCGTAAATATTTCAAGTTTTCCGGGGTTCGACACAACCAAAAATGATGAATAAATAAGAAAAACACAAGGAAAAACAACAACGTGCAGGATAGAATGGAAATGAAGCTCAGAACTCCTACCTACCTGCCTGCCTACCTGCCTACCCCCCCCCCCCCCCCCCCCCCCCCCACACACACACACATATATATATACATACATACATACGCACTATATACTGAACAACAAAAGTTCCTGTGACATTGAATAAGATTAAATGCAAAGTTATGTTTTTTTTACCAAATCTGAAACAATTTCGGTTTGCAACTGCTATAAGACTCCTGTAGGTGTTCAAATGGTTTAATTTGCCATACTGACTTCAGAAAATGCGTGATTTCATAAAAAAAAAAACATGAACATGCCAAAATGTCACCTTACAAATCAATAGCGTGTGTGTCCACCTCTGGTTGCGATGCAAGCAACACATCTTCGTCTCATGGAATGGACCAGGCGCCGCACAAATTCTTGTGGGATATCTGTCCGAAAGCGCCGATCCATCTCATCCCACATGTGCTCGATTGGTGAGAGTTTAGGGGAGCGAGCCGGCCAGGGGATGACATTCACGTTGTTTTTTTTAAGAGTATCCTGAGCTAGTCAAGCAACATGAGTCCGGGCGTTGTCATGTTGAAAGGTAATGCCTGGGCCGTGGGGAGGTAAAAACGGTAGAACGACAGGGCCGATGATCTCGTCGCGGTAGCGCTGTCCATTGAGATTTTCCTCTAACACTATCAAACGGGTCCTCTGTCTTGCTGTAATCCCACCCCATACCATAACGCTGCCGCCCCCGAACCGATCTTCTTCCATGACACAATGATTGACGTAACGTTCACCTCGACGTCGGTACACTCGAATCCTTCCATCGCTGTGGGTGAGGTGAAAACGAGACTCGTCAGTGAATAGAACTTGTCCCCATTGCATGGCCGTCCAGCGTAGACGCTGTCTGCACCACTGTAGACGTGCTTGACGGCGGTTTCCTGTCAAAATGGGACGTCTGGTGGGTCTTCTGACGACAATCCCTGCCCATCTGAGGCGACGACGTACGGTTTGTGAAGATATTCGTCGAAGGCCAGGGATGCTTCTTGCAGCCACTGTTGCTGGCTGGAGTCGAGTTCGTAGGTGTGTTGTTCGAATCCAGTTGTCTTGTCGATTATTGGTAACGCGTGGCCTGCCACTCCGAGGATGGTCTCTGACTGCATTCGTCTGTTGCCAACGTCGCCATAAACACCAAATGATGTGTCTGCTCATTTTCGGAAAGGCGTGGCATTGCGTAATGTTGAATAATTGCGTAATTGTGTTGTTTTTCTGAGTGGTTGTTGTCAGCACGATGCTAAACAAGACTTATGGAATCCCGTTAACGCACATGTTTTTATACCCATTCTTGGGTCGTGAAATGCATGGTTCTTGCATTAAAGTCAACTTTTGCGTGGGATGCATGCTGTTCTGTTGCAGTTGCGTTTTTGTGACTTGATTCCATACATGTACTACTATTGAAAACCAAACTTTACTTGTTTAATAAATACACTTAAACATTGGTGTCACAGGAACTTTTGTTGTTGAGTATATTAACCAAGAGTACTAGGTAATTTTGACCTCTGACTAGAGATATTGCCTCGTTGTAGACCGGAAGCTGTTTGTCTGTATTTTTGTGATGCCGGTGTAATCACACGGGACCCGGAAGACGTCACCTTTCGAAGCTATTCATTTATGCGTTTGTCAACCAGCAAGAAGCCATGTCCTTATATAGCTCTATTGTTTATGCAATTTCATCTTCCTCATATCAGAAATCCAGTTATGTTCGTCATTAATATTTCGAGTGTTTAGTTTCATAAAGGTTATGAGAGTGTCAGTGTATTTGTTCGGTTGTATTTGACGGCGTCTTAACAACAGCAAGTATGCACATGTTTTCTCTGTTGTCAACTCGTGTTTTGTGTTAAATAATGTGAAGCAAAACATATATAACACATTTATATCGTTATTTATTGTCAAAGCCTTAAAGGGGGCACGGGTGGCCCAGTCGTCTAAGGCCCCGCGATTCGCTGTGCAGAGTTGCGTCCCTTGGGCATGCCAGAAACCTATGATTGTGGGTTCGAATCCCGGTTCGCCCCGATTATGTTTCTAGGTTTGTCAGCACCATACCCGTGCTCGTGGGTTTCACCGAAGTGGTAAACGTCTGAGACCTGCGTCACTTCGGGCTTTCCTCCCACATTAAGCTGACACGCCGCGATATAACTGGAATACTGTTAAAAGCGGCGTTAAACCCAACTCACAACTCAAAGCCTTATAACTCCTGAAACCACATTTGTAGTTTCAAATGTATAAATAATACATTCGAAATGTATAGTTCATGCTTCTGGCGTCAATTATGCGGAAGTATTTATTGTGTGGGTTTTACATCAGTCAGTGTCATCATTGTTTTGTACGACGTATTTGTTAAAAGCTATTGTGTTAGACTCCCACCTACCAGTGGCCCTTCCTAACTTGTAATTCGAAGTAATTCTATTTCTCAGAACACTATGGATTTGTTATGGGCGATGTTCTGCTTTAGCTGTTTGACCGTTTCTTCTCCAGGACCTGGGGTTAAAGGTACAGATGTTGTTTTGTCACATGTTTTGTACTTCATATGGATTTACGTGACATTTTTTTTGTGCTTTGAAAATTAATTTCGGGCTCACAGGGATGCATGCGTGATTGTCACGTAATACGCACCAATCCGAGCGTGAGAAACTGTAGATAATTATTTAAAAGGTTCCGACTTTGCGGAATTGTTTTCTTCATTTGCGCTGGAAATTGTTAATCGATGAGACCCGTGAAGATCCGGAGTAGAACGGGTCTTCAGCAACCCATGCTTGCCGTAAAAGGCGACTATGTTTGTCGTAAGATGTGACTAACGGTTTTGGGTGGTCAGGCTCTCTGACTTGGTTGATGCATGTCATCGTATCCCAATTGCGGGGATCGATGCTCCTGTTTTGTCAATCACTGGATTGTCTGGTCCAGACTCGATTTACAGACCGCCGTCATATAGCTTGAATATTGGTGAGTGCGGCGTTACACAACAAACAAACAAAAAACAAATGTTAATTGATGATGAAGTAGATTCACCTTGATTAGTGATGATTTAGTGGTCGCTGGTACGGCAGGTTTTTTAATGTAGGCTAGTGTAAGCTTACTTCATCATGTGAGATTTCTAGTTCGGGACTTACAGTCAGCGCAGCTTCCTTTAAATATATGATATCTTTACATTAGCAATATTTACTGCAGTATTATTAAATGGGTGAGATGAAATTGGGTTTAACGTCGCGTCCAAGATTATTGCACTTATATCGCGACGTGCATGCACGTGTGTGTGGCTGCTTGTACTAGACCGGACTGATGCCGATTTATAGTGCTAGCACACTGAGATACCATGCCGCAGTTTAACATGAATACCCCACTCAGATACAATATACTGACTCCTAGCCGACCAGTCCTTGCTTTAACCCTTAATGCCGAGCGCCAGACAGGGTCACAACAAGTACCATTTTTTAACGTCTTTTGGTATGACGCGGTCGGGGATCGAACCCCTGACCTTCCGCTCTCCGGGCGGAGGCTCTACCACTAGACCACGGAGGCGGTCTATTAAATGACATATCTATGCCATGTAACAGCAAATTGTATCGATATTTCAGCAACCCAGTGCAAGGATAACCAACACTGTTCAGACTGTGACAGCATATCAGGACACTGCATCATAGAGTGTGACCCTGGATACTACGATCAGAAATGCTCGTCTGTGTGCAACGAGAACTGTAAAAATAATACGTGCGTCATTTCAATCAGTGGCAGTGGTAATTGCACCAACGGATGTGTCCCAGGATATCAAGGCACCAGCTGCAACATACCATGTGACAGTCCAGGAGGTAACTGTACAGCATGTCCAGGTGGTTGTGATGGAGGATATTGTCAGCTGGGCTCCTCCTGTGTGTCTGGATGTGAGGACTCCTACTACGGGACTGGCTGTAAGAACTGTTCAAGTGGATGCTCTCCATGCAACACAGTAACAGGAACATGTAAGACAAGAATACGTGCAACGATTTGCAACCATGGACATCATATTTGTAAAATATGTCTATGCTTAAGGCTCTGAGCCATAGAACGGTTTCTTGAACCAGCAGAAAGAGTGAGTGAGTATGGTTTTACGCCGCTTTTAGCACTATTCCAGCAATATCACGGCGGGGGACACCAGAACAGCAGAAAGAACATGAAAAAGACATAAAGATTCCATAACGACCAACATAAATATGTCATTTAAAATTTTCAAAATATTTTAACATGTTCGTATTTACACTCGCACTTTTGAACGATGGAAATGGAGCAACCAAATTAGTTGGTTTGAATGCTTTTTATACCTTTTAGAATTCCGCTTCAAACAGTATATTTCAGTAAAGCTGATAGATTCAAAGGAGAGCAGAGCAGCAAACCAATAGTGCACACAACCCTTACATTCTGCCACAAAAGTGGCTGCTTAGTGTTGACGCAAAACAGTTCGTGAAAAATTAGCAACATCATTTTTCTTCATCAGTGATGTATCTTGATGGTTGCAAAAATTCAATCCAAAATCTTCTCAAACCTTTAAATTCTTACATTAGCCCATATGACAACAGCCGATCAACGACTTAACTACTGTGTGTGCCTCTATGTAATAATTGTGTATAATGAGATCATACTGTATCCCGCTGTCATGACAACTAGTGTTTTCTATGAGTATCTGTTTCAGGTCCCCATGACGAGGGAAGATACTCCACATATTTAAACCTTGCAGTGGTGACGTTATCACTGGTCTGTGTATTCTGCGCGTGCACAACAGTTGTCGCGCAGGTCCTGAAAATGTGGCATACAAAACGG
Organism: Haliotis rufescens; assembly: GCF_023055435.1. Taxonomy (NCBI): domain Eukaryota; kingdom Metazoa; phylum Mollusca; class Gastropoda; order Lepetellida; family Haliotidae; genus Haliotis; species Haliotis rufescens. Next base: position 14,674,225 of record NW_025963824.1, on the reverse strand, counting down.
TGAGTATGTTATATTTTGCTTCATTTTGTATACGCCGTTGAGAATCAAGACTGATTTACAGCAATATATGCTGTTACCACCAAAATATGATTTAAACTGGTCCATCAGGACCATGTTAGAATTGTGGAACCTATATAAAAACTCCTATTTGGAATTATAAAAAAGAAACTCAGAAATGTAGTATGTTATGCACACAGACATGGTTGTTCATACCAGGGCTGACGACAAACGTATCTTTTATAGAGAGGCTCAACAGGAGGAGGTTGAGCTTGAATATCATCGTGTAGCAGACCGATGGAGCTCTTCACCTGATACATTTCGACAAACGGATGAAACATACAGTGAAGTCCATGACAACGACATGGGTAGGGTAGTGGTGTTCCTCTAGCAACAACTGGCGTCTATAACACGGGCACCGTAGTGGTCTTCCTCTAGCAACAACTGGCGTCTATAACACGGGCACCGTAGTGGTGTTCCTCTAGCAACAACTGGCGTCTATAGCACGGGCACCGTAGTGGTGTTCCTCTAGCAACAACTGGCGTCTATAACACGGGCACCGTAGTGGTGTTCCTCTAGCAACAACTGGCGTCTATAACACGGGCACCGTAGTGGTGTTCCTCTAGCAACAACTGGCGTCTATAACACGGGCACCGTAGTGGTGTTCCTCTAGCAACAACTGGCGTTTATAACACGGGCACCGTAGTGGTGTTCCTCTAGCAACAACTGGCGTCTATAACACGGGCACCGTAGTGGTCTTCCTCTAGCAACAACTGGCGTCTATAACACGGGCACCGTAGTGGTGTTCCTCTAGCAACAACTGGCGTCTATAACACGGGCACCGTAGTGGTCTTCCTCTAGCAACAACTGGCGTCTATAACACGGGCACCGTAGTGGTGTTCCTCTAGCAACAACTGGCGTCTATAACACGGGCACCGTAGTGGTGTTCCTCTAGCAACAACTGGCGTCTATAACACGGGCACCGTAGTGGTCTTCCTCTAGCAACAACTGGCGTCAATAACACGGGCACCGTAGTGGTGTTCCTCTAGCAACAACTGGCGTCTATAACACGGGCACCGTAGTGGTGTTCCTCTAGCAACAACTGGCGTCTATAACATTCCATGTAAATAAAAGCTACAAACCCTTTCCGTATTCATAAAAAATCTCTGCAAAATGCAGAGTCGCTTGTACGATTCCGACTACATCATGAGAATGTGTTTATGAATCGCTATCAAATAGTGATGATACCATGTGTTCGCGAAACAGTGAGCGTATCAAGTGTCACCCGTCACAAACACATGCAGAGGCAAGTCAATTGTTCACCTGAAAAACGCTGGAACATATGGCACAAGTCAACAAAAGGGGCATTTCATCGGACATCATTCTTGTCAAATGACGCATCTACCACGAAGAGTGAGTGAGTTGTGTTTATCGCCGTTTTTTAACAGTATTCCAGTTATATCACGGCGTGTCAGCTTAATGTTGGAGGAAAGCCCCAAGTGATGCAGGTCCTAGACGTTTACCGCTTCGGTGAAACCCACGAGCATGGGTATGGTGCTGACAAACCTAGAAACATAATCGGGGCGAACCGGGATTCGAACCCACTATCATAAGTTTCTGGCGTGCCCAAGGGACGCAAGTCTGCATAGCGCATCGCGGCGCCTTAGACGACTGGGCCACCCGTACCACCCGTGCCCTCCTACCACGTGGAAGAAACATGATGAAGAAACTGAAGGAAACTGGTCGTGTCATTTTAGTTTTCAACGGACCTGATTTGTGTTTCATCTAGGCCTGTGTTTTAATACCATTTTTAAGCTCTTTGTAACGTGTGTCAATATACTCTGTGTTTGTTTCCTACAACAGTACTTAAAGAAATAAACAAAACTTCGAGTCTTCCTTTTATGTTTTGGTTACAAGATCGTGTTAGTCAACTAGTTAAGTTATACTCCTCGTTTATATAGTCCTAACTCTCCAAATCTGCTTGTGAAAACGTAATGTATGCGATAATTCATGGGTTGAGGATAAACTTACCGTAACGATGTACTACAATACCATCCAAATTGTAAGAATTGCTCATTGCGTTTCATCTGTTATGAATTACATGGTATGATTTCGCATATCGTTTGATTATCAAATTGTGAGCTGCGAGTTACTTGTTAGTTGGAAACCAGTTTCCTTCCTTCCTGTTAATGAATATCATCTGACGTCGTCCTGTATTTGTGTAGTGCACGACGTGTGTCTGTTGTTATACGGCCATATCAGTTTATCAATATTTTGAGAAATGATTTTATTTTGAATATTACAGTAAACTACGGTTATAACGAACACGGTTATAACGAACTGACGGATATAACGAACTTACTTTTTTGGTCCCGACTATTTGCAGTAGTTATGCTGTATATATGCTTATAACGAACTACGGTTATAACGAACTAAAATTAGTAGTCCCTTTGAGTTCGTTATAACCGTACTTTACTGTAGTATGCTTATGATTGAACATTTATGATACAGGCATCAAATCCGCTCTCCCTGTACAAATAAGGAAGATTTACACACCAGATCGATTTATCGAATTATATCATATGTTTATGTTTAACAAGTAGATGTTTTCATAAAGTGCATGACCTTAGCTCGTGTACGTTTGGTTGACATGCTATCGCTTGATTCAGCTGTAGGACCCACGTCACAGACATGCCTATACAAACATAAAGAGTCTACACAAATTACGTACGCAAGTCATCCCTGAACACTTGTCAGCACAGTGTCAATGGCCCTGTATTACATGTGTCACATTTACCTCGCGGGTGGAGTGATGAAGAAGATGCAAAGATGGGGAGTTGCGGGTTAAAAGATGGGGAAGAGCGGCGTACTGAGATGTGGGGGATGAGGGTGTAGAGATGGAGAGGTGTGAGTGTTGTGATGGGGAGGTGCAGGGGGTAGAGATGGAGAGGTGTGAGTGTTAAGATGGGGAGGTGCGGGGTGTAGAGATGAAGAGGTGTGAGTGTTGTGATGGAGAGGTGCGGGATGTAGAGATGGAGAGGTGTGAGTTTTAAGATGGGGAGGTGCGGGGTGTAGAGATGGAGAGGTGTGAGTGTTGTGATGGAGAGGTGCGGGATGTAGAGATGGAGAGGTGCAGGGTGTAGTGATGGGGAGGTTCAGGGTGTAGTGGTGGGGAGGTTCAGGGTGTAGTGGTGGGGAGGTGCGTGGTGTAGTGATGGGGAGGTGCAGGGTGTAGTGATGGGGAGGTTCAGGGTGTAGTGATGGGGAGGTGCAGGGTGTAGTGGTGTGGAGGTGCAGGGTGTTGTGATGGGGAGGTGCAGGGTGTAGTGGTGGGGAGGTGCAGGGTGTAGTGGTGGGGAGGTTCAGGGTCTAGTGATGGGGAGGTTCAGTGTGCAGTGATGGGGAGGTGCAGGGTGTAGTGATGGGGAGGTGTGGGGTGTAGTGATAGGGAGGTGCGGGGTGTAGTGATAGGGAGGTGCGGGGTGTAGAGATAGGGAGGTGTAGAGATAGGGAGGTGCAGAGTGTAGTGGTGGGGAGGTGCGGGGTGTAGTGATGGGGAGGTGCGGGGTGTAGTGATGGGGAGGTGCGGGGTGTAGAGATAGGGAGGTGCAGGGTGTAGTGGTTGGGAGGTGCAGAGTGTAGTGGTGGGGAGGTTCAGGGTGTAGTGATGGGGAGGTGCAGGGTGTAGTGATGGGGAGGTGCGGGGTGTAGTGATGGGGAGGTTCCGGGTGTAGTGATGGGGAGTCGCGGGGTGTAGTGGTGGGGAGGTGCGGGGTGTAGTGATGGGGAGGTGCGGGGTGTAGTGATGGGGAGGTGCGGGGTGTAGAGATAGGGAGGTGCGGGGTGTAGTGATGGGGAGGTGTGGGGTGTAGTGATAGGGAGGTGCGGGGTGTAGTGATAGGGAGGTGCGGGGTGTAGAGATAGGGAGGTGTAGAGATAGGGAGGTGCAGAGTGTAGTGGTGGGGAGGTGCGGGGTGTAGTGATGGGGAGGTGCGGGGTGTAGTGATGGGGAGGTGCGGGGTGTAGAGATAGGGAGGTGCAGGGTGTAGTGGTTGGGAGGTGCAGAGTGTAGTGATGGGGAGTCGCGGGGTGTAGTGGTGGGGAGGTGCGGGGTGTAGTGATGGGGAGGTGCGGGGTGAAGTGATGGGGAGGTGCGGGGTGAAATGATGGGGAGGTGCAGGGTGTAGTGATGGGGAGGTGCGGGGTGTAGTGATGGGGAGGTGCGGGGTGTAGTGATGGGGAGGTGCAGGGTGTAGTGGTTGGGAGGTACAGGGTGTAGTGGTGGGGAGGTGCAGGGTGTAGTGATAGGGAGGTGCAGGGTGTAGTGATGAGGTGCAGGGTGTAGTGGTGGGGAGGTGCAGGGTGTAGTGGTGTGGAGGTACAGGGTGTAGTGATGGGGAGGTGCAGGGTGTAGTGATGGGGAGGTGCGGGGTGTAGTGATGGGGAGGTACAGGGTGTAGTGATGGGGAGGTTCAGGGTGTAGTGATGGGGAGGTGCAGGGTGTAGTGATGGGGAGGTGCAGGGTGCAGTGATGGGGAGGTGTTGGGTGTAGAGATTGGGAGGTGCAGGGTGTAGTGATGGGGAGGTGCAGGGTGTAGAGATGAGGAGATGCAGGGTGTAGTGATTGAGAGGTTCAGGGTGTAGTGATGGGGAGGTGCAGGGTGTAGTGATGGGGAGGTGCAGGGTGTTGTGATGGGGAGGTGCAGGGTGTAGTGGTGGGGAGGTTCAGGGTGTAGTGATGGGGAGGTGCAGGGTGTAGTGATGGGGAGGTGCAGGGTGCAGTGATGGGGAGGTGTTGGGTGTAGAGATGAGGAGATGCAGGGTGTAGTGATTGAGAGGTTCAGGGTGTAGTGATGGGGAGGTGCAGGGTGTAGTGATGGGGAGGTGCAGGGTGTAGTGGTGGGGAGGTTCAGGGTGTAGTGATGGGGAGGTGCAGGGTGTAGTGATGGGGAGGTGCAGGGTGTAGAGATGAGGAGATGCAGGGTGTAGTGATTGAGAGGTTCAGGGTGTAGTGATGGGGAGGTGCAGGGTGTAGTGATGGGGAGGTGCGGGATGTAGAGATGGGGAGGTTCAGGGTGTAGTGATGGGGAGGTTCAGGGTGTAGTGATGGGGAGGTGCAGGGTGTAGAGATGAGGAGATGCAGGGTGTAGTGATTGAGAGGTTCAGGGTGTAGTGATGGGGAGGTGCAGGGTGTAGTGATGGGGAGGTGCGGGATGTAGAGATGGGGAGGTTCAGGGTGTAGTGATGGGGAGGTTCAGGGTGTAGTGATGGGGAGGTGCAGGGTGCAGTGATGGGGAGGTGTTGGGTGTAGAGATTGGGAGGTGCAGGGTGTAGTGATGGGGAGGTGCAGGGTGTAGAGATGAGGAGATGCAGGGTGTAGTGATTGAGAGGTTCAGGGTGTAGTGATGGGGAGGTGCGGGGTGTAGAGATAGGGAGATGCAGGGTGTAGTGATGGGGAGGTGCAGGGTGTAGTGATGGGGAGGTTCAGGGTGTAGTGATGGGGAGGTTCAGGGTGTAGTGATGGGGAGGTACAGGGTGTAGTGATGGGGAGGTTCAGGGTGTAGTGATGGGGAGGTACAGGGTGTAATGGTGGGGAGGTGCGGGGTGTAGTGGTGGGGAGGTTCAGGGTGTAATGATGGGGAGGTGCAGGGTTGTAGTGGTGGGGAGGTTCAGGGTGTAATGATGGGGAGGTGCAGGGTTGTAGTGATGGGGAGGTGCGGGGTGTAGTGATGGGGAGGTACAGGGTGTAGTGATGGGGAGGTGCAGGGTGTAGTGATGGGGAGGTACAGGGTGTAGTGATGGGGAGGTGCAGGGTGTAGTGATGGGGAGGTACAGGGTGTAGTGATGGGGAGGTGCGGGGTGTAGTGATGGGGAGGTACAGGGTGTTGTGATGGGGAGGTGCAGGGTGTAGTGGTGGGGAGGTGCGGGGTGTAGTGATGGGGAGGTACAGGGTGTAGTGGTGGGGAGGTGCGGGGTGTAGTGGTGGGGAGGTTCAGGGTGTAGTGATGGGGAGGTTCAGGGTGTAGTGATGGGAAGGTTCAGGGTGTAGTGATGGGGAGGTTCAGGGTGTAGTGATGGGAAGGTTCAGGGTGTAGTGATGGGGAGGTTCAGGGTGTAGTGATGGGAAGGTTCAGGGTGTAGTGATGGGGAGGTTCAGGGTGTAGTGATGGGGAGGTTCAGGGTGTAGAGCTTGGGAATGTACACTGGATGGGACGTGTGTGCCGTAACTTCTGGTGTGCTATACGTCACACATATGAAGAGGGACTATAGTTGTGTCAACATGACCTGACAAGGAATAGTGCGCATTAATGTGTTAAGATCGCAAAAGGAAGTGTTTGCTTTGCTATGACACCGGGACATTTCAGTTTCATAAATATGGTTAATATTAGCTGACAACGGTAATTAATTTACACAATATCAAACTTCCTGAAAATGTGTTTCCTCAAATTCACAACCTTTACACTCACAACAATGAAGCAGAAAACAAACACTTTGTATGCAAACAATCTTCCTTTTCACGATCATTTGTGCATTAAAACATACACTGAAAGGCAAAAGAAACGTCACTTCTGAAAATACTTATAAAACTTAACAGACACTAGCAGTTACATGTTCTGTAGTCAATAAACTCATTTATCGTTCTACTGCTTCTCTTTGTATCCTTAAAGTCCATTTAACAATTGAGTTTAAAATGGAGTGTTTTCCCAAACACAGCCTACAAAAGTGCAACGGGACTCAGTTGCGGAAAAGTCTTGTCAAAAACATGATGCACGTGCATCCTGTGCAACTAATTAAATGAAGTGGTACATCACAACTGCAGCTGAAAAACTAGAGACAAATCATTATTTGAAGTGGCGCGTTACACCAGGAGCTGAAACATAAGAGACCAGCTCATTTTCCAGGAAGTGGCGCTTCTTATAATTGATCTGAAATGTTGAAAGACCAACTCATTTAAAAAGGATTTTGCACGTTTAGATCAAAAACATTAAAAGACATCAACATGACTAAATAATCTTTACTGGAGGTGGTACATCCCACTATAGACTATGGAGTCTTGATTTTGTTTTCCAAAATGATCCTTTGGTAGTGATACGCAAATCGTTATAAACCTCTACAAAAGTTACTTGACGGAACGGGTACACACCACAGAGGTCCAAAACTCCAAATCTTTGCACTGACTATTGTGCTAAATTAATAGTCAAACGGAGACAGCGTATCTCTTCATTTTAACCTGAAGCTTAGAGCTTTTTAATGTTTATCAGTATATGTGCTCTAGAGATCAGACTTCCAGACGACCTCAGCTGACACTACAACTGCCTTTCTACGGTAACTGGGGTATCATTGGGTGTGGACAGCACCCGCAACTCATTCTTACACTTCACCATGAATGCGGAAGGTTATACTTTCCCTACTACTCGGAACATTCGGACCAGCAAAATACACCCCTATATCTACTGACCACATTCTTCACAGAGAAAGTCCAGCATAGCATGGCTTTCTCAGAATGGAGCCCACATGACCACGGACAGTTGCAATGTGTAACCCATGTCCAGGCACCTTGGTCGTCTAGGTATAACGTACAATCGTAGAAGGACATGCTTACATTCAGTCAAGGTCACCGAGTCTATAGAAACTATATGGAGTTAAAGTACCACCGATGTTATACCAAAATATTGAAAAAATGATTCCGTCTGGAGAAATAATCTGCTTCGTCTAAGTGATGCGTCTCAACTGGACATAAATCATGAAAAAAACAGATCATACCAGAAGGAAGTGGCTCGTCACGACTGGATCTAACATATGAGACCAACTTATATGAAGTGTTGCTCACAACTGGACCTGAAACATCACAGACAAACTCATTACATCAAGTGTTGCTCACAACTGGACCTGAAACAGTGAAGAACAATTAATATGAAGTGGTGATCACAACTGGACCTGAAATATCACAGACAAACTCATTACATCAAGTGTTGCTCACAACTGGACCTGAAACATTAGAGACCAACTAATTTGAAGTGGTGCTCAAAACTGGACCTGAAACATTGGAGACCAACTGATTTGAAGTGGTGCTCACAACTGGACCTGAAATATGAGAGACCAACTAATATGAAGTGGTGATCACAACTGGACCTGAAACATTGGAGACCAACTAATATGAAGTGGTGCTCACAACTGGACCTGAAACATATGAGAACAACTCATTACATGAAGTGATGCTCAAAACTGGACCTCAAACATTAGACACAAACTCATTAAATGAAGCGTTGCTCACAACTGGACCTGAACCATTGGAGACCAACTAATTTGAATTGGTGCTCAAAACTGGACCTGAAAAATTGGAGACCAACTAATATGAAGTGTTGCTCACAACTGGACCTAAAACATCACAGACAAACTCATTACATGAAGTGTTGCTCACAACTGGACCTGAAACATTAGAGACCAACTATTTTGAAGTGGTGCTCAAAACTGGACCTGAAACATTGGAGACCAACGGATTGAAAGTGGTGCTCACAACTGGACCTGAAATATGAGAGACCAACTAATATGAAGTGGTGATCACAACTGGACCTGAAACATTGGAGACCAACTAATATGAAGTGGTGCTCACAACTGGACCTGAAACATATGAGAACAACACATTATATGAAGTGACATGTAACAACTGGAGCTGAAACATTAGAGATCAACTCATTATATGAAGTGGCGCTCACAACTGGACCTGAAACATTAGAGATCAACTCATTACATGAAGTGATGCTCACAACTGGAGCTGAAACATTAGAGACCAACTAATATGAAGTGTTGCTCACAACTGGATCTGAAACATTAGAGACCAACTAATATGAAGTAGTGCTCAAAACTGGACCTGAAACATTAGACACAAACTCATTATATGAAGTGTTGCTCACAACTGGACCTCAAACATTGGAGACCCACTCATTATATAAAGTGTTTGTTTGTTTGTTTGTTTGTTTGTTTGTTTGTTTGTTTGTTTTATAACGCCACACTGAGCAATATTCCAGCCATACGATGGCGGTCTGTAAATAATCGAGTCTGGACCAGACAATCCAGTGATTGACATCATGACCATCGATCCACGCAATTGGGATCGATGACATGCATCAACCAAGTCAGCGAGCCTGACCACTCGATCCCATTAGTCGCCTCTTACGACCAGCATAGTCGCCTTTTATGGCAAGTATGGGTTGCTGAAGACCTATTCTACCCCGGATCTTCACAGGTATTATGAAGTGGTGCGTCACAACTGGAGATAAAACATTAGAGAGCAACTAATTATATGAAGTGGTGCATCACAACGCAGCTGAAAACTAGAGACCAAATCATTATTTGATGTGGCGTGTCACAACCAGAGCTGGAACATAAGAGACCAATTCATTTTCTAGGAAATGGCGCTTCTCAAATTGATCTGAAATGTTGGAAGACCAACTCATTTAAATAGGATTTTTCACATCTGAACTGGATCTAAAACATTAAAAGACATTAACATGACTAAATCATCTTTACTGGAGGTGGTTCATCTCAATTTAGACTATAGAGTCTTGATTTTGTTTTCCAAAATTATCCTTTGGTAGTGATACGCAAATCGTTATAAACCTCTACAAAAGTTACTTGACGGAACGGGTACACACCACAGAGGTCCAAAACTCCAAATCTTTGCACTGACTATTGTGCTAAATTAATGGTCAAACGGAGACAGCGTATCTCTTCATTTTAACCTGAAGCTTAGAGCTTTTTAATGTCTATCAGTATATGTGCTCTAGAGATCAGACTTCCAGACGACCTCAGCTGACACTACAACTGCCTTTCTACGGTAACTGGGGTTTCACTGGGTGTGGACAGCACCCGCAACTCGTTCTTACACTTCACCATGAATGCGGAAGGTTATACTTTCCCTACTACTCGGAACATTCGGACCAGCAAAATACACCCCTATATCTACTGACCACATTCTTCACAGAGAAAGTCCAGCATATCATGGCTTTCTCAGAATGGAGCCCACATGACCACGGACAGTTGCAATGTGTAACCCATGTCCAGGCACCTTGGTCGTCTAGGTATAACGTACAATCGTAGAAGGACATGCTTACATTCAGTCAAGGTCACCGAGTCTATAGAAACTATATGGAGTTAAAGTACCACCGATGTTATACCAAAATATTGAAAAAATGATTCCGTCTGGAGAAATAATCTGCTTCGTCTAAGTGATGCGTCTCAACTGGACATAAATCATGAAAAAAACAGATCATACCAGAAGGAAGTGGCTCGTCATGACTGGATCTAACATATGAGAACAACTCATTACATGAAGTGGCGCTCACAACTGGACCTGAAACATTAGAGACCAACTTATATGAAGTGTTGCTCACAACTGGACCTGAAACATCACAGACAAACTCATTACATCAAGTGTTGCTCACAACTGGACCTGAAACATTAGAGACCAACTAATTTGAAGGGGTGCTCAAAACTGGACCTGAAACATTGGAGACCAACTGATTTGAAGTGGTGCTCACAACTGGACCTGAAACATTGAAGACCAACTGATTTGAAGTGGTGCTCACAACTGGACCTGAAATATGAGAGACCAACTAATATGAAGTGGTGATCTCAACTGGACCTGAAACATTGGAGACCAACTAATATGAAGTGTTGCTCACAAATGGACCTGAAACATTGGAGACCCACTCATTATGTAAAGTGTTTGTTTGTTTGTTTGTTTTTTAACGCCACACTGAGCAATATTCCAGCTATACGATGGCGGTCTGTAAATAATCGAGTCTGGACCAGACAATCCAGTGATTGACATCATGACCATCGATCCACGCAATTGGGATCGATGACATCCATCAACCAAGTCAGCGAGCCTGACCACTCGATCCCATTAGTCGCCTCTTACGACCAGCATAGTCGCCTTTTATGGCAAGTATGGGTTGCTGAAGACCTATTCTACCCCGGATCTTCACGGGTATTATGAAGTAGTGCGTCACAACTGGAGATAAAACATTAGAGAGCAACTAATTATATGAAGTGGTGCATCACAACGCAGCTGAAAACTAGAGACCAAATCATTATTTGAAGTGGCGTGTCACAACCAGAGCTGGAACATAAGAGACCAATTCATTTTTTCTACGAAATGGCGCTTCTCAAATTGATCTGAAATGTTGGAAGACCAACTCATTTAAATAGGATTTTGCACATCTGAACTGGATCTAAAACATTAAAAGACATTAACATGACTAAATCATCTTTACTGGAGGTGGTTCATCTCAATTTAGACTATAGAGTCTTGATTTTGTTTTCCAAAATTATCCTTTGGTAGTGATACGCAAATCGTTATAAACCTCTACAAAGGTTACTTGACGGAACGGGTACACACCACAGAGGTCCAAAACTCCAAATCTTTGCACTGACTATTGTGCTAAATTAATGGTCAAACGGAGACAGCGTATCTTTTCATTTTAACCTGAAGCTTAGAGCTTTTTAATGTCTATCAGTATATGTGCTCTAGAGATCAGACTTCCAGACGACCTCAGCTGACACTACAACTGCCTTTCTACGGTAACTGGGGTATCATTGGGTGTGGACAGCACCCGCAACTCATCCTTACACTTCACCATGAATGCGGAAGGTTATACTTTCCCTACTACTCGGAACATTCGGACCAGCAAAATACACCCCTATATCTACTGACCACATTCTTCACAGAGAAAGTCCAGCATATCATGGCTTTCTCAGAATGGAGCCCACATGACCACGGACAGTTGCAATGTGTAACCCATGTCCAGGCACCTTGGTCGTCTAGGTATAACGTACAATCGTAGAAGGACATGCTTACATTCAGTCAAGGTCACCGAGTCTATAGAAACTATATGGAGTAAAAAGTACCAAAATATTGAAAAAATGATTCCGTCTGGAGAAATAATCTGCTTCGTCTAAGTGATGCGTCTCAACTGGACATAAATCATGAAAAAAGCAGATCATACCAGAAGGAAGTGGCTCGTCACGACTGGATCTAACATATGAGAACAACTCATTACATGAAGTGCGCTCACAACTGGACCTGAAACATTAGAGACCAACTTATATGAAGTGTTGCTCACAACTGGACCTGAAACATCACAGACAAACTCATTACATCAAGTGTTGCTCACAACTGGACCTGAAACATTAGAGACCAACTAATTTGAAGTGTTGCTCAAAACTGGACCTGAAACATTGGAGACCAACTGATATGAAGTGGTGCTCACAACTGGACCTGAAATATGGGAGACCAACTAATATGAAGTGGTGATCTCAACTGGACCTGAAACATTGGAGACCAACTAATATGAAGTGGTGCTCACAACTGGACCTGAAACATATGAGAACAACACATTATATGAAGTGACATGTAACAACTGGAGCTGAAATATTAGAGATCAACTCAATAATGAAGTGGCGCTCACAACTGGACCTGAAACATTAGAGATCATCTCATTACATGAAGTGGTGCTCAAAACTGGACCTGAAACATTAGACACAAACTCATTATATGAAGTGTTGCTCACAACTGGAGCTGAAACATTGGAGACCCACTCATTATGTAAAGTGTTTGTTTGGTTGTTTGTTTGTTTTTTAACGCCACACTGAGCAATATTCCAGCTATACGATGGCGGTCTGTAAATAATCGAGTCTGGACCAGACAATCCAGTGATTGACATCATGACCATCGATCCACGCAATTGGGATCGATGACATCCATCAACCAAGTCAGCGAGCCTGACCACTCGATCCCATTAGTCGCCTCTTACGACCAGCATAGTCGCCTTTTATGGCAAGTATGGGTTGCTGAAGACCTATTCTACCCCGGATCTTCACGGGTATTATGAAGTAGTGCGTCACAACTGGAGATAAAACATAAGAGAGCAACTAATTATATGAAGTGGTGCATCACAACGCAGCTGAAAACTAGAGACCAAATCATTATTTGAAGTGGCGTGTCACAACCAGAGCTGGAACATAAGAGACCAATTCATTTTCTAGGAAATGGCGCTTCTCGAATTGATCTGAAATGTTGGAAGACCAACTCATTTAAATAGGATTTTGCACATCTGAACTGGATCTAAAACATTAAAATACATTTACATGACTAAATCATCTTTACTGGAGGTGGTTCATCTCAATTTAGACTATAGAGTCTTGATTTTGTTTTCCAAAATTATCCTTTGGTAGTGATACGCAAATCGTTATAAACCTCTACAAAAGTTACTTGACGGAACGGGTACACACCACAGAGGTCCAAAACTCCAAATCTTTGCACTGACTATTGTGCTAAATTAATGGTCAAACGGAGACAGCGTATCTCTTCATTTTAACCTGAAGCTTAGAGCTTTTTAATGTCTATCATTATATGTGCTCTAGAGATCAGACTTCCAGACGACCTCAGCTGACACTACAACTGCCTTTCTACGGTAACTGGGGTATCATTGGGTGTGGACAGCACCCGCAACTCATTCTTACACTTCACCATGAATGCGGAAGGTTATACTTTCCCTACTACTCGGAACATTCGGACCAGCAAAATACACCCCTATATCTACTGACCACATTCTTCACAGAGAAAGTCCAGCATATCATGGCTTTCTCAGAATGGAGCCCACATGACCACGGACAGTTGCAATGTGTAACCCATGTCCAGGCACCTTGGTCGTCTAGGTATAACGTAAAATCGTAGAAGGACATGCTTACATTAAGTCAAGGTCACCGAGTCTATAGAAACTATATGGAGTTAAAGTACCACCGATGTTATACCAAAATATTGAAAAAATGATTCCGTCTGGAGAAATAATCTGCTTCGTCTAAGTGATGAGTCTCAACTGGACATAAATCATGAAAAAAACAGATCATACCAGAAGGAAGTGGCTCGTCACGACTGGATCTAACATATGAGAACAACTCATTACATGAAGTGCGCTCACAACTGGACCTGAAACATTAGAGACCAACTTATATGAAGTGTTGCTCACAACTGGAGCTGAAACATCACAGACAAACTCATTACATCAAGTGTTGCTCAAAACTGGAGCTGAAACATTAGACACAAACTCATTAAATGAAGTGTTGCTCACAACTGGACCTGAAACATTGGAGAACAACTAATATGAAGTGGTGCTCACAACTGGACCTGAAACATATGAGAACAACACATTATATGAAGTGACATGTAACAACTGGAGCTGAAACATTAGAGATCAACTCATTATATGAAGTGTTGCTCACAATTGGATCTGAAACATTAGAGACCAACTAATAAGAAACGGTGCTCAAAACTGGAGCTGAAACATTAGACACAAACTCATTAAATGAAGTGTTCCTCACAACTGGACCTGAAACATTGGAGACCCACTCATTATATAAAGTGTTTGTTTCTTTGTTTGTTTGTTTGTTTGTTTGTTTGTTTGTTAACGCCACACTGAGCAATATTCCAGCTATACGATGGCGGTCTGTAAATAATCGAGTCTGGACCAGACAATCCAGTGATTGACATCATGAGCATCGATCCACGCAATTGGGATCGATGACATGCATCAACCAAGTCAGCGAGCCTGACCACTCGATCCCATTAGTCGCCTCTTACGACCAGCATAGTCGCCTTTTATGGCAAGTATGGGTTGCTGAAGACCTATTCTACCCCGGATTTTCACGGGTATTATAAAGTAGTGCGTCACAACTGGAGATAAAACATTAGAGAGCAACTAATTACATGAAGTGGTGCATCACAACGCGGCTGAAAACTAGAGACCAAATCATTATTTGAAGTGGCGTGTCACAACCAGAGCTGGAACACAAGAGACCAATTCATTTTCTAGGAAATGGCGCTTCTCAAATTGATCTGAAATGTTGGAAGACCAACTCATTTAAATAGGATTTTGCACATCCTAACTGGATCTAAAACATTAAAAGACATTTACATGACTAAATCATCTTTACTGGAGGTGGTTCATCTCAATTTAGACTATAGAGTCTTGATTTGGTTTTCCAAAATTATCCTTTGGTAGTGATACGCAAATTGTTATAAACATCTACAAAAGTAACTTCACGGAACGGGTACACACCACAGAGGTCCAAAACTCCAAATCTTTGCACTGACTATTGTGCTAAATTAATGGTCAAACGGAGACAGCGTATCTCTTCATTTTAACCTGAAGCTTAGAGCTTTTTAATGTCTATCAGTATATGTGCTCTAGAGATCAGACTTCCAGACGACCTCAGCTGACACTACAACTGCCTTTCTACGGTAACTGGGGTATCATTGGGTGTGGACAGCACCCGCAACTCATTCTTACACTTCACCATGAATGCGGAAGGTTATACTTTCCCTACTACTCGGAACATTCGGACCAGCAAAATACACCCCTATATCTACTGACCACATTCTTCACAGAGAAAGTCCAGCATATCATGGCTTTCTCAGAATGGAGCCCACATGACCACGGACAGTTGCAATGTGTAACCCATGTCCAGGCACCTTGGTCGTCTAGGTATAACGTACAATCGTAGAAGGACATGCTTACATTCAGTCAAGGTCACCGAGTCTATAGAAACTATATGGAGTTAAAGTACCACCGATGTTATACCAAAATATTGAAAAAATGATTCCGTCTGGAGAAATAATCTGCTTCGTCTAAGTGATGCGTCTCAACTGGACATAAATCATGAAAAAAACAGATCATACCAGAAGGAAGTGGCTCGTCACGACTGGATCTAACATATGAGAACAACTCATTACATGAAGTGGCGCTCACAACTGGACCTGAAACATTAGAGACCAACTTATATGAAGTGTTGCTCACAACTGGACCTGAAACATTTGAGAACAACACATTATATGAAGTGACATGGAACAACTGGAGCTGAAACACTAGAGATCAACTCATTATATGAAGTGGTGCTCACAACTGGACCTGAAACATTGGAGACCAACTGATTTGAAGTGTTGCTCACAACTGGACCTGAAATATGAGAGACCAACTAATATGAAGTTGTGATCTCAACTGGACCTGAAACATTGGAGACCAACTAATATTAAGTGGTGCTCACAACTGGACCTGAAACATATGAGAACAACACATTATATGAAGTGACATGTAACAACTGGAGCTGAAACATTAGAGATCAACTCATTATATGAATTGGCGCTCACAACTGGACCTGAAACATTAGAGACCAACTAATATGAAGTGATCCTCAAAACTGGACCTGAAACATTAGCGAAAAAATCAGTATATCAAGTGTTGCTCACAACTGGACCTGAAACATTGGAGACCCACTCATTATATAAAGTGTTTGTTTGTTTGTTTGTTTGTTTGTTTTTTAACGCCACACTGAGCAATATTCCAGCTATACGATTATATGGAGTTAAAGTAGCACCGATGTTATACCAAAATATTGAAAAAATAATTCCGTCTGGAGAAATAATCTGCTTCGCCTAAGTGATGTGTCTCAACTCGACATAAATCATGAAAAAAACAGATCATACCAGAAGGAAGTGGCTCGTCACGACTGGATCTAACATATGAGAACAACTCATTACATGAAGTGGCGCTCACAACTGGACCTGAAACATTAGAGACCAACTAATATGAAGTGGTCCTCACAACTGGACCTCAAAGATTAGAGACCAACTCATAATATGAAGTGTTGCTCACAACTGGACCTGTAACATAAGAGACCAACTAATATGAAGTGTTGCTAACAACTGGAGCTGAAACATTAGAGACCAACTTATATGAAGTGTTGCTCACAACTGGACCTGAAACATTGGAGACCAACTCATTGTATGAAGTTGTGCTCACAACTGGACCTGAAACATTGGAGATCAACTCATTATATAAAGTGGCGCTCACAACTGGACCTGAAACATTAGAGACCAACTCATTATATGAAATGGTGCTCACAACTGGAGCTGAAACATTACAGGCTAACACATTATATGAAGTGGCATGTCACAACTGGAGCTGAAACATTAGAGACAAACTCATTATATGAAGTGTTGCTCACAATTGGATCTGAAACATTGGAGACCAACTAATATGAAGTGGTGCTCAAAACTGGACCTGAAACATTAGACACAAACTCATTATATCAAGTGTTGCTCACAACTGGACCTGAAACATTGGAGACCCACTCATTATATAAAGTGTTTGTTTGTTTGTTTGTTTGTTTTTTAACGCCACACTAAGCAATATTCCAGCTATACGATGGCGGTCTGTAAATAATCGAGTCTGGACCAGACAATCCAGTGATTGACATCATGACCAT
This sequence comes from Haliotis rufescens, assembly GCF_023055435.1. Lineage (NCBI taxonomy): Eukaryota > Metazoa > Mollusca > Gastropoda > Lepetellida > Haliotidae > Haliotis > Haliotis rufescens. Next base: position 14,656,900 of record NW_025963824.1, on the reverse strand, counting down.
CGATCCACGCAAATGGGATCGATGACATGCATCAACCAAGTCAGCGAGCCTGACCACTCGATCCCATTAGTCGCCTCTTACGACCAGCATAGTCGCCTTTTATGGCAAGTATGGGTTGCTGAAGACCTATTCTACCCCGGATCTTCACGGGTATTATGAAGTAGTGCGTCACAACTGGAGATAAAACATTAGAGAGCAACTAATTATATGAAGTGGTGCATCACAACGCGGCTGAAAACTAGAGACCAAATCATTATTTGAAGTGGCGTGTCACAACCAGAGCTGGAACATAAGAGACCAATTCATTTTCTAGGAAATGGCGCTTCTCAAATTGATCTGAAATGTTGGAAGACCAACTCATTTAAATAGGATTTTGCACATCTGAACTGGATCTAAAACATTAAAAGACATTAACATGACTAAATCATCTTTACTGGAGGTGGTTCATCTCAATTTAGACTATAGAGCCTTGATTTTGTTTTCCAAAATTATCCTTCGGTAGTGATACGCAAATCGTTATAAACCTCTACAAAAGTTACTTGACGGAACGGGTACACACCACAGAGGTCCAAAACTCCAAATCTTTGCACTGACTATTGTGCTAAATTAATGGTCAAACGGAGACAGCGTATCTCTTCATTTTAACCTGAAGCTTAGAGCTTTTTAATGTCTATCAGTATATGTGCTCTAGAGATCAGACTTCCAGACGACCTCAGCTGACACTACAACTGCCTTTCTACGGTAACTGGGGTATCATTGGGTGTGGACAGCACCCGCAACTCATTCTTACACTTCACCATGAATGCGGAAGGTTATACTTTCCCTACTACTCGGAACATTCGGACCAGCAAAATACACCCCTATATCTACTGACCACATTCTTCACAGAGAAAGTCCAGCATATCATGGCTTTCTCAGAATGGAGCCCACATGACCACGGACAGTTGCAATGTGTAACCCATGTCCAGGCACCTTGGTCGTCTAGGTATAACGTAAAATCGTAGAAGGACATGCTTAAATTCAGTCAAGGTCACCGAGTCTATAGAAACTATATGGAGTTAAAGTACCACCGATGTTATACCAAAATATTGAAAAAATGATTCCGTCTGGAGAAACAATCTGCTTCGCCTAAGTGATGCGTCTCAACTGGACATAAATCATGAAAAAAACAGATCATACCAGAAGGAAGTGGCTCGTCACGACTGGATCTAACATATGAGAACAACTCATTACATGAAGTGGCGCTCACAACTGGACCTGAAACATTAGAGACCAACTAATATGAAGTGGTCCTCACAACTGGACCTCAAAGATTAGAGACCAACTCATAATATGAAGTGTTGCTCACAACTGGACCTGTAACATTAGAGACCAACTAATATGAAGTGTTGCTAACAACTGGAGCTGAAACATTAGAGACCAACTTATATGAAGTGTTGCTCACAACTGGTCCTGAAACATTGGAGACCAACTCATTGTATGAAGTTGTGCTCACAACTGGACCTGAAACATTTGAGATCAACTCATTATATAAAGTGGCATGTCACAACTGGAGCTGAAACATTAGAGACAAACTCATTATATGAAGTGTTGCTCACAATTGGATCTGAAACATTGGAGACCAACTAATATGAAGTGGTGCTCAAAACTGGACCTGAAACATTAGACACAAACTCAGTATATCAAGTGTTGCTCACAACTGGACCTGAAACATTGGATACCCACTCATTATATAAAGTGTTTGTTTGTTTGTTTGTTTGTTTTTTAACCCCACACTGAGCAATATTCCAGCTATACGATGGCGGTCTGTAAATAATCGAGTCTGGACCAGACAATCCAGTGATTGACATCATGACCATCGATCCACGCAAATGGGATCGATGACATGCATCAACCAAGTCAGCGAGCCTGACCACTCGATCCCATTAGTCGCCTCTTACGACCAGCATAGTCGCCTTTTATGGCAAGTATGGGTTGCTGAAGACCTATTCTACCCCGGATCTTCACGGGTATTATGAAGTAGTGCGTCACAACTGGAGATAAAACATTAGAGAGCAACTAATTATATGAAGTGGTGCATCACAACGCGGCTGAAAACTAGAGACCAAATCATTATTTGAAGTGGCGTGTCACAACCAGAGCTGGAACATAAGAGACCAATTCATTTTCTAGGAAATGGCGCTTCTCAAATTGATCTGAAATGTTGGAAGACCAACTCATTTAAATAGGATTTTGCACATCTGAACTGGATCTAAAACATTAAAAGACATTAACATGACTAAATCATCTTTACTGGAGGTGGTTCATCTCAATTTAGACTATAGAGCCTTGATTTTGTTTTCCAAAATTATCCTTCGGTAGTGATACGCAAATCGTTATAAACCTCTACAAAAGTTACTTGACGGAACGGGTACACACCACAGAGGTCCAAAACTCCAAATCTTTGCACTGACTATTGTGCTAAATTAATGGTCAAACGGAGACAGCGTATCTCTTCATTTTAACCTGAAGCTTAGAGCTTTTTAATGTCTATCAGTATATGTGCTCTAGAGATCAGACTTCCAGACGACCTCAGCTGACACTACAACTGCCTTTCTACGGTAACTGGGGTATCATTGGGTGTGGACAGCACCCGCAACTCATTCTTACACTTCACCATGAATGCGGAAGGTTATACTTTCCCTACTACTCGGAACATTCGGACCAGCAAAATACACCCCTATATCTACTGACCCCATTCTTCACAGAGAAAGTCCAGCATATCATGGCTTTCTCAGAATGGAGCCCACATGACCACGGACAGTTGCAATGTGTAACCCATGTCCAGGCACCTTGGTCGTCTAGGTATAACGTAAAATCGTAGAAGGACATGCTTAAATTCAGTCAAGGTCACCGAGTCTATAGAAACTATATGGAGTTAAAGTACCACCGATGTTATACCAAAATATTGAAAAAATGATTCCATCTGGAGAAATAATCTGCTTCGCCTAAGTGATGCGTCTCAACTGGACATAAATCATGAAAAAAACAGATCATACCAGAAGGAAGTGGCTCGTCACGACTTGATCTAACATATGAGAACAACTCATTACATGAAGTGGCGCTCACAACTGGACCTGAAACATCAGAGACCAACTAATATGAAGTGGTCCTCACAACTGGACCTCAAAGATTAGAGACCAACTCATAATATGAAGTGTTGCTCACAACTGGACCTGTAACATTAGAGACCAACTAATATGAAGTGTTGCTAACAACTGGAGCTGAAACATTAGAGACCAACTTATATGAAGTGGTGCTCACAACTGGACCTGAAACATTGGAGACCAACTCATTGTATGAAGTTGTGCTCACAACTGGACCTGAAACATTGGAGATCAACTCATTATATAAAGTGGCGCTCACAACTGGACCTGAAACATTAGAGACCAACTAATTATATGAAATGGTGCTCACAACTGGAGCTGAAACATTACAGGCTAACACATTATATGAAGTGGCATGTCACAACTGGAGCTGAAACATTAGAGACAAACTCATCATATGAAGTGGTGCTCACAACTGAACCTGAAACATTAGAGACTTACTAATATGAAGTGGTGCTCACAACTGGACCTGAAACATTGGAGACCAACTAATCTGAAGTGGTGCTCACAACTGGACCTGAAACATATGAGAACAACTCATTATATGAAGTGTTGCTCACAACTGGAGCTGAAACATTAGAGATCAACTCAATATATGAAGTGGCGCTCACAACTGGACCTGAACCATTAGAGACTAACACATTATATGAAGTGGGATGTCACAACTTGGGCTGAAACATTAGAGACCAACTCATTATATTAAGTGATGCTCACAACAGGACCTGAAACATTGGAGACCAACCAATATGAAGTGGCGCTCACAACTGGACCTGAAACATTGGAGACCAACTAATATGAAGTGTTGCTCACAACTGGACCTGACACATTAGAGACCCACTCTTAATATGAAGTGTTGCTCGCAACTGGACCTGAAACATTAGAGACCAACTAATATGAAGTGTGCTCACAACTGGAGCTGAAACATTAGAGATCAACTAATATGAAGTGATGCTCACAACTGGACCTGAAACAATGGAGATCCACTCATTATATAAAGTGGCGCTCACAACTGGACCTGAAACATTAGAGACCAACTCATTATATGAAATGGTGCTCACAACTGGAGCTGAAACATTACAGGCTACCACATTATATAAAGTGGCATGTCACAACTGGAGCTGAAACATTAGAGACAAACTCATTATATGAAGTGGTGCTCACAACTGAACCTGAAACATTAGAGACCAACTCATAATATGAAGTGGTGCTCAAAACTGGACCTGAAACATATGAGAACAACTCATTATATGAAGTGTTGCTCACAACTGGACCTAAAACATTAGAGACAAACTAATATGAAGTGGTGCTCACAACTGGACCTGAAATATTGGAGACCAACTAATTATATGAAGTGTTTGTTTGTTTGTTTTTTTGTTTACCTCCACACTCAGCAATATTCCAGCTATATGACGGCGGTCTGTAAATAATCGAGTCTGGACCAGACAATCCAGTGATTGACATCATGACCATCGCAATTGGGATCAATGACATTCATCAACTAAGTCAGCGGGCCTTACCACTCGATCCCATTAGTCGCCTCTTACGACCAGCATAGTCACTTTTTATGGCAAGTATGGGTTGCTGAAGACCTATTCTACCCCGGATCTTCAAGGGTATTATGAAATGGTGTGTCACAACTGGAGATCAAACATTAGCGAGCAACTAATTATATGAAGTGGTGCGCCACAGCTGGAGCTGAAAACTAGAGACCAATGAAGTGGCGTGTCACAACTGAAGCTGAAACATAAGAGACCAACGTAGTGATACGCAAACCGTTATTAACCTCTACAAAAGTTACTTGACGGAACGGGTACACACCACAGAGGTCCATAACTCCAAATCTTTGCACTGACTATTGTGTTAAATTAATGGTCAAACGGAGACAGCGTATCTCTTCATTTTAACCTGAAGCTTAGAGCCTTTTAATACCTATAAATGTTATGTGCTCTAGAGATCAGACTTCCAGACGACCTCAGCTGACACTATAACAGCCTTTCTACGGTAACTGGGGTATCACTGGGTGTGGACAGCACCCGCAAATCACCATGAATGCGGAAGGTTATACTGCGCCTACTACTCGGAACATTCGGATCAGCAAAATACACCCCTATATGTTCTGACCACATTCTTCACAGAGAAAGTCCAGCATAGCATGGCTTTCTCAGAATGGATCCCACATGACCACGGACAGTTGCAATGTGTAACCCATGTCCAGGCACCTTGGTCGTCTAGGTATAACGTAAAATCGTAGAAGGACATGCTTACATTCAGTCAAAATCACCGAGTCAATAGAAACTATATGGAGTATAACAGCTCGTTTGTATACATCGTTAATGCTATATTAGGTTAGTACGAGCTGTTTTAGTTGACATTACATTGATATATATACATATAAAGTATAGCATAATGGATTATGAATGTATTGCAGATAAGCTGTATTTAGATATGGGGCCTACTAAAGAGACAAAAGGGAATAAGTCTATGAGTCCTGGTGGCAAGGTAGGGAGGCGATTGATGGCAGTGAGCGGTGTTATTGTGTCCTTGACATTGACAGTTGCCTTGGTAATTGATGTTCTACGTTAGTGTTATGGATAAGTGGATTTTCGCGAGTGGACGTCGTGGAAGACAGTTCGCGCAGGATATTTCGATCCCGATGATTATGAGATTGTGAAGCAGAGTTTGTTTGGGATGTTCTAAAATTGGTATTGAGCATTGAGAATGAAATTGATAATGGAGTTGTATATTGGTGGGGGGCTGAAGGGACGGAATGGTAAGGAAATATTGTGCTGATAGTGATATGGGATAGAGTGATATAGTTGAGAGTGAAAAGTGCTATAAAGTGGATATCAGGAACTGAATTACTGATATAACAAAACATGACTTTTTGATATTTTTAAATCATATTTTGATATCATTACTCGAATTTAAGATATCATCAATTCTTTTCAAGATAACAGTAATAAGCTTCACAATATCTTCAATTCAATTCAAGATATCTTTAACACAATTGAAGCTATTAGTAATTCCGTAATAAAATGTGAAAACGGCTTGCCGGATCTTCACGGGCCTGAAACATTAGAGACCACGGTCTTGATTTTCGAAGCGATCTTAACAACTTACGTACAAAGATAAGATACCTCAAGTTTAAGATCAGATACATTTTCGAAACTATCTGAAATATGTCGCAGATCGTATAAAGTTACGATTACTATCAGAGAGCTCATTTGTGTTAGAGATTGAAAACGCGGGGTGTTTTCCAGTGATGTCACGGGTGTGTTCCCAGCTGTTGACATAATTCATAATCACATTGTCAGGTCACACTGTTTAACACGCAACTTTTTGAATGACAGTCCGTTCAATGCTACAGATGTCCAATATGTAGACGTTTTGTTCATATTATAAATTATACCATAAATACCCGAACACAAATAGCATTCTAGTGCCATGTAAAGTGAATGAGTGAGTGAGGATGGTTTTACGCCGCTTTTAGCAATATTCCAGCAATATAACGGCAGGGGACACCAGAAATGGGCTTCACAAACTGTACCCATGTCGGGAATAGAACCCGGGTCTTCGGCGTGACGAGCGAACGCTGTGCTATGCAAAGGCATTTTTCAAACCCAATAAATGTTATAAGCAATAAGTGTAGTGTTACCACGTTATAGTTATTAGAATGAACCCCTCGCGAGAGTAGAGCTTTGAGTAAATACATCGCGTACAAAGTCAAGGACGAAAGTAATTGAGGGACGTTAGTCTAAATGACAATGACGAGACCTATGATCGAACTGCAGGCGTTCAGCATATAAGATGCGTGTTCAAGTCTGATGTTACGTGATGTATGCTGGGTCAGTTTCACAATATTGCTTGTTTTTGTGTTCAAGCTTATAGAGAAATCACTTACATTATACATGGAAACGCTCAAAACAAAAACTGTTCAGGAAGCAGCGCATCCACGAGCGAGTTACAATGACAATGTAAGTTTCTTTTGTTATTTATATATCCAATCTATTTCACGAATAAACAAAGGACTCAAATACAATATCAAGCTATTTGTATTTAGATGATGTAAATCTTTTTTAAACCTATCTAGATCCATAATTCTTATCAAAATTTGAAAGTGCCACTTTCGTTCACAAAGGGAGATAATTTAGGAAATGTCAAGTTATGTTGTCTCATGGAACACGCCACAAGTTAACGTAAACATACATATAATGTAGTCCTCTGCTATCATTTTAAACTAAGTAGAGCTATTAAACTAATTTGTCTGATTTGATTTAAATCTGGCGGAGGATCGAAATATCTACATTGTCAATGTGTAAAATCTATTCAAGAACGTAGTTCGATGACGCTCGGCCTGTCTGACAGCATTGCTGAGAGTCAATTTATAGTATTATCCTTCACAGTGATATTATTGTTTGAATGGTCTCATATATATTTTGTGAACAAGAAATGGGTAAATGTACACTTAAATTTTTAAAAAACCAACATCAATTATTATTTTAAAATCGGTCCATTGAATGCAAAATTCAAAGATTATTGTAGTGAAAATGTCTATTTTATATTGATCAGTAAATTTCATTCAATGAAAATTTTCTGCGCAAATATATTGGAAAGTGAATTTTGGACAATATTAAAAACTTGTTACTTCTTAACGACATTTTAAACCCAAATGAGCATGTGAACCCATTTTTTACTTGATTTTTCAAATCGCCATTCTCGAAAATACGATGCAAAAATATGTGCCTAACTTTTGCTCTCAAAATATCAATAAATTGCTATATTTTATGCAATACATCTATGTCGTTAATCACCTGTTTTTAAAGAATGCAATTATTCAATAGACAACATTTAATCACTTGCCAAATATGTGTCTTTCAGTAATATAGATAACCTATGTGTTGTTTTGAAAACGATACCAATCACAATTACTTTTGCAAGAAAAACATTAAATATACTCTTTATACAAATATACTATACGCATATTTGATCACATGCTTTTCCTTGTTAAATCAATAAGATAAGCTGCCCCTGAGTTATTAATAAGGTCACGGTCATTACTATAGCCTGCCGACGCCTTCCGTTTTAATCCTTCAAATTATCGAAAAGGTATTATGTTTCACACTACTTCAGCATGGGCTCGGATAGAAATATATTGTAAGCTATCGATAGCTATTCGATAGTTATGTGGATCGCTGTCGCGATTAAGAACATTTCTAACGTGGTATCTTCGATGCGTTCTTCCTGTCTTTTCGAAGTGTCAATTTGAATCACACAGTTTAACAAAATGAAATGTCAATCTTTGAACGTAAAGCAGATTATTTGTTTGAAAAATATCTATGGCAAAGTATGCCGCCATCTTGGATGAAGATAACATAAACTTTTTACGACAGGTATGGGGCTATCTTAGATTAATGACAATCGTACGAAATCTTAGGGCTACGATAGTTTCGAAAATAGGCTACGACAGCCTACGATTTCCTTACGATAACTTTACGATAATTTTAGGGCTACGATCGTTTCGCAAAAAATCTAGCTCATTTTTATAGAAGTAATGCGTCTAAGCTGGAGCTAAAGAAGATACACTCATCTTAATACAAAAATGGGTGCCTCAACTGATACTGACACATTAAAAGACCAATTCATTCCAATAACCATGAAATTGAAAACGATAATGTCTGTATCTGCATCGTCTAATTATAAGAGATCTAGATATCGATGGATCTCAACTTGAGCTAAAACATTAAAAGTACAACTCATTTTAATAGGAAGTGGCGCGTCTCAAATGGAACAAATGCATTAAACTAACTCGGAATTGTAGGAAGTGGGATGTCACAACTGAAGCTAAAACATACGAGACGAACTGATCATGATAGGATTTCACGCATCTGAGCTGGAGCCAAAACATTAAAAGACGCACTCATTATGATTCATTCATTCACATTATTTCATGGTATAATCGGTCGTTGCAAGTACTATCAGCGACAGCGACAGCAACATCCCGGCATCAACATCAGCACAACGTCCGACTCGCCAACATCTTTCAACCTCCACCACTAAAGTCTCCATCTCAAACCTCCGACCCTACCACAATCCAACAAAGTCCTGCCCCCATTCTTCTATAAAAAAAATATAAGCGACAATTCCCTTACCACATTCAATAGAAATCTCTGCTTAAAGCAGAGTCGATTGTACGATTCCGACAATGTCATGAGCATGTGTTTATGAATCACTCGGGAAAAGTGATGATACCAGGTGTTCTCGAAAAGGTGAGCGTATCCTGCAGCACCGTTGGCACCCGTCACAAACACATGTCAAGGCAAGTTAATTGTTCACCTGAAACAACACGGGAACATACCCCACGCAGCTACCATACCTGTCGCCATTGCTGGCGCCAGTCGAGCCCCGACGTTCATTCAGCTTGGACCACACTCTATGAAGGTTCATACTTCAATGAACTCACCCAAAATGAAAGTCCATTCTTAAGTAAGTCCTAAAGGGAGCCCTGGGGGCAGAGCTGGAACCTCCCTCAACACATTACTTATATTATCTGACCTATTATCTACCCTCGCCAACTTTACAACTCTTAAAATTAGCAAGAGGATCAAAACATTAATATAAAATAGCATCCAATTTCAAAATTTATATTCCAAATTGTAAATCTATATGGACATAAATCCCTTAACAATAAAAGTATTACTAAACGGCACATTTTTTTCTAACTCGACCCATTTAGACAAAATAAATTCAAGAATTCACAGAGCCATTGCAACTTAACACCACAGTGATCAATGTACAAACTGCAAAACAACCGATGATATTTTCTGAATCGCATTTGTGTCATGCTTTAGTCTTTATTTTCGCAATTTAATAAACTTATATCAATCTACATATGTAAAAACATCATAAAGGTTTCGCATCAGTTTTTACATCTAAAATCGTGTGGGACGAGTGGTTTTAACAATTGAATTTTAACTATACAGTGTAGGATTTATTGACTTAACAAGGAAATACATGTGATCAAATATTTTTATGCGAAATTTAATATTTTTCTAGCAAAAGTAATTGTAATTTGTTTCGTTTTAAAAACAATACCTATGTTATCTATATCCTATTGAAAGACAAATATTTGATAAAATGTCTGTTGAACAATTGCATTCTTTAAAAACATGTGATTAACGGCATATAGATGTATTCCATTAAATATAACATTTATTGAAATTTTGACAACAAATGTTAAGCACAGATTTTCGTATCGACAAATCAAAAAACAAATAGGTTCCCTTGCTCGTTCGGGTTTAAAATCTCCTCAAAAAGTAGCATAGTTTGAACATTTTCCAAAATTCACTTTCCAATATAGGGGCGGTCGGGTAGCCTAGTGGTTAAAGCGTTCGCTCGTCACGCCGAAGACCCGGGTTCGATTCCCGACATGGGTACAATGTGCGAAGCCCATTTCTGATGACCCCCGCCGTGATATTACTGGAATATTGCTAAAAGGGGCGTAAAAAAACATACTCACTTACCTTCCAATATACAAGTATGTTCGCAGAAAACCTTTATTGAATGAAATTTACTTTTCAATACAATAATCATTAAATTTTGCATTCAAAACCCCGATTTTAAAATAATAATTGATTTTGGTCTTTTTAATTATTAAGTGTACATCTTTTTTGTTTAAAAAAATATAGATACTTGAGACCATTCAGACAATAGATTCGTTGTAACGTATAGGGTCTACGGATACGTATACATACTAGTAAATGATCCTCAGCAATGCTGTCAGACAAGCCAAACATTATCGAACTGCGTTCTGGAAAAAATTTGATACAATAACAATGTATTTCGCTCCTCAGTCAGATTTATATAAAAGACAATTCAGTTCATTAGCTCTATTTAATTTAAAAGGATAGAAAAGGACCACATTATATGTATGTTCACGTTAACTTGTGGCGTGTTCCATGAGACAACATAACTTGACAATTCCTAAATTATCTCTCTTTGCGAACGAAAATAAGTGTCACTTTTAAATTTTGAAAAGAATTATGGATTTAGAAAGATAAAAAAATTAATGACATCATCTAAATACAAATAGCCCGACAATTGATATTGTTAAGTCCTTTGTTTATTCGTGAAATATATTGGATTTATAAATAACAAAACAAACGTAACAAGCTCAGATTGTCATTATAAATCGCTTGTGGGTGCGCTGCTCCCTGAACAGTTTTTGTTTTGAGCGTTTCCGTGTATAATGTTGGTGTTTACTTTGTAAACTTGACTTTTGACATAAACACAAAAAACATGAAGTTTTGTCAAACTGACCCAAAATACATCACCTAACATCAGACTTGAACACGCATCTTAAATGCTGAACGCATATGCTGTTCGATCAAAGGTCTAGTCATTGTCATTTAGAATAACGTCCCTAACTCTCGTCCTTGACTTTGTACGCGTTGTGTTCATAGCATAAAGTTCTGCGCGCTCACGAGAGGACCATTTGAAGGGAAAATAGTGAAGTATCTTTTGGCACATTATTTCAATTCTAATAGCTAAAGTGTGGTAAAACTTCACTTATTGATTATAACATTTATTGGTTTTGAAAAATGCTTTTGCGTGGCACACGAATGCTATTTGTGTTTGGGTAGTCATGGCATCATTTTTCATAAGAACAAAACGTCTACATGTGGGACATATGTAGGATTGTACAGAATTTATCTAAAAATAGTTGCGTGTTTAACAGTGTGACCCGACAATGTGATCATGAATTCCTTGTCACTTCTCCATGTTGTTATTGCCAGCGGCTGGGAAATCCCTGTGACGTCATTGGGAAACACCCCGTTTTTTTCAATCTCTAACCCAAATGAGCTCTCACAGTTACGATAGCTAACGTATCCTTGTGCGATCTACGACAGGTTTACGATAGTTTCGAAAATCTATCTGTCTTAACCTTAAGATATCTTATCTTTGAACGTAAGGTGTTAAGATTTATCTTAGCTAAGATCGTTTCGAAAATCTTCTTTACGCGCTCTGTATACATCAAAATATAAAAACAGTCTAGCTTTACTCTTCAAGCCATTTAATGCATCGACAGTATTCCGGCGGCAACTTCAAATTTCATTATATCTTTGACAAAACATAATCCCAAACAAACCAATTGCCATATATACTGAATCTAAATATTTTGTTTTAAAATCTGTGTATGCATGTAGATATCGGTCAATGGGTGCAGGGGTTCAGCAAACTCTCACCTTGTGAAGATTTGTTGATAAAAATTCCTAACACCTAACCTCACCCCTCCCTGTTTCGACACTGGTACTAAGTTTGCTGTTGCTTACAGCGGTTCAAATTTACAACTACCCTCGTAGGAGTGAGACTGCTGAATCGACGGAGCTAAACTCGTTTTTATTGAAATAAAAGGTTTCACAAAGAAACAGCATGTATTGATGTTACTACACCTCTCATAGCGGAGCTGGACAATGTAGAGCTGCAATGAATGGTTAAAACGGTCATTTCCCAGCAAATATGTATGCATATGTTGTCTGCCAATGTGTGGAGGCGTTGGACAAAATTGGAGTTTCCAAATGGTATATTAACACTGCTTAATTGTGTTGAGGAAGCCGTTATGACGGCAACGAAACTGTTTTTTGTTTACATCACTGGTGTTGTGTGGAGAAACCATGTTAAAACGTTCGCTCCTGTGACGAAAATCCGGGTCTTGTACCCAAATTGGGTAAAACGTGTGCAACCCATCCTTGGCCTTCCCGTCGTAATGCGGTTGAAATATAATTATAATTGTGTAATGGGTTAAGTTGAAACACACACGACATAAACAGAATAAAATTTAGGATCAATGTATTTTATGTACATGCTGTATTCTTACTGTTATTATAGTGTTGGCTGAAGAGCGCGCACATATTGGACGCACAAATATGTGTTTCAACGCACTTGCGTAACATGTGTGGGTCTCGTGAACGCAATGACTGGACCATTATTAATTTCGGAATTTCATATCAAATGGCCACTGTTATTGTAAATCAAGCCGTACGTCTTTGCGTAAAGGTATTTATTGCCAAACAAGACAGCGAAGCATGTGGATCAACACTTGCGTTTGCTAAACCAAACCAATTTCATTATTCTCTCCCTTCTTATGACAAATACCTAAACCGGTTTCTTGACCTATATCTATTTTCGGTTTTGCATGTATGGGTCTGTGGGTTCGCTGTAGTAGGTCTTTCAGACCCTGATACAAATATATATCAAATGCAGCCCATGCAAGTCTATAATGTTTGGCAAGTCTAGATTACTGCAGTATCACTGGGCTCCCTTTTATCATATTTTTATTAAGATAACTGAACAACTGTTTTTTCTGTACGATATGTTCATTTCAGAGACTAGATGTTAGTCTAGGTTCGCTGTGGTCTGTGGGTTTGCTTCAGGCAATCAGGTGCCGGTTATTAAGCCGCTCGGATACCGTCGTAATTCTTTTAGCTTGATGATTGGTCAAAAACATCACGACCTCGTGTCAAACTAAAAATAGACAGACACATCAAGGGTATACTTCGGAACGTGGTTACAGTGATCCGCGAGACCAAGTGACCGTGAAGGGTGGTACGCTATATTATCGCTGTAGTTAGTTTATGACGGCTCGTAATGGCGCACGCTTACAAACTTATTAAAAATGGCAACTTATCAAAAATGTTTGTTGTTCATTGTTCAACTTTTATGTCACATAAATAAGGATTGACGGATGCTGATTTTCTTTACCGAGTTCGGTAAACAAAGTACCTGTCATTAGCGAATCTCACCGCCGTTAGGAAAAGTGGTTTACATCACTTCCTGTTTTGGATTGGGCATAATCAGTATGCATACGACAGAGGTTGGGTCAAGGGACAAATGGGTTCTTTTCTAATCAATTTCGATTTGAGGTAGGGGTAATTCCACTTCAAAAACATCCCAGAACCTATCATAAACAAGAGTCATCCGAAGATGACATATCCCCCCGACATGGCATGTCGGTAAACTGTGTGTACATGTACCTTCAAATGTATGAAGATTGGCAAGGAAATCCTTTTCCTTGATGCCAAAACCAGATATATAATGAAGGTTATTAAATATTGGTTCATGTAGCTCATTTTCTGATTATCTCAAATGTCAGGGGCTACAAATTAAAAAGATTAAAATCTATAAATAACAAACTGCACTACTAGTGAACATGATTGATATGTGCATAAAGTTTGGTGAATCTCTGTCGCATGGTTTAGAAGATATGCTCCAGACGAGGACATTACCCTAAGTTCATCAATTTTCAATTTAAATTGAAAAAAGAAAAAAATCTGTTAATAGCAAAGGCACCACTACATAACCTGCTTGATAGGTGTAAAAACTTTTGAGAAGCTACGTAAGTTGTATGGTTCGGGAGATATGGTCCGGACTAGAGCACTACCATCAAATTTCCTAAGTTCATCATATTTCCATGGAAACGACAAAAATATAAAATTCTAAAAATCTCTAAATAGAAAAAGGCACTTCTACTGAGCCTGATTGTTAAGTCTACCAAGTTTTGCGAAGCTAGGTTGTACGGTTTAGAAAATATGCTCTGGACAAGAGCAGTACCCTCAAATTTCCTAAGTTCATAATATTTCCATGGAAACGACAAAAATAAAAAATTCTAAAAATCTCTAAATAGCAAAAGGCACTACTACTGAGCCTGATTAGTAAGTGGTCCAAGTTTTGTGAAGCTAGGCTGTACGGTTTAGGAAATATGCTGCGGACAAACAATGATTACAGACGGACAGACAGACGGACAGACAGACAGACGGACGGACAGACGGACATACTGATGGCTACATCCCCCCGTCATTATATGTCCGGGGGGGGGGGGGGGAGATAAAAAGTGTGTGTATATAACGTGTGTATACTTGCTAGTAACCGCGACAAAGCGCAACAAGTCCTGTATTCGATCATGCGATGAAATATATCGCGATTTGCATAAGTAAACAGTCGACAGGGTGTGTGGATGACGAGATTTACCGATACCGTGATACTGTATATGATCAAGAATAAATGCAAACACTTGAAAGTAAGCGTTGTTTTGATCTAGCAGACTCTGAATATTTAGTCATTCTACAACAGACTTATCCAGCTGTTTATAACTCATTCTATATTTGTCATATTAAGAATTGCAAAACACATTTTGCCAGAACAGTTATCAGTGTAACTGACATGTTTAAACATTTATAGCACCTGAAAGATATTGACTAGAAAATTATCAAGGAAATGCTGGATCCCGAACACACTCTTACAAAAAAACGTTTGATATGCCAATTATGTCAGGACTCATTGATGTAATTGTCACAGTCACGACATGATCGCACTACTCAGTACGTAGCATCAGAACAGCCATTGAACTTGACTGAATCCATAAACTTCAAATCATTGGTAGATCTAGATAAAAACATTCACAAATATCTGTCCCAAAGACCCCTTACCAATGTAAGTCTAACATTAAATAATATGCTTCATTCATTGACGACATAGGACAATCTCCCCAAACCCCTCCACACACACGCGCGCGCGCGCACACACACACATACAGAGTGACAGAGTAACGCTCTTACGGGCTTCGTGCCCTGGTGCTGTTTTGTATCGAATATAACATCATATCATTTGCGAATCGTTACAGCCGCAGCAAGTATTTGTTTACATAATTATAGGTTCACCAACAGATTGTTTAATAACATATTGCTGCACTTACCATGTCGGTTTGTTCAACGTCCTCTCCAGAGTGAAAACATACGGCAGGGCAGGAAATCAAGCTGAAAAATGTTTCTTCGTGAAAAGTCTTCATAATGAACATGACATACCAAAACGCAGCGTTCAAAGTAGCGCGTGAATAATATAAACATGAGAAATAGGGGTCTAAGCCCATTGTAATCTCGATTTTAAATGAATTCTAAACCGCTTGTTGAAATTAATTTAACATGCACCGGTGCATTTGATAAAGTAAGCGTCGTCTGCTTCGATCCAAATCTGGATTACGCGCAGGACAAACTCGTGCACCGGAAGTGTTTCCCGATTGGCTAAACTCGTAACCATGACATCACGCGACTATTCTGGTGAACACCTGCATGAAATATACAACACTTCTAACCTGATCCGACATTTGTTTGTGTTAATAATCTTAACCGACAAAGCCATTGGCGGTGGGGTTTGTTTAGCGAGGTTAAAGTGTTGACTCGTCACACCAATTCACCACATGGGTACACCATGTAGAGCCGATTTTGACGCCCCTCTCATTAATATAGCTCGGATTTTGTTCCAAATTCGCAAATGATTTTGTAATAATATATGGTAATTTTTAGCGGTATTCATCATAATAGAATGGAGATGTAAGAGAGTGGATGGTCGACCATGACTTTGGCCAAGCGCCTTAACATTTTAATGCATTTTAATCATAATGATGATTATGAGAGAAAAATTATCAAAGAATTATGAACAATATGTATGAAGCACCACACGGGTCAAAACGTTAGGGTCAAAGGAGAGTATACCGAGTTGTTGTTTTCATGTAATGGACAATTATTGAAACAACTGTTGTTAAATTTGATTATGTCTATTTAACCATCACTCATTCCTGAAACAGTTTGTGAAAAGGAATCTGTGGCTGAATAATTTTGTGTAAACATATATTGGTTCGATGGAGACTGGGGTAGGAAATGAACTTGCAACCACATGACCCCCTAACATGTTTGAAATGCTATTAAGATAAGATATCAAAGATACCCATCAACGAAATTCATATAGTCGGTCTCTTAGAATGTATATATTGTGAGACCAAATCGCTGAGTTTCAAGTATCCAATGGTACAGAGGATAATGAAGGGTGGGGGGTGGGGGTGTGGGGGGGTGTTAGCCTTTGTGGTGGTTTCGTGAATTGCCGTAAAAGTGGACTAATGGGATCGCTGACGTGGTCGGTGCATATCATTATTATAATTGTCATCGGACCCATTTGATCGGATCGATGCTCATGATGTCAATCACTGGATTGTCTGGTCCAGTGTCGATTATTTACAGACCGCCGTCATATAGCTGGAATATTGCTGAGTGCGGCGTTAAACAACAAACCAACAAACCAACCAACCAACTGTGTGGATAGATGCTCATGATGTTAATCACTAGATTGTCTGGTCCAGTATCGATTATTGACAGACCGCCGTCATATAGCTGGAAACTGGGTTAGAATAGGTCTTCAGCAACTCATGCTTGTCGTAAGAGGTGACTTACGGGATCGGGTGGTCAGGCTCGCTGACTTGGCTGATGCATGTCATCGTATCCCAATTACGTAGATCGATGTTCATGATGTCAATCACTGGATTGTCTGGTCCAGTCTCGATAATGTACAGACCGCCTTCATACAGCCGGAATATTGCTGACTGCGGCGTTAAACAACAAACAATCTTTATCACATACAGGGGCGTGGATGGCCAATTCATCTAAGGCGCCGCAATTAGCTGTACGGGGGGCACGGGTGGCCCAGTCGTCTAAGGCGCCGCGATTCGCTGTGCAGTGTTGCGTCCCTTGGGCACGCCAGAAACCTATGATTGTGGGTTCGAATCCCGGTTCGCCCAGATTATGTTTCTAGGTTTGTCAGCGCCATACCCGTGCTCGTGGGTTTCAGCGAAGTGGTAAACGTCTGAGACCTGCATCACTTCGGGCTTTCCTACCACATTAAGCTGACACGCCGTGATATGACTGGAATACTGTTAAAAGCGGCGTTAAACCCAACTCACTCACTCACTCAATTAGCTGTACAGAGTTCCTTAGGCATGCCAGAAACCTATGATCGTTGGTTCGAATCCCGGTTCGCATCGATTATGTTTCGATGTTTCTCAGCGCCCTGCTCGTGGGTTTGACCAATGTGGGAAATGTCTGAGACCTTCATCACTTAGGGTTTTCATCCCCCACTAAGCTGACACGCTATGATATAACCGTAATACTGTTAAAGCGGCGTTAAAACCAACTTCCTCACTTAACTGACATATACAATGTTGGCAGTTAGTCGACCTGAATATTGCTGAATACAGCGTTAAAAAACAAACAAACAAACAAACAAACCCACATGGGTATAATGTGTGAAGCCAATTTCTACTGTCGGGCGCAGTGATATTGCTGGAATATTGTTAAAAGAGTCGTAAAACCGAAGTCACTCAGAAGATATTGAGAAGATATGGCGAAAAGGGTAAACAAGCTGGAGTAACGGAAAGGAGCTAGGATTAATAATCAGTTTTATATTGAAATATGCAAATATACTGCGACGTGCACAAACTTCTGTAGCTCACCTTTTTTCTGGAATATTTTCAAAATAATAAAACTATTTATAAACAATATTACCACGAAAATGCCAAACCTATCACCGGAAGTTTCAATACAACAAATATGCATTTTCCAGAGACACCCATACTGGTATCATAAGCAAAAACTCTAAGTTCATGATGATGCATTGAAAAATAAGTTATAATAAAACGTAATTAAGTCATAGTAAATAATGTCATGTTCTGTATGGTTTACATGGCAACGATGTTTAGAATCGGATCAAAATTCTGGTATCCAAATTTGCAGAGACACCAGGGTTTTACCGGGGGCAAAATATAGCACCCTGTACGCATAACAATTATGAATGGACGCAAATAATATCCATTGGACACACAGGGATATGGATGCTGGGATGATTAAATTGAAACTATAAGTTGGATTTGTATGATATTTCTGTATCAACGTTCGGACATTCCACGTCCGATTTCTTCACTCAGTCATTAAATTTCATTTCAAATAAGAAAATCCCTTTCCGAAAGAAGCAAAAGGCCTCACACATAAATTGTATATTTTCGCTGTTGGTACAGTGGTCACTAAGCTGATATCCGAATTTATCCGCGGGACCCCCAAAATTCATTACCGATTCCACAGGACTCGCAATTACACAGGCTTCGGTAAATCCCCGTGATACCTTTGCTGGGATGATCGATCACAGTCTCTGTCTTCATGCAGTAAACGTTCATCACGTGAGAGTATTGCTTCATATGGATGTCCGTTCCCGTTTTTTTCCAGGTGAACAATTAACTTGCCTTTGCGTGTGTTTGTAACGGGTGCTACCGGTGGGGAAGGATTCTATCACCTTTTCACGAACACCTGGTATCATTACTATTTGATAGTGATTCATGAACACATGATCATGATATAGTCGGAATCGTACATCTGCTTTTAGCAGAGAATTCTTATGAATATAGAAAGGGATTTGTCGCGTTTATCTATTATAGATACATAAAGGCTAAAAGGCGTTTACAGACAGATTGTTAGGTGATGTTGGCCTTCCGTTGAGACTGATTGTTTCTCGCTAAAGCCACACTCAGCAATATTCTCGGCCTGTACATAATCGAGTCTGGACCAGACAATCCAGTGATCGATGTTGTGATCACGCCGTCGGAGTACGATGACACGCAATGAACTAAGTATTCGAGTCTGGCCACCCGATCCACGAAGTCGACTGTACGACCACCATAGGTAACTGGGGACCTATTCTAACCTGAAAACCCCCGGGGCGTTGAGAGTGGTTGGTTGGTTTGTTGTTTAACGCCGCACTCGATAATTATCGAGCATCGATGCACGCAGTTTGGATCGATGACATGCATCAACCAAGTCAGCGAGCCTGACCACCCGATCCCGTTAATCGCCTTTTCCGACAGGCATAGTCGCCTTTTACGGCAAGCATTGGTTGCTGAAGACCTACTCTACCCCGGACCTTCACGTGGAGAGAGTGGTGGGGTGAAAGGGAGCGAAACAACTTCAGGTGTATGACGGT
Organism: Haliotis rufescens; assembly: GCF_023055435.1. NCBI lineage: Eukaryota > Metazoa > Mollusca > Gastropoda > Lepetellida > Haliotidae > Haliotis > Haliotis rufescens. Next base: position 14,636,906 of record NW_025963824.1, on the reverse strand, counting down.
TATGGGGTAGCAATGCCACATGCGAAAATGATTGGGTGTTTTGGTGTACAGATATGTATATATATGAATACTGTTGACGTCATTTATATGTTTGTTGCCGGAGTAAAAGTCTTAATAAGGGTTTTTGCAAAGAGTTCACACACACGCAACATGCTTGGTGATTATCGGGACTAACGACTAACGGGATCGGGTGGTCAGACTCGCTGACTTGGTTGACACATGTCATCGATCCCAATTGCGTGGATCGATGCTCATGATGTCAATCACAGGATTGTCTGATCCAGACTTGATTATCTACAGACCACCGTCATATACCTAGGATATTGCCGAGAGCGGCGTAAAACAACAAACCAACCAATTTTGCTAGTTTCACAATTTCGTTCTGTACCTACCGAGTTATGGCATTTGTGTCAAGCATGTAGTGTTTGTGTCAGGCATGTGGTATTTGTGTCAAGCATGTGGTATTTGTGTCAAGCATGTAGTGTTTGTGTCAAGCATGTGGTATTTGTGTCAAGCATGTAGTGATTGTGTCAAGCATGTAGTGTTTGTGTCAAGCATGTAGTGTTTGTGTCAAGCATGTAGTGATTGTGTCAAGCATGTAGTGTTTGGGTGTATGCTGACCTGGGATCCTCAAGGGCTTATTTAGCCTCTACTGTATGCCAAAAACTTATTGATCAGTAATACGTCAAAATCCACAGTGCATGCAACATATGTGTAAGCACAGTGTAACCACAATATTCATTACATCCACTCAAAGGCAAGGAAATCGATCTATCTTCGACTTGAGCAACATCTGTGTGACTGTACTCCGTATTACAGTAGAATCTGTGTTCGACGTGACTTCAATCAATTCGCTGTTGGGATCTGTCGAACAATCTCACAGGGAGGTCTGAACGATCAGTTGTGTTGACGGCTTGACGGGTAACGGTCTCTCTGTTTGGTAAGAGTAAGTTTAATCAACACTTTTGTCTGGATGCGTTCCGAGTGTGGAAGTGTCATTTTGAAGGGGATTGTGCCGACGACAGTATCAGGATATTCCCTGTTTGAAAGGGTTTCGGTGTTCCGCGTCCTGGAAGTGTTATATGCAAGGATTATGTCGTTGTCATTATCCAGATATTCCCATAAAATAGAGTTTCGATGATGCGGGTGCTGGATTGTTATATTCAAGGGATGCGTCGATGACAATAGTCCAGTTGTTCCAATCTGATTATTGGAGGACCGTTATAATTTCAGCTATGGAGGACACGCTATGCCAAAATGTGTTTCTATGTGACTTGCATCATAAAATGCCTGATGCAAGGAAATCGAGAACGTCATGCTTACATGACAGCTTACACTGAAACCTCTTTAGTCCGGCTTATTGTCATTGACGTCGTTAATGAATAACGACTTAACGTATTATTGCTATGTAGTGATGCCTGTCTATTTGTGAACGAATTTGACAGTATTTGTCCGGGGTGGCCGTATTAACGGGGTCATGAGGGGTCATGGCGTGATGGACATTTACACGAACTGTGGACAGGGACATAGCTTTACACAGGAACAGATATATTTCATCATGTCGGACTTTGGTTCTCTGTCAATGACAATCGTGTTGATGATATGACCTCTTCTGTTCCGATATTTCAGTTTGCGGAAGGCTAGGCTATAGAGGACACACGTTTACTGCGAAAACGTGTCAATTCAGAATAGCCACACAAGAAACAAAGGCTTCTACAAGTATTGATATATATCAGGATATACGTGTATAGCGGAACGTGTCAATATATAATAGCCACAAAAGGAAATCAGGAATTCTACAAGCATTGATATGGCGATATCAGGAAATACGTGTATAGCGGAATCTGCCAATACAGAATAGCCACACAAGAAACCAAGGCTACTTCAAGTATTGATATGGTGATATCAGGATACACGTGTATAGTGGAATCGTGTCAATATATAATAGCCACACAAAGCATCCATGACTACTACAAGCATTGATGTGAGAGAATCCTCCATTCATATAATACGTTCGAGGCTAATTCTGAAGCGGAAACAGCAAGTATTGATTTATTGTTAGGAACAATTGTTTTGATCTAATCAATTATACAATGTAATTGTGCTCAGCGATCGTATCTACCCCCAGGCTGCTAGATTATCCATAGGTATGACAGGCACGTGGTCCCGTGTATTGCCGCACAGGGTCTAAATTAGGCGAAGTTAAGCAACAACGTTGCGGAGAGTAGGTGGATGGGTGCAACTTGACTCGTGAGAGTTTCTTGGACTTCTGTCCAGCTCCACATTGAAACAATCGTTACATATGATGTCCTATGAGGCAAGAGACTGTTCAGCAGGATCATCAATGAGTGGGATGAGATGATAATGAGATGATAATGAGATGATAATGTGAGATGATGATGTGACTGCTAGCTTCTATTGCCATATTGGTAATATGTGTTGTACGTGTTGTATACTCCCCAGGGAAATAACAATGACATTCGAGAGCACACTGATCTATTGACCAGATACAAGAGCATACATGACTTGGTTGGTTGGTTGGTTGGTTGGTTGGTTGTTTAAAGCTGCACTCAGCAATATTCCAGCTATATGACGGCGGTCTGTAAATAATCGAGTCTGGACCAGACAATCCAGTGATTAATATCATGAGCATCAATTACATGACTTGGATCAGATAGGCCGGTTCACATATACTATATTCAAACTACTGAAAAGGCATATGTTTAAATTTGTCTCGGGAGATTTAGTTTATGTTAGTTTAGTCAGTTTAGTTAGTACTTTGGGACGAGTTTTGCAAGGTCAATTCAAACAAAAATTCAAAAAAGGGGTTCTATTAAACAAGGAAGAACTGTTCAGATGTTGTTCAACAGAATGACGTTTAAATCATTTTTACCGTATACATTTTTCTATATTGTTATCATTAATATAGTTATGTTTTCTCTTGTCATTTTTTACATGCATTGGAGCATGGGACAAACTACATCAAAACTTAAATCAGCGGACGCGAAATCGTGGGGCTTTCATTTTTCATTACATGCTCGGAACAAAAGCCGGTCAAAACATCGATCAACAACAAAATATCCCCATAATTTCATCGGTCGTTACTCCCTCAATAATCCACATATGTGTTCCAGCCTGGAGGTGGACCTTGTGTTTATCATAAGCAGTGCGTGTGATAATTTCAATCGCCGTGAAATTATTAGATCAACATTTACTAATCAAACATTCTTCAAGAACTACACAATAAAACTGGTATTTTTTGTGGGATTGACGACTTCCGGTAATACGCAGCAAATGTTAACCGCGGAACACCGGAACTATGGTGACGTCATACAAGGTCACTTCCTGGACACTTATCACAACCTTACTCTCAAAGTGACCACGGAACTGCAGTGGCTAGCAACCTATTGTAAACACACAAATGTTGTGGCAAAACTTGACGACGATACCTTTGTCAACACATATGCATTTTTTGAAAAATATTATCAAAGCAAATCAGGTAGAAATGTCATTTATTGCGACATAAACAGCCATGAGACAAGAATACGGCGACAGGGAAGATGGCGTGTTCCGACGAACGTTCTTAAGCGATATCAGTTCTATCCCTGGAAATATTGTCTTGGTTACGGAATGTTTATTAGTGGAGAGTTGATAACCCGGATGTATAAATCCACGATGTTCTCCCCATTCCTCTGGGTGGATGATGTGTATTTCACGGGGACTCTCACTTCACAGCTGACGTTCACATTTGTTAAAATTGACAGCAGTTATTTCAGGAAAGATTTAAAGTGTTTCCTAACACAGAACTGCTCTTTATTGTTTGCGGCGGGCAATGTTTCAATGTTTCCTTACTTATGGAAACTTACAACTTTACGACATCAAATTTATGTGTGATGGACATTGCATTATATAGAATGCATAACTATGTTTTGTCACATATTGTCACATTTGTTTCACATATTGTCACATTTTTGCCACATACTGTCACATTTTTGCCACATACTGTCACATTTTTGCCATATACTGTCACATTTTTGCCACATACTGTCACATTTTGCCATATATTGTCACATTTTTGTCACATTTTCGTGACATATTAACAAAGGGTTACCAGTATCAGATTTGACCTGTAGCTGTATAAAATAGCCTTGCCCCAAGGCTGTACTGAAAGAAAAGTCCATGGATGTGTGGTAATTCTATCCCCTCAAAAGGCAAGTCTAGATATGTTAATTGTTTGATAGGTATTACTTAGAAGTTGACGGATTGACACAATTTTATGGATAACAACTTCTTTAATACTGTAAAAAGCGACGTTTCGGTATAGATACTTATACCGTTGTCAAGCACTTATCCTCTATAATTAAACAGGATAAGTGATTATTGCTTGATGAGTTCATAGTAGGCAACTGTCCTGATCACATCATCAACTGGGACATCGTCCGAATCCTCTCCAACAACCTCCATGATTTCACTTAAAGAAAACTCACAGAAGCAGTCCACATTCGCCGCCACAAGCCATCAATCAACAGAGATCAAGTCTATTTCATCCCACCCACCTACTATGAAGTCATCAAGCAATAATCTCTTATCCTGTTTAATTGGCTTCATGTCAATTGATTTCTACCTATGTGTTCTCTGTCCATCGTGTTGTGACATTATTATCCGCTTGTTGTCAACACCTACCTATGTTATCCCCCTCATATCCACCTACTATATATATTCTGTACTAAGTCCCTCATTCAGTCTTACTTGACAACGGTATAAGGATCTATAACGAAACGTGGCTTTTTACAGAATTAAAGAAGTTGTTATCCATAAAATTGTGTTTACCTTGTCTAGGTATGTGGACAGTGTAATCTGAGGACTCCCTTCTCTAAAAGGGACAACTTGTTCTTATTATTTAATAATTATGGCCTTAGAGACTTGTGCAAGTCTACTGTAAGAACTGCTCGGTTGAAATAACTTTTATAACTTGTGCAAAATAAAACATAGTTTGTTGGGTTTTTTATATCGTTGTTTCAGTTGTACATATTCTGCTACCACACGGACATCCTGAAACAAAGCTATGCCATGGCTGATCACGATTTTAGGGGCGGTCGGGTTGCCTAGTGGTTAAAGCGTTCGCTCGTCACGCCAAAGACCCGGATTCGATACCCGACATGGGTACAATGTGTGAAGCCCATTTCTGGTGTTCTCCGCCGTGATATTGCTGGAATGTTGCTAAAAGCGGCGTAAAGCTATACTCACTCACGATATGAATATTGGATATTCGCGTAAACATGAAAAAAAGAATTATTTACCGAAAATGCCGTTGCCCAATTCAAGATGGCAACCATTGAAGTGGGATATTATGAGCGAACACTCTTGATTGACAAGCAGGAACTTGTTCTTGCTACGCGTCCAAGATTATTGCACTCATAGCGACGTGAATCCACGTGTGTGTGTGTGTGTGTGTGTGTTTGTGTGTTTGTACTAGTCCGGACTGATGCCGATTTATGGTGCTAGCTCACTGAGATACCATGCCGCAGTTTAACATGAATACCCCACTCAGACACAGTATACTGACTCCGAGCCGACCAGTCCTTGTTTTAGCCCCTTAATGCCGAGCGCCAGACAGGGTAACAACATGTACCATCCTTTAACGTCTTTTGGTATGACGCGGCAGGGGATCGAACCCGGACCTTCCGCTCCCCGGGCGGACGCTCTACCACTAGACCACTGAGGCGGTCCCATTGAATCAGGAAAGGACAGACATATCACATTGGGATTCGCACAACCTGATCTAAACCCACTTGAACACCTTTGAGATTACCCGGCCTCCTAGTGAGAGGGGGCAGAGTTGCGTCCCTTGGACACCCCAGAAACCTATGATTGTGGGTTCGAATCCCGGTTCGACCCGATTATGTTTCCAGGTTTAAGCACCATACCCGTGCTCGTGGGTTTCACCGAAATGGTAAACGTCTGAGACCTGCATCACTTCGGGCTTTCCTCCCACATTAAGCTGACACGCCGTGATATAACTGGAATACTGTTAGTGGTGTTAAACCCAACTCACGCACTCAATCAATCCAAGTGAGATCTAGAGACCGTCCTGTTCAAAACCTGAATGAACTGCAACATAAATGGCGGAGGATCCTAATATTGAAAATCAGTCGTCTGCTCTGCTGCATGAGGAGACGCCTCGGGAATTTTATCCGTGAGAGGGGTGGATACTCCCGCTAATACTGATTGCAGTCAGTGCTTACTTGTTTGATTGTTGTTTAACGCCGCACTCAGCAATATTACAGCTATATGACGGCGGTCTGTAAATAATCGAGTTTGGATCAGACAATCCAATGATTGATATCATGAGCATCGATCCATGCAATTGGGATCGATAACATGCATCAACCAAGTCAGCGAGCCTGACCACCCGATCCCTTTAGTCGCGATTGCTGTTAGAGGGGATTCCTGGGTTCACAATTATTGTTTTTCGCTGCATAATCTGACAGCCCGATTCGTGGTGTGGACTGGGTGCTGATACTTTTCAGCGATGTTAAAATGACTTCTTCGCATGATGCCAATAAATCGTTACCGATTGCTCGTGTCAGCGTCTTTATTTGTGTGATAGTACCATGGCTTTCGATCGTCTGTCTACTACTCTTTTGTCGCGTTTCCAAAAATGAATCACAGTCATTTTTTAACATACCTGAAAAATGAGTGGTGCATAATTAATTAATTAAACTTCATATTAGAAACAGGGCTACTTCCAGGCTTGGCGGGGGCGGTCGGGTAGCCCAGTGGTTAAAGCGTTCGCTCGTCACGCCGAAGATCCGGGTTCGATTCCCGACATGGGCACAATGTGTGAAACCCATTTCTGGCGTCCCCCGCCGTGATATTGCTGGAATATTGCTAAATGCGGCGTAAAACCATATTCACTCACTCACTCACTCCAGGCTTGGCGCGTCCTTGTACTGGAGTGCTTGCCATTTTAAACAAAAGAAAGAAGAATTTGTGTAAATATATTCACGAGTGTGCATTGTAAAATAGTTTAATTTGTACTTAATCCTTTTCGGATCTCGCTAAACACTCTGACACCATATTTAATGTGATAATATTGCGAAAACTAAATCACACGATAGCATCAGGAAATGTTGTGCTTTGTCCTACGAGTTGGATATTTCTTTACAAGCTCTTGTCTACCCAAGTGTTGAATTAAGTTTAACAAACCAAATGGAGAGGCTAATTCAGGTTGCGAAGTCAGGTTTCTTAAAAGGGCGTCGAAGTCTTTCAAGCAATTACTCTCGGGACAGATAAATCTAACAGGTAAGATTACAGCAAAACATAGTTTTGATACCGTAAGTGATATGAAGTCAATGCTTTGACACCTTTAGGTTTTTTTCCTGAAAATTAACCATTGATGTACTTTTCCAGACAAAAGAGCATCAGTACTGCTTGTCTCAATAAAAAAGTATTTATATGAGCCTCCCAAATACAACGCCGTAGATTTGGTCTTCAGCAACCCATGCTTGCCGTAAAAGGCGACTATGCTTGTCGTAAGAGGCGACTAACGGGAACGGGTGGTCAGACTCGCTGACTTGCAATTGGTTGATGCATGTCATCAATCCCAATAGCATGGATCGATGCTCATGATGCCAATCACTGGATTGTCTGATCGAGACTCGATTATTTACAGACCACCGTCATATAGCTGGAATATTGGTGAGTGCGGCGTTAAACAACAAACAAACAAAAAAGATCATGTTTTGCTCAATTCTTCAAGACATAATGTGTATTAATCACAGTCTGGAAAATTGTTGTGCTATTTAAAATTTAAATACAAATTCTGGATGACTTTTACAAATCAGCAGAACACTTGTTTGAGAAAGTATTGCCTACAAGATATATATAAGGATTGACTGTGTATTTTATTCGGTTCATTGACGTATGAATAGAAAAACCGATGTTCAAAATGTATTAATCTCCGTATCAATGTTGATAGGACCTGTCAATCAAGGCAAGAGGCGAGAAGAACTGCAACAGTCAGACTGTAACGAACCGGAGGAAATATGTCCGGGAGAAAGCGACTGTTTCAAATGACATGATATTTACCGCCAGATTCAAACATTAGGTCCCTGAGAACGGGAAGACACAGTTGGAAAAATGCTAGTTAGAAATGAAATCCGAAGACATGAAAGTTGTGGAACCGAGGCGAGCGGGAAAAAAACAGGCGAGCGAGCCTGCACGTTTGCTATTTCATTCATTCTCGGCCTTCGGTTTCAAAGGGTAGTTTGGACAATGAATATGCACGAAAGTCGCTAAATGTCCTGTGCATGACGATACACGTAATATTGGGATTCCCCGACATTCCGTAGTAATTAAAGTAGTCGCCTCGGTGGGCGCGGCTTAATTCTTTACATTCATTGGGAAATGAATGCAATAACACGTGACCATTTCGGCTAATCAGAATGCAGGAATTTCAATGAACACAACGAAAATTTAATTCCAGGCGACGGGAATACATACAGTTTGTTTGATTCATACCTCAATGAACCGATAAAATACACAGTCAATCCTTAAAATAATAAATTGTTATTGTGTTCATTGAAATTACTGCATGTCACTGCAGTATGTGCTCACATCCCTGGAATATTTATCAATCTCGTCATTTCGTTCATTGAGGTTTGAATCGAAAACCCGATGTGCAAACTTTTGTTTGCGTCGCGGATTCTTTGCACATCAGTTTTTCGATTCGTACCTCTCAATGAAGCGAAAAAAGTACACAGTCAATCCTTAAATGAAGCGAACAAAATACACATTCGATCAATCCTTAAATATATCAAAGATGTTTAAAATATACAAACTTTCTTTCGGTATTCACGGGAATCCACTTTAAACACCATTATTAAATATTCTAAAGTTTAATTTAAGAAACACGTACACACAAAAGAAAACATTTGGAAATACTTAATAGGAAATAAAATTAAATTTCGTGTTGCCTTGGCAAAGTTCGGGCAGGTGTAGCTCGCACCACTTGATTAGATAATGTGTACATGCCAAGAAAACATAGACGATGTTTCATTTGTTTGTTTGTTGTTTTACGCCGCACTCAGCAATATTCCAGCTATATGACGGCGGTCTGTAAATAATCAAGTCTGGACCAGACAATCCAGTGATTGATATAATGAGCATCGATTCACGCAATTGGGATCGATGACATGCTTCAACCAAGTCAGCGAGCCTGACCACTCGATCCCGTTAGTCGCCTCCTACAAGTGGAATGCATTTTATATTGACATGTAATGCATAGGAACATCTGCATAAACTATATATCCCAAACTATTATATATACTATTTTATACAATCGTAATTGGCTAAATTTGGTCAACAATCTTGACATAATAAAAACAATGGCAATGTTTATCTTCAATGCAAAGGTTGAGTGAGTGAGTGGGTTTAACGTCGCTTTGAACAGTATTTCAGTTTACAGGGTGTTAGTTGAATGTGTGAGGAAAGCCCAAATTGAAGCAGGTCTCATACGTTTTCGTCTTTGACGATGCACAGAACCACGGGTATGGTGCTATCAAACCTAGAAACATAATCAGGGCGAACCGGGATTCGAACCCACTTTCACAGGAAATAGCGGCGCCTGGGCCATCCGTCCTCATCGCTTCACCCCATGCAAATATTGAGAAAGTGTAAAATATAAATGCTTGCATGTGCCAATACACTCTGATGAAAAAGATCAAAAAGCGATCGACATGATTCCGTTCTAGCCAAGTTGGTGCGATGACGTATGTGATTTGATGCAGTGCCGTGCGCGAGACCTCTATATTACCGATACGGCAAATCGGATTATATAACCAGTTATTTGTTTTTATCTACATTTAAAAAACGAAAAAAGACTCAATAATACGTTAGACAATTTATACCATGGAAACGTTTGTAAAATATCCCATTGCTCCAGAATGAATGATAAACTTGCAACATAAAATCTTCGCATTTCTACATATTAGCCTATTGACCAATATTTTCTTGAGTATGGTGCGCACACAAGTTCAATGCCCATCCTCCTCTAGGGGATTCAGTATTTCTGACAAAAAAATCACTTCACTCACACAAGTAATTCATAGTTAATGTGCTAAAAAAGCAGTGAACTGGTTGTTCTAAAATAAACCTGAAATATTGCTATTATTAATAAAATGTAACAACTGAGTATTATTATTAGTAGTATTAGTAGTTTTATTATAGATATTATTATAATCATTATTATTATTATTATTATTATCATCATCATCATCATCATCACCATCATCATCATAATTATTGTTATCATTATTATTATTATTATTATTCAAACAGTATTTAGGCTTCACTTTATCGCCATTTAAGTCATGCGCTTTTTGAACTGCACCGAACTCCAAGTCCGGCTTTTACAGTTTACGCGATTACCTCCCTTTACCCGATTCTAAACATCACCACGTGCGGTCGACGACAAGTAAACAAACACCGGTGCATTGCATCCTGCCTGACAATCGTCAGCTGTTGATTCCAAGAGATTGATGTTGTTGGTAAGAGGTTGTATGAAACTGACACAACACCATGCAATAACCTAGACAGAGAAAGAAATATATACTAACCACTGCGAAAGTAGATTGAGATTTGTTCCGTGCATGAAGTTTATTTTTAGAGATTTCAGTTTTGGACTTCCGTCCAGTTTAATTAGAGCTGCTTTGCAATAACTTTTTGAATGGTACTACGTATGAATGAAGGAGTTGGTGGATGAAGTTGTCGACGGCGTTGTTGGAGTCTGGCGACGTTGTTGGAGTCTGGCGACATCATATGTTGGGACCAGGCTAGACTAACATCTATAGTCTCTGAAATGAACATATCGTACAGAAAAAACAGTTGTTCAGTTAAAAATATAATAAAAGGGAGCCCAGTGACTCTCTTCATTTTCAGATACTGATACTGGTGTAATCTAGACTTGCCAAACATTATAGACTTGCATGGGCTGTATTTGATATATATTTGTATCAGGGTCTGTAACACAGAATAGGACCAGTGCAGTGTTTGAAATAATTCTAAAACCCATGAAGACAGTCACGAAGATGACCAAATGTTGCCTATCCATCTTCAAAGTTACCTGCCCGCATTTAGACATTATAAATATGGAAAAATCGTGATAAATACGCAACAAATTGTGTCTTGATTCAGTTGAAATAATTCAAAATTGTGAAGTCTCTGACCTTTCCCTTTCTTAATGTCAGGGGCAGTGTGCCCAGTTGTGTAAGATGCTGCAATTTGATGTGCAGACTTGCATACCTTAGGCATGTCAGATAGACCCGTGAAAATCCGGCTTAGAGTTGGACTTCAGCAACCCATGCTTGCAGTAAGAGGCAAATAACGAGATTGGGTGGTCAGGCTCACTGACTTGGTTGATGCATGTCATCGTTTCCCAAATGCGTGGATCGATGATCAATATATCAATCACTGGATTGTCTGGTCCAGACTCAATTATTTACAGACCAACGTCATATGTCTGGAATATTGTTGAGTGTGGCGTTAAACAACAAACAAACAAAAGCAGGTCAGATGCAGTAAGTGATTTCAATTCCCAGATTTGCCCTGATTAGGGTATTAATGCAAATGTGCATCCAGTACTCACAAATGAGGAGAATATACGCAGAAAAAATATTACACAACCGATAGGAAGCACAATAATATTCTTTGTATCTCCAGAGCATCAAGAGCAGTTATGGGTGTTTGTTAGAGCTGGGACGGTACTCGGGTCAGGTGGGTACTGAGTAGGACCCGGGTACCCACAGGACTAACCAGCCCGTGGTTAGTCACATGGTATTTTATTTAATGATAAAAACTCACTATATAACTACAAGGTTACACGACAATTTTAAGTCTCTAATGTTCGCATTTCTTTTTGATTATGAACACGTTCCTTCTGACTTATATATGTTTGAACAAAGCTAAAACTTCAGTCAACTTCAGTGTATGCATGACCACATGGTTTTATATGTGTATCTACATTCTGCCAGCGCTATTGTAAGACTATTCTCAATCTGACATTTTGTACCTATCTCTTGACACCAACAGCGGGTACGCAGGTAGGGTCAGAAATAGGGGTGTGGGTACCCGGATAATAAATTTGGACTCGTCCCAGCCCTAGTGTCTGTTATTTCATCCATCAATCATGACCACTGTCCACAGGATCATTAATTGATTCCTGGCTCCCCAGTAACTAACAAAAACTTGCAATACACTACACCATTTCATTATTTTATAGGATCCTTAAAATTAAGAATTGGGGTCTCCTAAACTAACACTTAAAATAAGACCGCCTCCGTGGTCTAGTGGTAGAGCGTCCGCCTGGAGAGCTGAAGGTCCGGGGTTCGATCCCTGGCCGCGTCATACAAAAAGACGGTACTTGTTGTTACCCTGTCTGGCGCTCGGCATTATGGGGCTAAAACAAGGACTGGTCGGCTCGGAGTCAGTATACTGTGTCTGAGTGGGGTATTCATGTTAAACTGCGGCATGGTATCTCAGTGAGCTAGCACTATAAATCGGCATCAGTCCGGACTAGTACAAGCAGACACACACACGTGCATGCACGTCGCTATATAAGTGCAATAATCTTGGACGCGACGTTAAACCCCATTTCACCTCACCTCACCATTAAAAAAATTGTATTTTTTTTTAAAAGAATCTTTCCTCTTCTGCTCTTTTCATGTGGAATCAAGGAAACTAGACTTGGTTTACTTTGATCTAGACTTGCCTTTGCTGTTAGTAAAATAGACAGATAGATTCCACAGTCATAGCACAGGGCTAGCCCTGGAGCCCTACTTTCTGACTTTCGGACTGATGCCGAGTCAAGGTAATCTGGCCCTGATTATGTAATGTTATGATAAAACTAAATTACTGTTGAAATCAGCATTCACCAAAACTCGCTTGTATGATTGAATTGTTAAAAACGACTTTGTAAACATCTCTGAACAGCTTCTAGATTGAGACTAAACAATTGCTATAAAAACATGATTACTAGCTATATATATATTTTAGCATGAGCTGTATAAATAGACTCAACAAACAGGGGAACAAGCTTTTAGCAGCATATAATTGGAGAAGTGAAAATGTTAATTAAATTATTCATTCTCTCGCCTTTTCCTCCTAAAAATAATAGGTCTGTGTGTTGCCATGGCAATGAACATGCAATGTGTTGACCACATGATAGTCGGACCCAGTGACCGACTGGCAGTTACTTCCACCTCCCTGTTTGCTATTTCTGAAGCAACTTGCTGTTCTTTTTACCTCCCTGATATAAGAATATAAGGACATCCTTGATCTGTATTAAGAGTTTTTTTCATAAAGGTGTTTTTAAACACCAGCTGATTTTATCTAACTTTACTTCATTCCACTCTGGGAATGAACACAAAAGAGGATCTAGCTTTCCATTTACATCCTATAGATAGTCTTCAGCAACCCATGCTTGTTGTGAAAGGCGACTATGCTTGTCGTAAGAGGCATCTAACAGGATCGGGTGGTCAGGCTTGCTGACTTGGTTGAAGCATGTCATCGATCTCAATTGCGTGGATCGGTGCTCGTGATATCAATCACTAGATTCTCTGGCCCAGACTCGATTATTTACAGACCGTCGTCATATAGCTGGAATATTGCTGAGTGTGGCGTTTAACAACAAACCAACCAACCAACCTATAGATTGCAATAAGTGCATATACATGTACCTGCCAAATTCACACTTTTCTGTTGAAGAATATTGGCAAAAACATCCGAAATCTATCACTGTGTTAAGAGTTTTGCATTAAAATATTTTTAATGGTATTTAAGTACGACAATAATTTATCCATATGTTGGCGGAATGTTCATCACATCTGGACCAGACATTCCTTTGATTGACATGAGCATCAGTTCACACATTTGGGATACTATAAGACAGTCAATAATAGCCCAGGGTAGGGCTGGGACAAGTCCAAAATTACTACCCGGGTACCCACCCCCCTATTACCCGACCCTACCCGGGTACCCACTGTAGGTCTCAAGAGATAGGTAAAACATGTCTGATTGGGAATAGATTGACCATACACCTGTCAAAAATAATTTAGATACACGTATAAACCCATCTGGTCATGCATACACTGAAGTTGACTGATGTTTTATCATTATGAAAACATATGATTGTAACTCTAACTTTAACAGAAGCTTACAATAGTTGTAGCACTAAGATTGCTTTGTGCAAGTGGACCGTATCTCCGTGAATCTAACTGTTGTTCATCATGTGACACTGTGAAGCCCGTTTCTGGCGTCCCCGTCGTGATATTGCTGGAATGGTGCTGAAATCGGCGTAAAACCATACTCACTCAAGTGAAGCATTGCAAGTGATATGAGAGAAGGAATCTGATTGGTCAGTAGGAAGGACATAGAAGGGACATTACTCATTGTTTGTTTGTTGTTTAAAGCCGCACTCAGTAATATTCCAGCTATATGACGGCGGTCTGTAAAAAATCTAGTCTGGACCAGACAATCCAGTGATTAATATCATGAGCATCGATCCACGCAATTGGGATCGATGACATGCATCAACCAAGTCAGCGAGCCGGACCACCCAGTCCCATTAGTCGCCTTTTACGACAAGCAGAGTCACCTTTCACGGCAAGCATGGGTTGCTGAAGACCTATTCTACCCCGGAATCTTCACGGGTCGTATCACATCCGATTGAGCCCAGTAATTCTAGCACAGTTCGGCAAGGGTGTAAACTGGATCCGATCTAAATCCCTGATATACATATCTAGGTCACTGGGCCATGTGTTCGACAGTTGCCATTTTGTGGTTTAGCATGCCCTTTGTAGGTCTTACGATCCAGGTTAGAATTGGTATTCGGCATTTCATGCTTGTTGTAAGAGGTGACTAACGGGATCGGGTGGTCAGGCTGGCTGACTTCGTTGATGCATGTCATCGTATCCCAATTGCATGGATCGATGCTCATGATGTCAATCACTTTATTGTCTGGTCCAGACTTGATTATTTACAGACCGCCTATGCTGGTCATAAGTGGCTAGTAATGGATCGAGTGGTCAGACTTGGTGACATTGGCCCTGTTCCACAAAGCGATCTTAGTGCTAAGACTGCCGTAAGTCTATGTTAAATTATGGGAGTTACGGTTGTCTTAGCGCCACGATCGCTTTGTGGAACGGGGTCATGGTTGCTTGTTATCTACCCCGATAACATGGATTATTGCGCATAATATCAATCACTGGATTGTCTGGTCCAGACTCAGATTTTTTACAGACCGCCGTCATATGCCTGGAGGGGCGGTCGGGTAGCCTAGTGGTTAAAGCGTTCGCTCGTCATGCCTAAGACCCGGGTTTGAATCCCGACATGGGTACAATGTGTGACGCCCATTTCTGGTGTCCCCCGCCGTGATATTGCTGGAATATTGCTAAAAGCGGCGTAAAACCAAACTCACTCACTCACATATGCCTGGATTATTGCTAAGTGGGGTTTTGAACTACAAACAAACCAAAAAGGAAACACATTTTAAACAGAAAACACTCTAAAAGGAGAATATAATTGCCAAGAAGCTATTCTCAAAACTTTTGAGTTTCATCAAAAGTTTTAACCAAGTTTGTTCTCTATCACTTTATCTCTGATTGTATGGTTTAAATATGTGTTGCTACCACCCCCCCATATTTGTCGTTCTAAGTGGCCAAGCAGGGATTGATTTTGCTGTATGTAGGCAGCACCAGTGCAGCTAAAACATTACTAGTGCAGGTGACATTTTTTGCCAGGTTGCACACAGTGCAGGTAACAGTTATATTTGATAAAAGTAGAAAACTGAATTCTTTTAGAAATGGCTGCAAATCTTTATGAATCCAGGAAATAAAAGTTTTTGAAAATAGTGAAATACACAGTTTGTCTGAATGCAGTGAACTTGTAGAACTAATTCTTCACAATTACCACTAGAACAGTCACTCATGAGGGGGTCGGGTAGCCTAGAGGTTAAAGCGTTTGCTTGTCACGCCGAAGACCGGGTTCGATTCCTGACATGGGTATAATGTGTGAAGCAATTTCTGGTATTCCTCTCCATGATATTGCTGGAATATTGCTTAAAGTGGCGTAAAACCACACTCACTCACTCACTCATGAGGTTACAGTCACATCAAACAGACACTTCTTTTTGAAGTTGTTTACTGGATATCATGTGAAAAGCCACATGCAGATTTACCCAAAATAATATACTAGAGGCTCGCTGACTTTTTTTGCCATTTTTTAGTATGTCAAGATTGTTGACCAAATTTAGCCAATTACGATTGTATAAAATAGGATATATATAACAGTTAGGGATATATAGTTTATGCAGATGTTCCTATGCATACACAATAATATATAATGCATTCCACTTGTAGTAGGAGGCGACTAACGGGATCGGGTGGTCAGACTCGCTGACTTGGTTGAAGCATGTCATCGTATCCCTATTGTGTGGATCGATGCTCATGATGTCAATCACTGGATTGTCTGGTCCAGACTCGATTATTTACAGACCGCCGTCATAAAGCTGGAATATTGCTGAGTGCGGCGTTAAACAACAAACAAACAAACAAACAAACAATATTTAGAGCTGCAGGTAAGCTGCATTACCTAAGAAAAAAACTGCATTATCAATTTTCAGTTATATACAAATACACATCTGAAATTAAAAAAACAACTACAGTAGAACACGGATATAACGAACTACTAGGGACCAGAGAAATCAGTTCGTTATATCCGTTGTTCGTTATACACGTTTTTTCATTTTTCGATTTAGATACGAAATGTGTAGTCTGTGATTTTACTTTGGCCTCGTTTCGCTGACTGCATTCTTGAAACGGCATCGTTCAGATCCGCCAAGCTGTCAAAAACTGTTTGGTTTACAGACAAGATTACATGTACAGGTAAGATTAACACAATGCAAATTTAACAAGGTTGATCCGTCACCACTGATTGTATCGATTCGCCGCCATTGTTTTGATTCGCCGGTGATTGCATACAGCCAATTGTCAGTGACACTTGACACTGAGTGAGATTTCTCAGTTCGCTATACACGTCGCTAATAAGTGATAAATGGGCTTGTCGGTGATCAGGTATCAGTTCGCTGTATCCGTTAGTTCGCTATAGAGAGTTCGTTATATACGTAAATTTTATATGATTATATAGGAGATAAATCGGGGATTTTTTAACAGTTTGTTGTATCCGTTTGTTCGCTATATCCGTGTTCGTTATATCCGTGTTCGTTATATCCGTGTTCGTTATATCTGTGTTCTACTGTATACGATAACAACTATGTTTCCCTTTGAACTTGTGTACCTGTAATCTTCACAGATCGTTATTTCCTCTTTTCACAACTAGACTGTAGTGAATAATGCATAAAAAGGCGCTAGGTCATGTATGTATCGCTGGGGCGGCACTCGAACAGATACTAATTGATAGAAAATACAAGAGTCACCTTAAACAACATTTGAAACAGAATTATTTAAAAATTGTCTATTGGTGTAGAAATACCCAATAGGATGGGTCCACAGGAGTAGAAATCTATTGAATATGCAAAGGATACTATTAATACCCAATGGGGGCATGGGTGGCCAAGTTGTCTAAGGCGCCACAATTTGCTGTGCAGAGTTGCGTCCCTTGGGCACACCAGAAACCTATGATTGTGGGTTCGAATCCTGGTTCGCCCCAATTATGTTTCTAGGTTTGTCAGCACCATACCCGTGCTCATGGGTTTCACCGAAGTGGAAAAACGTCTGAGACCTGCATCACTTCGGGCTTTCCTCCCACATTAAGCTGACACGCCGTGATATAACTGGAATAATGTTAAAAAAGCGGTGTTAAACCCAACTCACTCACCCTCACTCAATTAATACCCAATGTGAATGTTAACTTGTCAGTAAATACTCAATGCTTCAGAAATGTACAGACCTCAAAGTTGGGACTAAAACGGTCGCCAATGTGACCTAATTTTCAACTTGTCTACAGTCTAAAATTCAGGGGTAGCCAAATGACTACCTTGAAAAATATCTTGTGGGACTAAATTCTACTGCTACACATATTTAGACACAAAAATAAACATGTCTGCTACTAATTGTACTCGGAAATAATTCCTCCTAAAGTCAACAATGACACAACATACATAAATATTAATGTAATTAGTATTTTATTTTAGTTGATAGTTTATTGGATAAGCAAGGATATACCTATATAATCTACAAACATAAATTGCATCATTTGAGTCACAAATAACAAAACTCAAGTATAGTTTCCACTAATATACAATAATAGTTATTTGATTAAAGATAATTTCAAATGCTTTTGGCTACCTACACTATTGGCTTGACTTCTTAATTTTGCCACTGGCTACCTGGAAAAAAACCACTTGTAGCCATACAGCTACTTGGTAAAAAATTAAACTTGGAGGCCTGAGTGTTTTTGGAGCCCTGAATAATATAATTACATCAAATCCAGTAGTTGTATACTACTACTGGCAAACTTGATACACACTTGGGTAAATCCTGATATACTGCGTGGATATACCCTTCATTTGTGTGTGACCTTGAGTGACCTTGACCCCCCTGCACTCGCCCCCACATGTGAGAGGAGGGGGGGGGGGGGGGGGGGGGGGTCTAGTCTGGTGGAATAGATACAGCCTGCTCCCAGCATCACACCACACATCCTTATCCAGGGCTAATGTGTGTACGCTATGGCACAGCACAGCACAGGGAAATGATTCACTCGTGTCGTGGTCATTTCTTTCTTGTTCAATTAGTTGTAGGACTGATTTTGTTATTTAGATTTTTTTTAGATTGTAGATATCACAGAATATATATTTTATTGTTATTGTGTAAAATAAAAAAATACCTGCAATATCAAAAACATTCAGAGGGGGGTGAATGAATGAATGAATGAATGAATGAATGAATGAATGAATGAATGAATGAATGAATGAATCTCTCACAACATGTCATACTAAGTGTAGTATCCTTTTAATGTGTAGTTATTGTATGAAACATTAACTTAATATTTAGATTGAGTTTCATATTATACAAACTACCTGCAATATCAAAAATATTTTATTCAGAGGAGGCTTATTGTAATGAATGATTGAATGAATGAATGAATGAATGAATGAATGAATGAATGAATGAATGAATCTCTCACAACATGACAGACTAAGTGTAATATCTTAATCAGCAGCTATTGAATGAAAATTATATTTAGATTTAATTTTGTATTATATGAAATACAAAACTGTTATTTCACCCTTACTCTGTAACTTGTTTAATAACCCATTACCGAGTTCATAAAAATCATATGTGCACTCGTGCAAATATTACTTCTTATGCACCAGTATTTTATTTCTGTCATCCAGATGACTTTGTTGACGTCGTTCGAATCTTATTGTGATGTAAGGTCAGAGGAGAAACGTCAAAGCTTAAGATTGTTGACGTCATTCGACAGTTGTGGTTTTCTTGGACAGTGGTGACGATCACTGCATTTTTCGAAAGGGGAGCTCAAAAGGATTAAGAAATAATGGGTAATTAGGAAATTATTACACTCACATGTGTGTCATACTGATTGTACCAAACTTGTGTAAGAATGCATGTATTACCCACGCTCTCGCTCAGGAAATACAAGAATTCTGACACATAAAACCAGTATGACACACGTGAGTGTGATCTTCTCTGTGTAGGGAGGTCGGGTAGCCTAGTGGTTAAAGCGTTCGCTCGTCACGCCGAAGACCCGGGTTCGATTCCCGACATGGGCCCATTTCTGGTGTCCCCCGCCGTGATATTGCTGGAATATTGCTAAAAGCGGGTAAAACCTCACTCACTCACTCACTCACTCACTCTTCTCTGTGTATTGCTGATAATACTGTTACAATAGTGAGGGATGTCATCGGTACCCCATAAAACTAACTTTTAGTCTCTGAAATGAACATTTTACAGATAAAAACAGTTGTTAAATTATTGTTATGAAATATAATATAAAGGAGCCCAGAGACTTTCTTCATTTTCAGATATTGCATGTATCTAGACTTGCCAAATAGTATAGACTTGCATGGGCTGTCTTGGATATATTTATTTCAGGGTCTGTATGAAAGACTACGTGCTATAGATACTGTAAGATGTATAGCTTTATAGTACATGTAATAGGTATTCTAATGTTATTTCCCGTTATTATAAGTACATGTACAAATAAGGTAGGTTTCAACTGTTTTTAAACAATTTATATTTTTTACCTTCATGCATGTATTTTGAAGTCAAACTGAATTTGTGCTTTAAAAAATGTTGATACAAAACGAGATGTGAGCTTGAAAAAACTCAGAGTAAAGAAGTTATATCATTGGGTAAGTTTTAACCGAATCACCGGTAGATTCCAAGACAATGTGTGTACAGCTGATTGCTATTTCCATCTTAGTTTACGAGAAAATACACAACTAATCTTAATCCCTGGATAAAAAAACAATGCCTAGCAGAACAAAAAATACAATTGAAACGGTAAATCAACATGTCTGGTGATTTTTTATCTCAAATTTCAAATTTGTACTGACCAAGTTTCTCATCACCCATTCGTTCATCGAAATTCGCTGAAGGGGTACGGTGTAATTTTTTACTTCGAATAATATTATTTTATTTTTTCCAAAATACTGAATCCGCTAGAGGGGGCTGCGCATTATACTTGGGTGCACACTATACTCAAGAAAATACGGTACTTATAAGTTATTTGGGCTGGAGTTGGTACGAATCAGGAATATGTTTTATAGTTGAGAAGGAGTATGGGTGTAAGCTGAGGAATATCGGGACACACTTTCCCCACAGTATTCTGTTATTGAGGGCGTATCTCCCATTGGTGAGCAGGATCTCTGCCTCACACTAACCCTGGCAGATGTGTACTGAGATGCAGGCTGCATGTACCACTGTGTTATTTATGGAGCATGAAGATCAATTTCAGATATTCGCGTACCTTGAACATGTTGGGGTGTTCTCGCACACCACACAGCATACTGGTGTCTCAACTCAACTTCTAGATTCAATTATGATGATACTCGCAAACTACCTATTGTTACTTTTTCTTTTAACAAAACAGACCAAATAAAAAAAATAATTGAAAATATTTTTTTAAATAATTATGATTTCATTCGTTGGAAACTTGGGATTTTTTTAATTTATTGTAAAGTAATATTGAAGTTGCATGACCTTTTGTAAAAGATCTTGTTAAACCTTCCACCCCTCATGTCAGAAATGGACTAATCCTTGGTGATATTAAAGTACTGGGTGTGTGTCAAAATAGGAATCTAACATTTTATCACAGAACACACCTATCAACCCTAAAGATATAAATGGACTTGCCCAACATGATGGCATATTGTGAGGTAAGTATAAATATAGGACTGGGTATTTTTTGCTTTGTACCATTTTCGCGATGCTGGTCCTGTCGGCTGTTGAAACCCTCACCGCTTTCCCCTCTCACAGTTTTAATAAGGTGAGAAATTGTGTAGATTTATAGAAAATTCTGCAAATTAGTAAAAATATTTTTCACATGCAGTCTATGACTCGTCCGTAACCTCAGTAGAACAATAAGTGTTAATTCATTTTTTTTCCGTTTGAAATGTCCGTCATTAGCTGAACTTTCTCTGAATTTCTATTTAAATGGTGTAAGTTTATTTGTACATTCATTAAGAAGCCGTGAGATCCTTCATTCTCTCCGACACAAGGTCTTGGCAAGTGACTTGGCTTGTGTTTTTTCAGCGGCCATGTTTGTTGACATGTGCACAACTCAACAGGTTGTTGAGAATGATTGGAGGTCATTATGAGACTGTTGTGTGTTAGACAGGGTATATTATAGTTGTGTTTTGTTCATGGTATTTAATACATGTAAAGTTTATTGCCAATGTCAACCCTATTTTCCTTGCACTTGCAGTGAAGGTCAGATAGTTGGTTTTTTTAATGAATTTTCTGAAAGGTATTTTTTAAAAGGATATTTGTAATTGACAGTTTAATAATTCACTAGTGTTGAGCCATTTCCTGAGATATTTGAAGTTTTTTTTATAAAGAATAATCCCTCTCAGGCCTCAAAGTTGCGACTAAAACAGTCGCCAATGCGACCTAAATTTCAGTTTGTCTACTGTCTAAAATTCAATGGTAGCCAAATGACTACCTAGAAAAATATCTTGTGGCGACTAAATTCTATTGCTACACATCTGTAGACACAAAAATGAGTAACAGCTGATCTCAGAAACACATCTGCTGATAATTGTACTCGCAAATAATTCCTTCTACAGTCGACAATGAACCAAAATACATAAAAAATTAATGTAATTCGTTCTTTATTTTAGTTGACAATGCTCATTGGATAAGCGAGGATATACCTATATAATCTAGTAACATAAATTGCATCATTGTTCAAGTCACAAGTAACAAATGTCAAGTACAGTTTCTATTAAGATACAATTTCAAGACTAGTGCTGTAACTTGTACATATTATAATAGTTATTTGATAATTTCAAATGCTTTTGGCTACCTACAATATTGACTTGACTTCTTGATTTTACCACTGGCTACCTGGAAAGAAATACTTGTAGCCATATGGCTGCTTGGTAAAATTTTAAACTTTGAGGCCTGCCTCTAGTACTGACTAATAATTATGCAAAATGTAGTTTTTTTGGTACTTGTCTTATTTACTGAATTACTTTTAAGAAACATCTTAGTTTTGAATAGGTTTTTAGTCATTGCGCTTTTGTAATATGAAAATTTATTTAACTTGAATAATCAGAACTGATAGTAATTTTTCATTAAGCTGAAAAACCTTTGCAATTATCATATACTTGAAATGACGTGGATGTTTTCTGTGTCAAACACTGTGACCTGTTTATCCCAAATATTTCTATATTTACATCCAAATTACTAATTAGACTTAAAACAGATAACATTCCTTTTATTAAAAAATGTCAGCTAATTTTCCAAACATGTTGATAAACGTCTACTTGCCATGAATTTATCAGGACATCTAAAGTGAGGTTGTTAGGAAAGTATTCCATCAGCTGCAGTGCGGATCGGACTGAGATGCACTTGGCAAGTGGTTGCATACTTCTGTTGTTGTCTCCAATTACTTGCATGTTACTTGCACATGACATGCATGCCGATTGCACCTTCAGTGCTGTAGACAGAAGCTAGCAGCTGGGAACAAATCACCGCCTCATCCAGAAACTTATCCATCTCTTGGAACCGGCTCATATGTTCTAGAATGTGTAGGAGAAGTGTATACAGAATTCATATTTTCTTGCCAGCATGGATATATCTAGACTTTCTCGGGGGCCGATATTTGGCTCAAAGTTTGATGCAAATGTCAGTGACATTTCCCAAATTAGAATTAAAAATTTGTCATATTATTATGGTAATGACTAATGTTTTTAGGGTAATAACTAATGTTATTGTGGTTATGACTAATGTTATTGTGGTTATGACTAATGTTATTGTGGTTATGGGTAATGTTATTGTGGTTATGACTAATGTTATTGTGGTTATGGCTAATGTTATTAGGGTAATAACTAATGTTATTGTGGTTATGGGGGCACGGGTGGACCAGTCGTCTAAGGCGCCGCGATTCGCTGTGCAGAGTTGCGTCCCTTGGGCACACCAGAAACCTATAATTGTGGGTTCCAATCCAAGTTCGCCCCGATTATGTTTCTAGGTTTGTCAGCACCATACCCGTGCTCGTGGGTTTCACCGAAGTGGTAAACGTCTGAGACCTGCATCACTTCGGGCTTTCCTCCCACATTAAACTGACACGCCGTGATATAACTGGAATAATGTTAAAAGCGGCGTTAAACCCAACTCACTCACTATTGTGGTTATGACTAATGTTATTGTGGTTATGGCTTATGTTATTAGGGTAATAACTAATGTTATTGTGGTTATGGCTTATGTTATTAGGGTAATAACTAATGTTATTGTGGTTATGGCTTATGTTATTAGGGTAATAACTAATGTTATTTCTTTGCAAAGGTGACCTGTATATCACTGATAACATGCAGGACCAATAAACAAGAAGCTGTAATGTTAAGTTGGACATGGAATGTTACAATACCCCTGAATTATCAAAAGATGGACTTTTAAGAAAACCACAAGTTTGAACAAATCTACATTTTTCCCTATTTGTCTGCCAGGGCATTTAGTTTGAAATCCTAGTTAAATCCCTGGTCAATATTTCTCTCAATAAGAGAATGAGTAATTTTATTTTTGGACAGCATCCACTGTAACTATCTCAATATATCTCAATTCTATTTGATGATTCATCCTATTTGGATGCAATGCGATGACGTTCTATTTTGTGTCCATTTTTATGAAGTTGTCTTGGGTCAACGTCAGAATTACACGGTTATGGATCAACCAAGTCAGTAAGCCTGACCACCCGATCTCGTTTGTCACCTTTTACGACAAGCATAGTCGCCTTTTACGGCAAGCATGGGTTGCTGAAGACCTATTCTACCCCAGATCTTCCCGGGTCTTATTTATCAATGAGTATCTACGGGGTTTTGCAGTTACCTGATTATCACTACCTTACCCCCTTTCATAAAACATATGCTAAATCCGATTGCATGTTAGAACACGCCAAACTTAACCTGTCATGTGAGTAAAACAGTCTGGTTGATAGCACCATCGACATGGAGAATTTCATAAAATTAGAAATGATTCTGTCGCATGACGTCACACTGGCTGTTACATGACATCATAATCAATGTAACCGTTGCATGACGTCACAATGGCTGTTACGTGACATAAAGAATGTAACTATCGATGTAACGTGACGTCATGAACAATGTTACTGTCGCATGACGTCACAATGGCTGTTACGTGACATAAAAAAGAATGTAACTTTTGTATGACGTTATAATGGCTGTTATGTGACATCATGGACAATGTAACTATTGCATGACATCACAATGGCTTTAACATGACGTCATAATCAGTGTAACTGTCCAATGATGTCACAATGGCTGTAACATGACGTTATTATCAGTGTAACTGTCACATGACGTCACAATGACTTTTACATGACGTCATAATCAATGTAACTGTTCTATAATGTCACAATGGCTGTTACATGACGTCATAATCAATGTAACTGTTCCATGACGTCACAATGGCTGTTACATGACGTCATAATCAATGTAACTGTTCCATGACGTCACAATGGCTGTTACATGATGTCATAATCAATGTAACTGTTCCATGACATCACAGTGGCTGTTACATGATGTCATAATCAATGTAACTGTTCCATGACGTCACAATGGCTGTTACATGACGTCATAATCAATGTAACTGTTCCATGACGTCACAATGGCTGTTACATGATGTCATAATCAATGTAACTGTTCCATGACGTCACAATGGCTGTTACATGATGTCATAATCAATGTAACTGTTCCATGACATCACAGTGGCTGTTACATGATGTCATAATCAATGTAACTGTTCCATGACGTCACAATGGCTGTTACATGATGTCATAATCAATGTAACTGTTCCATGACGTCACAGTGGCTGTGACATGACATCATAATCAATGTAACTGTTCCATGACGTCACAATGGCTGTTACGTGACGTCATGAACAATGTAACTGTTCCATGACGTCACAATGGCTGTTACGTGATGTCTTGAAAAATGTAACTGTTCCATGATGTCACAGTGGATTGTTACGTGACGTCATGATCAATGTAACTGTTGCATGACGTCACAATGGCTGTTGCGTGACGTCATGAACAATGTAACTGTCGCATGACGTCACAATGGCTGTTACATGACGTCATAATCAATGTTATTGTCGCATGATATCACACTGGCTGTTACGTGACGTCATGAACAATGTAACTGTCGCATGTCACAATGGCTGTTACATGACGTCATGAACAATGTAACTGTCACATGACGCACAATGGCTGTTAAATGACATCATAAACAATGGAAAAAATGTCAGGAATAATCAGTCGTTGTGTTTATTTTTAAACGTCATAAATGCCTATGTTGACTTGTGAAAAGCCTTAGCTTGTTGTTTGATTATTAAATGTCAGCATATTGTTTTTGAGATCAAACCTAGCAAGGCCACGGAAGCCTCAAACAGAGACTTGTCAAACTATTCCATGCATAAAAAATAACAGGCAATATATATATAGCAAAAACTGAAATTCTGATGTAGATCCACTTTTGATTGATGGGTTTTACAAGACAAACACAGGGCTTGATTTAGCTTTATAAAACATGCACCAGTGCAACCTATCATTAAATAATGCAACCTAATATTTATGTCACCATGCACTAAGTGCATCTTAAAAAGAATCGTGTCTGTCTAACTCTTACTTTTCCACACCACAACTGTCTTGGAACACATTCAATGCCTCTAAGGTATATTTATCACACTACACCAATAATGTCTGTATTGTGTGACTTGTCATGCTTTGGTGGGTATGACATTATCAAAGTGTGGGTACTTCAAGATCATGTTCACATGTTACGTTTTTCAGCAATACGTCATTAACTTACGTGACACTGACAGCAGACCGACCTGTTTCAACGTTGATAAACTTACGGGACCAGGGTGTTTGGTGCAACTGGGTTTTCATGGTAACAAGAAGTACAACTGGAGTGGTAAATCATCAGGTCTAAAGATGTCTTATCACAAATTTCACGTTTCTTTTCGCCATGTTTGTTATCTCCTGTTGGTCCACCTGAAGCCATGAATGTAGTTTTTGACTGCATAATACACAGAGTAGCAAATACACACAGAAAATGAAATACTTTGCCTGATTTTGATACAGTTATTGATCAAGATGGACATTAGTGCAGATGGATGTTGTTAGGTGTATTCCCACAAGGCTTTGACTTGAAATAACTGCAGACTATTTGTTATTTAAATCCAATAACAGGCTTTGAAATTAACCAATCTCATTCAAATCAGATCTTAGTTTTCGCTACCGCTAAACAAAGATCTGAGGACATCCCATTACGGGTCACGTCAGAACGACCTTTCGTGAATTTTGACTGACCAATGAAATGACTCACAAGAAATCGACATTAGCCAATCAGAAGGCAGCTTTCTCGAGCTTTACGACACTAGTTTCAAACTGGCGACTACGCCTAGAAACATATTTTGACGTATTCTCCATTAAAAATTTTAAAACTGATAAGAAGAACATTCTGGAATGGCTTATAGATGGCCTAGATTGTATGGATATAACTATAAAACCCGTAGCTGGTTTGGAATTCCCCGTGTTAAATATTTCGTGGTTGCATGATTAGAAAACACATTCCGACAGTCACTTTCATGATCTGGTAAGCGGCGCTGTGATTGGTTGGATGCAAGGTCGCTCTGACGTGACCCTTAATGGGATGTCCTCAGATCTTTGTTTTAGCGATAGCGAGAACTAAGATCTGATTTTAATGAGATTGTTAAATTAACATAATCAGTGTCTCTGCCTGCTCTTGAAACTAACAGTCCTGCTGGACGGGCAACTCTAAAAATTACCAGTCACCTCTAATTTTGTAATGACTTCATCTCTAAAGTAACATAGTGAGATCTGCATGTCCTTCACACATAGTTCAGTCACTATTTTGTATATTTTTTTCTAACATTTTGAGACTAAGTCACTACAAATATATATTTAACCTCAAAGCAAAGTGTGGGGCGGTGAGGTAGCCTAGTGGTTAAAGCGTTCGCTCATCACGCCGAAGACCCGGGTTTGATTCCCGACATGGGTACAATGTGTGAAGCCCATTTCTGGTGTCCCCCGCCGTGATGTTGCTGGAATATTGCTAAAAGCGGCGTTAAACCATACTTACTCACTCACTCAAAGCAAAGTGAAAGGTTATTTCATTTCACTAAATATAGACAAGCGGAAAACCTGATGGTAACAGACAAACTGACTTTATTCGAAAAATATACTTAAATGAATATTGCCAATGTTTTGTTCAACAACAAAGATCGATAAAGTACCTTATTTGCCAGTCCACAGGGACTGGCAGTCACATGAATTACCGACCGACTGGTAAAAAACTAGTACTTCCTGGTAAACAGGAACACTGCATAATTTTTGCAAGTCATATTCAAGTGGTTATTTCTGAAACATTCCATGTATAGCGTAGACTGTACCCATAACGCTGACTTTCATGAAATATGGACAAATGCGCTTATTTCTGCCTGTGAAAAAAACTTTGAGTCGATTTCTGTAATAAGGAGATGGAAGGTAATCAAAACCGTAGAAATGGAACTTTCCCGTTCCCATCATCTAAATAGCATGTGCCACATGATAGCACGCACATCTTCAGTTATAAAAATCACATTACAGTGTTCGAAATCATTTTAGAACTCAACAAGACAGGAGGGCAGGTGACCCAGAAATGTTGCCTGCCCATCTTCGAAGATACCTGCCCCCATTCAGACATTATAAATATTGAAAAGTCGTGAAAAATAAGAGACAAATCACGTTCTGATTCAGTAGAAATAATGCAACAATTACCAGAGAATCTACGAGGAGTTATGATTATACTGAATATGTAAGTAGTTTTAAAATTTTCTGACAGACAGTCGGGCAGGTAGAGAAAAAGTTTATGCAGCCCGACAGAAAAGTTACCAGCCACAGACAGGCGGGCAGGTAGTTATTTCGAACAGTTCTGGTGTCACATTAAAAAATTTTAGTCATCAAAATTGATAAGGCTTTTATCAGTTGTTTTCTACCCACCAGACATAAACCCATATTCCCCAATTTGAAACTTGTTTAATATGACACTATGTGCTATGGATTCACAATTATCTACAGGTTATGCCTTTTAAAAAAAAAAATGCTACAATAGGTTTTAATGTCGTATTTTGGAGAAGGAATGACGGATTGTAAGCAATGACCAAACTGAATGTGCTTCATCATGTTGTTTGGATGTTTGTTTACACAGGAATTAGTCATGTGACATCCCACACGTCATGTGACAAAGTCCCACACGTATGTTTTTGATGTTTCCTAACAAGAGATAATTTTGTTATTATTTTTATATAAATATTTCTCTCTTCCAATAAAAACGAGCAAAAGTAAAATGAGTCACGATCCTGTGGGTGTTGGCAATGATTGGTCCACAATAACCGGTCACCAGCCTCATTTTTCAGATGAGTTTGTTTGTTTGTTTGTTGTTTAACTCGGTACTCTGCAATTTACTATTACATGACTCTAAAAATTACCAGTCACCTCTAATTTTGTAATGACTTCATCTCTAAAGTAACATAGTGAGATCTGCATGTCCTTCACACATAGTTCAGTCACTATTTTGTATATTTTTTTCTAACATTTTGAGACTAAGTCACTACAAATATATATTTAACCTCAAAGCAAAGTGTGGGGCGGTGAGGTAGCCTAGTGGTTAAAGCGTTCGCTCATCACGCCGAAGACCCGGGTTTGATTCCCGACATGGGTACAATGTGTGAAGCCCATTTCTGGTGTCCCCCGCCGTGATGTTGCTGGAATATTGCTAAAAGCGGCGTTAAACCATACTTACTCACTCACTCAAAGCAAAGTGAAAGGTTATTTCATTTCACTAAATATAGACAAGCGGAAAACCTGATGGTAACAGACAAACTGACTTTATTCGAAAAATATACTTAAATGAATATTGCCAATGTTTTGTTCAACAACAAAGATCGATAAAGTACCTTATTTGCCAGTCCACAGGGACTGGCAGTCACATGAATTACCGACCGACTGGTAAAAAACTGGTACTTCCTGGTAAACAGGAACACTGCATAATTTTTGCAAGTCATATTCAAGTGGTTATTTCTGAAACATTCCATGTATAGCGTAGACTGTACCCATAACGCTGACTTTTATGAAATATGGACAAATGCGCTTATTTCTGCCTGTGAAAAAAACTTTGAGCCGATTTCTGTAATAAGGAGATGGAAGGTAATCAAAACCGTAGAAATGGAACTTTCCCGTTCCCATCATCTAAATAGCATGTGCCACATGATAGCACGCACATCTTCAGTTATAAAAATCACATTACAGTGTTCGAAATCATTTTAGAACTCAACAAGACAGGAGGGCAGGTGACCCAGAAATGTTGCCTGCCCATCTTCGAAGATACCTGCCCCCATTCAGACATTATAAATATTGAAAAGTCGTGAAAAATAAGAGACAAATCACGTTCTGATTCAGTAGAAATAATGCAACAATTACCAGAGAATCTACGAGGAGTTATGATTAAACTGAATATGTAAGTAGTTTTAAAATTTTCTGACAGACAGTCGGGCAGGTAGAGAAAAAGTTTATGCAGCCCGACAGAAAAGTTACCAGCCACAGACAGGCGGGCAGGTAGTTATTTCGAACAGTTCTGGTGTCACATTAAAAAATTTTAGTCATCAAAATTGATAAGGCTTTTATCAGTTGTTTTCTACCCACCAGACATAAACCCATATTCCCCAATTTGAAACTTGTTTAATATGACACTATGTGCTATGGATTCACAATTATCTACAGGTTATGCCTTTTACACACAAAAAATGCTACAATAGGTTTAAATATTGTATTTTGGAGAAGGAATGACCGATAGTAGGCAATAACAAAACTGAATGTGCTTCATCATCTTGTTTGGATGTTTGTTTACACGGGAATTAGTCATGTGACATCCCACATGTATGTTTTTGATGTTTCCTAACAAGAGATAATTTGGTTATTATTTTCATATAAATATTTCTCTCGTCCAATAAAAACGAGCAAAAGTAAAACGAGTCACGATCCTGTTGGTGTTGGCGATAATTGGTCCACAATAACCGGTCACCAGCCTCATTTTTCAGATGTGTTTGTTGTTTAACTCTGTGCTCTTCAATTTACTATTACATGACGGCGGTCTGTAAATATTCGAGTCTGGACCAGACAATCCAGTAGATGACATCTTGAGTATCGATCTATGCCATTGGGATACGATGACATTCATCCACCAGGTCACCGAGTCTGACCATCCGATTCCATTAGTCGCCTCTTACACCAAGCCTAGTCGCCCTTTTCGGAAATGTGAAATGAGTGAGTGAGTGAGAGTGAGTGAGTGAGTGAGTGAGTGAGTGAGTGAGTGAGTGAGTGAGTGAGTGAGAGTGAGTGAGTGAGAGAGAGTGTGAGTGAGTGAGTGAGAGTGAGTGAGAGAAAGTGTGAGTGAGTGAGAGTGAGAGAGAGTGAGAGTGAGGGAGGGAGGGAGAGAGAAAAAGAGTGTGAGAGAGTGAGAGAGAGAGTGAGGGAGGGAGGGAGAGAGAGAAAGAGAGTGAGTGAGAGAGAGAATTGTGCAGGGATTTGGAAGTTCACACACTGGACATTTGATATTTGATCATTCCTTGCTCTGGTGCAGAATGTGTTTCTTCAGTGCCATTTATTGACAGAAGCATACGTACTGATATCAATTTTAGATCATCAAGTGGATATATGTAAGAATCAGCTAAATATTTTCATTTCATTGAACAGAGCTCCAGATAACTTTTTGAACAGTTGAGTTTTTACTCCAGGGTTTCTATTTTAATTTGGTTATAACATTTTTCATTGGGTAACCAATATTGTTTCACTCGCCCATTCACCACTCTATTGGGTTATTCCCCAAATTAGTGAACATTTTAAGATTTAAAAAAAATTAAATAATAATTTAGATGTATATAACTGTTCTGAATATATAGGCTTGACTCAGAAAGTTAATTAGCTCGTAATTGTGTTTCGGAAATTAGCTCCGTTGTACGCATGCTGAAAAAGCTTCATTGAGTATTTACACATTTGTGTTTTTCATTCAATGCATACGTTTCTGTACCCAATTAAGATAATTGAAAGTAATTGGGTTTTGAATATTTTTGGGGAGTATTTTATGCGTATGCGCAGCGTATCTGTAGCCCTGATTGAAAGACTTCAAGTTTACACTTGTCATAGTATGTTTTATTGATGAAGGAAAACGTGTACCATATTCACCCTAATAACGGTCCCTGGCAGTTAGAAATTTGACAAAGTAGATGCTTTTTAAACCCATATTAAATATGCAATAAATTTTCAAAGATTGAGAGGCAGTGAACGAGACAAGGGAGTTAACTGACTTTAAAAGTCCAGATTTCACCCTTATCGAACTAGGCTACAATTATGGAATTATATTTTGGTTGGACTAACGAGTCTATGTATAGTCCAATCAAATTCGCGTAACGAAATTGACATCTGGTTTATAAACAACATGGATTTCAACGTGCAGATTTCGGTCGACTTTTAGGATTTTTAAAGTATATTTTCCCATTTTTACTGTTCTCACAAGATTTGATGCGCTTCAAGAAGGAAGACCCGTTTATTCACACTAAAGATCTTGATAATCGATCAGATCATCTTGACTGGGCGTGGCCATTTTGTTTAAAGCAATTGCAAGTGATATGAGTAATGGAATCTGATTGGTCAGTAGGATGGACATAGAAGGGACACTGGTTTTGCTATAATCGAGCCCAGAAATTCCAGCGTATCGGCAAGGGTTGAAACTCGACTTTAAACTCTCTTGCCTCGGGAAGATGGGGTAGAATAGGCCTTCAGCAACCCATGCTTGCCATAGGGAGTGACTATGCTTGTCGTAAAAGGCGACTTACAGGATCGGGTGGTCAGGTTCGCAGACTTGGTTCATGCATTTCATCGGATCCCTAATGCCTAGATTGCTGCTCATGATGTTAATCACTGGATTGTCTGGTCCAGACTCGTTTGTTTGTTTTACAGACCGCCGTCATGTAGCTGGAAAACGACAAACAAACATACAAACATGGGGATGTTTGTGAGGATTAATTACAGATGAGTTGAAGAGTTGGATAGGGGGCCCTAATTGAAGCAGGGCTATAAACACGGTGAATATGGTAACTTAATGCATACACCTGCAATAGACTGTAACTGACAGCTATAAAATCTCTCGAATGTTCTTTATGCTGTGAAGGATGCAGGGGAAGAGCAGCCATCTCGCTCCGACACCAGTCAGATGTAGGGGGGATCATCTTGCTGTTCCCTTGCCAAGTTGGGGAGTCGTGACATTCACCTAGTTCCTCCTCCTGATAGCATTGGCATTATCTTGTACTGGGAGGTGCTCCTATGTAATCCTACACACATGGGCTCTCTTCTCTCAGTCTGTGGTGGGCGGTGGGTGAGTGAGTGAGTGGGCGGTGAGTGGGTGACTGAGTGAGTGGATGGTGGGCGGTGGGTGAGTGAGTGGGCGGTGAGTGGATGACTGAGTGAGTGGATGGTGGGCGGTGGGTGAGTGAGTGAGTGGGCGGTGAGTGGGTGACTGAGTGAGTGGATGGTGGGTGAGTGAGTGAGTGAGTGGGTGGTGGGTGAGTGAGTGAGTGAGTGGGCGGTGGGTGAGTGAGTGGGCGGTGGTTGAGTAAGTTTGTGGGTGGGCAGTGAGTGAGTGAGTGGGTGGTGGGTGAGTGAGTGTGTGGGTGGGCGGTGGGTGAGTGAGTTAGTGGGTGGACGGTGGGTGAGTGAGTGAGTGAGTGAGTGAGTGAGTGGGCGGTGGGTGAGTGAGTGGGCGGTGGGTGAGTAAGTTAGTGGGTGGACGGTGGGTGAGTGAGTGAGTGAGTGGGTGGTGGGTGAGAGTGAGTGAGTGAGTGGGCGGTGGGTGAGTGAGTGGGCGGTGGGTGAGTAAGTTAGTGGGTGGGCAGTGAGTGAGTGAGTGGGTGGTGGGTGAGTGTGTGGGTGGGCGGTGGGTGAGTGAGTTAGTGGGTGGGCGGTAGGTGAGTGAGTGAGTGGGTGGGTGGTGGGTGTGTGAGTGTGTGGATAGGCGGTGGGTGAGTTGGTTGGCATAGGGTGAGTAAGTGGGTGGGCAGTGGGTGGGCGGTGGGTGAGTGAGTGAGTGAGTGAGTGGGTGGTGGGTGAGTGAGTGGGCAGTGGGTGAGTGAGTGAAGGGGTGACTGAGTGAGTTGGTGGTGGATGAGTGGGTGGGCGGTGAGTGAATGGGTGGTGGATGAGTGGGTGGGCGGTAAATGAGTGGGGGGTGGGTGATTGGGTGGGCGGTGAGTGAGGGGGTGAGTGGGTGGGTGGTGAGTGAGTGAGTGCGATGAGTGAGTGGGGGTTGGGTGAGTGGGTTGGCGGTGAGTGAGTGAGTGGGTGGTGAGTAAGTGAGTGAGTGGGTGGTGAGTGAGTGAGTGGGTGGTGAGTGGGTGGTGAGTGAGTGATTGGGTGGTGAGTGAGTGGGTGGTGAGTGAGCGAGCGGGTGGTTGGTGAGTGAGCGAGTGGGTGGTGAGTGAGCGAGTGAGTGGGTGGTGAGTAAGTGAGCGAGCGGGTGGTGGGTGAGTGAGTGAGTGGGTGGTGAGTGAGTGAGTGGGTGGTGAGTGAGTGAGTGGGTGGTGAGTGGGTGGTGAGTGAGTGAGTGAGTGAGTGAGTGGGTGGTGAGTGAGTGAGTGGGTGGTGAGTGAGCGGGTGGTGGGTGAGTGAGTGAGTGGGTGGTGAGTGAGTGGGTGGTGGTGAGTGAGTGAGTGAGTGAGTGAGTGGGTGGTGAGTGAGTGAGTGGGTGGTGAGTGAGTGGGTGAGTGAGTGAGTGAGTGAATGAGTGGGTGGAGAGTGAGTGGGTGGTGAGTGAGTGGGTGGTGGGTGAGTGAGTGAGTGAGTGAGTGGGTGGAGAGTGAGTGGGTGGTGGGTGAGTGAGTGGGTGGTGAGTGAGTGAGTGAGTGAGTTGGTGGTGAGTGAGTGAGTGAGTGGGTGGTGAGTGAGTGGGTGGTGAGTGAGTGAGTTAGTGGGTGGTGAGTGAGTGGTGAGTGAGTGGGTGGTGAGTGAGTGAGTGAGTGGGCGATGAATGAGTGAGTGAGTGAGTGAGTGAATGAGTGGGTGGAGAGTGAGTGGGTGGTGAGTGAGTGGGTGGTGGGTGAGTGAGTGAGTGAGTGGGTGGAGAGTGAGTGGGTGGTGAGTGAGTGAGTGAGTGGGTGGTGAGTGAGTGGGTGGTGAGTGAGTGAGTGGGTGGTGAGTGAGTCAGTGAGTGAGTGGGTGGTGAGTGAGTGAGTGAGTGAGTGGTGAGTGAGTGGGTGGTGAGTGAGTGAGTGAGTGGGCGGTGAATGAGTGAGTGAGTGAGTGGGTGAGTGAGTGGGTGGTGAGTGAGTGGGTGGTGAGTGAGTGAGTGAGTGAGTGGGTGGTGAGTGAGTGGGTGTAAGGAGATTGTGTGAATTTGTCCTGGGAGTTGCTCCACTGTAATCTTCCACACATGGACTCTCTTCTCTACCTCTGTCTGTGGTGGGTTTGTGAGTGTATGGTGAGTGAGTGGATGGCAGAATGAGTGAGTGAGTGAGTGTAAGGGAGATTTTGTTTGTACTGGGAGTTTTTCCTTCTCCACAGCGATTTTACATTTTGAGCACCTCTCTTCCCCCTTTTATTCATATCATGACCAACAGGTTTTCTGGGTTGGAATAACGGCATTATACAACCAACCAACAAACAAACAAACAAACAAACAAACAAACAAACATAGCTCACTGATCATGCAAATAAGGTGTGAACTTTAATCCAAGACACAGCCAACATTACACAGCCATCCAATACAGGTGGTGGTCTGTGCCTACGGCACATCAGAATGACATATTTGAAACTTAATAAACAAATTAAATCAAGAAGTTGGTTTCATTGTTGACATTTTAGTTCCACAGACATATAGACATAACATGTATGATTATGTATTATTTTGACAATACTCATGACTAGGTCTGCAACGAATACACTATGAGGTGAATACGATTCGTATCACGAATATGGGGTAAAGAATACAAATATTAATTCACAAATACAATAACAAGTCAGCAGTCGATGTATTATTTGTAATATTCAGTGAAACTTTAACATAAATTTTTTGACATGGTTTGTTAATTATAAATATATTATACATTTATATACTGCATTTATACAGGTTCTAGTATCTGCTCAAATGCTACAATGACCCCAATACTGTTAAATTAAATATTATAAGAGTGTTGTCTTTGAAGAAATCTATACATATCATATGTTCTTATGGATATTTTAGGGGGCACGGGTGGCCCAGTGGTCTAAGGCGCTGCGATTCGCTGTGCAGAGTTGCGTCCCCTGGGCATGCCAGAAACCTATGATTGTGGGTTCGAATCCCGGTTCACCCCAATTATGTTTCTAGGTTTGTCAGCACCATACCCGTGCTCGTGGGTTTCACCGAAGTGGTAAACGTGTGAGACCTGCATCACTTCGGGCTTTCCTCCCACATTAAGCTGACACACCGCGATGTAACTGGAATACTGTTTAAAGCAACGTTAAACCCAACTCACTCACTCACTCACTATGGATATTTTAGGTACAGAGTATGTAAATGCACATATTTGCCTATTCATAAATATTCGATTCTAATGGCAACGAATGACGAATTCAATTCATGAATGGAAAGAGTTCGATTCACCGAATACGCGAGTGAATCGTAACAGCCCTACTCATGACAAACATGCCCAATGCAGTAATTCACAATCATGGCTTCCTCTAGACGTTCAAGGGTCGGCCATCTTGGATGCTTGACGTCTGCTCCTTGTATTTTGGGATATCCTGTGAGAGCAATGTGACTTCAGCCAGGAATTTGAGTAAATAGAACCTGTATCTATGTTCCCTGCCAGAAATGTGTGTTTTTTCCCTTCGATATCATGTAATTTGATGGCATAAAACAAGAGAAGAGCTGAGAGTGTTGCCCCTTGAAGATTGCGCCACCATCTGGTCTCTAACAAGGCTGGAGCACCCTCTTTATAAACCCTTTCATCTTTTGATTGGTGTTGTAACAGAAACCTGATATGGGAGTCTTAAAAAATGGGGGCATTTGAAAAAACAGAATTAATGTTTTGATTTTTTTACAAATATGAATCTTTTGATTACCTCGATCATTATAGTCGAGTACACAAAAGTATATTTTACACTAAAATCATATAGATGTGTACAGAAAAATAAAGTAACTGATTTTATTCTTGTTTTTATCATCTTGTGTTTTTTCGGAAGCATCTATCTCAAAACACACTAAGGCGTTTAAAAGTGTGCTGATGTTTATGGGCTGAAAGTAGACTCATTGGCTTTTTAAAGATTTAGTCAAGTTAGGTGTTGTTTGTGCACAGATTAAATATTGATTAATCCTGAAATCCATTTAGTCAGTATCATCAGACCCGTGAAGGTCCGGGGTAGAATAGGTCTTCAGCAACCCATACTTGCTGCAAAAGACGACCATGCTTATGGGTCAAAGCTCATGATGCCAATCACTGGATTGTCTGGTCCAGATTCGTTTATTTACAGACCGCCGTCATATAGCTGGAATATTGCTGAGTGCGGCGTTAAACAACAAACGAACAAACAAACAATATCATCATAATTATGATTAAATTAAATAATAAGAAAGATTTAAAATCACTGTTACTTTTGATTTTCAGTTTATTCATTAAGATACTTAAGATTCATGGAAGGACTGGTTCTTGTTGTAGTCTTACCCTTTTGATAAGTTGGTTGGTTGATTTGTTGTTAAACGCCGCACTCAGCAATATTCCAGCTATATGATGGCGGTCTGTAAATAATCGAATCTGGACCAGACAATCCATGAGCATCGATCCACGCAATTGTGATCGATGGCATGTATCAACCAAGTCAGCGAGCCTGACCACCCGATCCCGTTAGTCGCCTCTTACGACAAACATAGTCACCTCTTACGGCAAGTATGGGTTGCTGAAGACCTATTCTACCCCGGATCTTCACGGGTCCCCTTTTTATTAAGAAGGTAACTTACACACATAGTTGTATGTCTGATGACGATTTCTGATGAGATCAGTTTCTGTCTCATTATTTACTTTCAGAAGTAATTTAATTGATATCAGAACCATATTGCTAATTAAAAGAAAAAAGTATTAAAACACTTTATATCCTAAAATTCTTTGTCAATGATTGAAAGTAACATTACTGGATGACGAGAACAGTTGATAACAAATAGTTTGATTATCATTGCTCATCCGTTGATGCGATACACTTTGTTCCCATACAATACAAGAAAAAATCAAGTCAGGCAAACCACACCACACAGGAACAAAGATAGCCAATCAGTTAACTCACTGACCATCTGATCAAATTACTCCGCTTACTATCTAGCAAGGGTCTGTTTGGTAATGGTCCATCTAGCAAGGGTCTGTTTGGTAATGGTCCATCTAGCAAGGGTCTGTTTGGTAAGGATCCATCAAGTAAGGGTCTGTTTGGTAAGGATCCATCAAGTAAGGGCCTGTTTGGTAAGGATCCATCAAGCATGGGTCTGTTTGGTAAGGATCCATCTAGCAAGGGTCTGTTTGGTAATGGTCCATCTAGCAAGGGTCTGTTTGGTAATGGTCCATCTAGCAAGGGTCTGTTTGGTAAGGATCTTTCCAGCAAGGGTCTGTTTGGTAAGGATCCATCTAGCAAGGGTCTGTTTGGTAATGGTCTATCTAGGAAGGGTCTGTTTGGTAAGGATCCATGTAGCAAGGGTCTGTTTGGTAAGGATCTATCTTGCAAGTTTCTGTTTGGTAAGGATCCATCTAGCAAGGGTCTGTTTGGTAGGGATCCATCTGGCATGAAGCTGTTTGGTAAGGATCCATCTTGCAAGGGTCTGTTTGATAAGGATCCATCTAGCAAGGGTCTGTTTGGTAAGGATCCATCTTGCAAGGGTCTGTTTGATAATGATCCATCTAGCAAGGGTCTGTTTGGTAAGGGTCCATCTAGCAAGGGTCTGTTTGGTAAGGGTACATCTAGCATGAAGCTGTTTGGTAAGGATGCATCTCGCAAGGTTCTGTTTGGTAAGGATCCATCTAGCAAGGGTCTGTTTGGTAAGGATCCATCTAGCATGAAGCTGTTTGGTAAGGATCTATCTTGCAAGGGTCTGTTTGGTAAGGATCCATCTAGTAAGGGTCTGTTTGGTAAGGGTCCATCTAGCAAGGGTCTGTTTGATAAGGATCCATATAGCAAGGGTCTCTTTGGTAAGAATCCATGTAGCAAGGTTCTGTTTGGTAAGAATCCATGTAGCAAGGTTCTGTTTGGTAAGGATCCATCAAGCAAGGGTCTGTTTGGTAAGTATCCATCTAGCAAGGGTCTGTTTGGTAAGGGTCCATCAAGCAAGGGTCTGTTTGGTAAGGATCCATGTAGCAAGGGTCTGTTTGGTAAGGATCCATCTAGTAAGGGTTTGTTTGGTAAGGATGCATCTTGCAAGGGCCTGTTTGGTCAGGGTCCATCTTGCAAGGGTCTGTTTTGTAAGAATCAGTTTGTTAAGGGTGTAATCTCGGCAACTCCATTGTTTGATATGTTTGGTGTATCATGTGTTCCAGGATGTTTGGTAAGGATCAGTTAGTTAAGGGTGTAATCTCAGCAACTCCATTGTTTGATATGTTTGTTGTTTCGTGTGTTCCAGGATGTTTCGAGAAGCGAGAGGAGCTGACCCTACTAGCCACACCCACACCCGCTGCCTTCCGATGCTGCAGTGTTAGCGATGCTGGAGCTGACCACTGCAGGAAAAATCGCCTTGTTCCTCGCCGTCCCCACCACCTTTGTCCTGCTTTACTGGCTGCTGAACCACGGAGACGACGGTAAGCTGGGCAGAGGGAGTCCGTAGGGGGGAGTGAGTGAGTGAGTTGGGTTTAACGCCGCTTTTAACATTATTCCAGTTATATCAAGGCGTGTCAGCTTAATGTGGGAGGAAAGCCCGAAGTGATGCAAGTCTCAGACGTTTACCTCTTCGGTGAAACCACGAACACGGATATGGTGCTGACAAACCTAGAAACATAATTGGGGCGAACCGGGATTCGAACCCACAATCATAGGTTTCTGGCGTGCCCAAGGATCACAACTGCCAAGGTCTACAGCACAGTAAAAAGTCCTAATTAGGAATTAACAGTTTCACAATTCGGCTGCTGTTAGTCACTCTATATTAATT
Organism: Haliotis rufescens; assembly: GCF_023055435.1. Lineage (NCBI taxonomy): Eukaryota > Metazoa > Mollusca > Gastropoda > Lepetellida > Haliotidae > Haliotis > Haliotis rufescens. Next base: position 14,596,924 of record NW_025963824.1, on the reverse strand, counting down.
AATTAAAAGATTGAGTTTTTGCAATCAGTTATGGTGAATTTTAACTAACTCAGCCGTTGTTATAAGTCGTTATTGTGTCAATGTCAAGGGTCATTTTTGAAGGTCATTCCTCATGACTGGAGGTATTTCCAGGTTTATCCTATACAGTAATATTCTTGCCTGTGATTGGATGATGTTGAAGGTCAAGGTCACTCAGTTAGACGTAGACATCGACAAGCTTTGTCAGTCCGGCAGGCGGGTTTTTTTAACAATGCTGATGTAATATACAAAACTAGTTGATTATTCTTAGTTTTACATAACTGCAGTTATTAAAATATTTCTAAATTGATGAAAATAAGGACTTAAAAAGATCCATATATATTGTAGACAATGTATTACTTTCTCCAGTTTGCTTGCCACAGGCACTTAATTTTAGATCCACGATAACTCCCTGTGTGAGCTTAGCTCAACTGGTCCAAAGCTCACCACTTAAAATAACTATATTCTGAGGTAGTGCTTTAAGCAATAATGTTTTTTCAATTGTTGTCTTTGAGTGATTATATTATTTGTTTCAGTCAATGATATTGTTGTTGTTGGGAAACGTTGTGTGGTTTTTTTCAGATAAAGGTTATTTATGTCAGATAATGTTTGTTTCAGATGAAGTGATGTTTGTTTCAGATGATGTTTGTTTGTTTCAGATGAAATGATGTTTGAATCGGATAATTTTGTTTGTTTGTTTTAGATGAAGTGATGTGTGTTTCACATGATGTTGTTTGTTTCAGATGATGATGATCTGCTCTCTGCATCCAAAGTTACCACATCACGTCAAACCGTTATCGAGGTTAAAGTCCCCCGAGCAGCTGTTGGTTCAGTGATTGGACGGCAGGGAGCTAATATAAAACAGGTAGGAAAGTCTGTTATATAGGTTGTTTTGTCAAAGATGCCTGGTGCCGTTTTGACCAATTTGGTGTTTTTGTCATCTGATCCCTTTTCGTCACAAACTGTATTTGATTTGAGGAATTCTATTGGGCTTTTACATTTTGAGACCATTGAGTTACAAATGGGGTCGTAGTCAAGATTATTTTACACATATATCAACATGCATGCATGTGTGTGTTCTTTTGTAGGGGTTGGAGTGGGCAAGCGGTCAAAAGTGACAGGCTAGAAGGACCCAGGTGCTGAGATCGTATCCCGCTTGTGACCGGGTTGTTATTCAGCCTTGGGCCCAACAATGTTTACATGTCCTTACAGTGTTGTCACTACCCCTAGTTTACAATACATACACCCTGTGCACTCAAAAGAACCCACTCGTCCAATGGTAGATGAAACACGAATACGTACAGACACCCGAAACACAAGTGTCAAAACGCGCGGTGTCACCCTGGGCAAGTGATGTAGTTCAAATGTGTTTCTGTTCACACAGCAGGGAATGGGTACCTGATATGTGAGGTTGAAATTAAAAAAAACTTGCCCCTGTTGGCAGGTTGGGTTGTATACTCCCCAGGGAGTTGAGAATGATAACTGGAATCAACACTTATCCACTGGTCGGGGAACACATAAAACCACAATTGTGCAGATAATTTTACCTGGATACCTGCGCTATATATAACTGTATAATCTGAGTTTGTCAGTCGTTAGTTTATTCCCTTATAGGATTCCAGGTAAGAATAGGTCAACAGACTGCCTATCCTGGTCAAAAGAAACACAATCCCGTGAAGATCTGGGGTAGAACAGGTCTCAGCAAACCATGCTTGCTGTAAAAGCGACTATGCTTGTAAGGGGGGACTAATGGGATCGGGTGGTCAGGCTCGCTGACTTGGTTTATGCTTGTCATCGTGTCCCAATTGCCTAGATCGATGTTCATGATGTCAATCACTGGACTGAGTGGTTCTGCCGTCATATAGCTGAAATATTGCTGAAATATTGCTGAGTGCGGCTTTAAACAACAAACAAACAAACAAACAAACAAACAAACAAATCATAAGATACGGCTGAACCGATCAGGTTAATCGTGTATCATCATAACCCAATCACTGGATTGTCTGGATTCAATTATTTACAGACTTTCACCAAATAGCTGGAATATGCAATCTCATTAAAATTCTGATCTTAGTTCTCGCTATCGCTAAACAAAGATCTGAGGGCATTCCATCACGGGTCACGTCAAAACGACCTTTCACCAAACCAATCAAAGCGTGGCTTACCAGATCATGAAAGTGACAATGTGTTTTCTAATCATGCAATCTCAAAAACGTTAACACTGGGGATTTACGGCCCGTATGACTGATTCCGTCAAAATTATTGTCTATCTCTTGCTTGCGTGGGATGAACATTTGAACAGGGGAGGCGTTGCACAGTACGTGGGAAGCACTGCCATAAAATCGCAACCATGAATATTAGACATTCCTGAATGTTAGTTTGTTCAGTTTTCAAAATTTTAATTGAGGACTGTGTCAACATATTTTTCAAGCATAGTCTGAAATGGAAGTCGCCAGGTTGAAACGAGTGCAGTTAAGCTCGAGAAAGCTGTTTTTCTATCAAAGCCTAGTTTCTACATCTTCCCGAGGCCAGCGTGTCCACTAGTCTATATCAAAGCCTAGTTTCTACATCTTCCCGAGGCCAGCGTGTCCACTAACCTATATCAAAGCCTAGTTTCTACATCTGCCTGAGGCCAGCGTGTCCACTAGCCTATATCAATGCCTAGTTTCTACATCTTCCCGAGGCCAGTGTGTCCACTAGCCTATATCAAAGCCTAGTTTCTACATCTTCCCGAGGCCAGCGTGTCCACTAGCCTATATCAAAGCCTAGTTTCTACATCTTCCTGAGGCCAGCGTGTCCACTAGCCTATATCAAAGCCTAGTTTCTACATCTTCCCGAGGCCAGTGCGTCCACTAGCCTATATCAAAGCCTAGTTTCTACATCTTCCCGAGGCCAGCGTGTCCACTAGCCTATATCAAAGCCTAGTTTCTACATCTTCCCGAGGCCAGCGTGTCCACTAGCCTATATCAAAGCCTAGTTGTCCCCCGCCGCGCGAAGCGCGAAGCGGGGGATATAGTATTCACGACCGTCCGTACGTCCGTCCGTACGTCCGTCCGTACGTCCCACCTGTTTGTTGCCGCGATATCTCAAGAACTAAACACTGGATTGTCTTCATATTTGGAACTATGGTGTATATACAGACACCGCAGACGCCAGTCGGTTTTGGTGACCTTGACCCCATTTTCAAGGTCACAGCAGGTAAATCTGCTTTTGGAGTTGGAAAACGGTGTTGCCGCGATATCTCAAGAACTAATCGCAGGATTGTCTTAATATTTGGAACTATGGTGTATATACAGACACCGCAGACACCAGTCGGTTTTGGTGACCTTGACCCTATTTTCAAGGTCACAGCAGGCAAATCTGCTTTTGGAGTTGGAAAACGGTGTTGCTGCGATATCTCAAGAACTAATCGCTGGATTGTCTTCATATTTGGTATTTTGGTGTATATACAGGCGGGGGACATTTCGTCCCTTCTGTGACAAATACTTGTTTCTACATCTTCCCGAGGCCAGTGTGTCCACTAGCCCATATCAAAGCCTAGTTTCTACATCTTCCTGAGGCCAGCGTGTCCACTAGCCTATATCAAAGCCTACTTTCTACCCTTGCCACATCAAGGCATCTTTCCTTGGCTTGACCCTGGCGCCACCTCGCATTGTGCCCCTTGTGATGAAAACGTGATATCCAAACAGATCGCTGTTCTTATCTCGTATAGCTTCACAAAAATGGTGACTACCATAGGCGACAACCAAGTTGATCAGACAACGAAAAGATGTACGATCACATCCCTGACACAAAAACGTAGGCAATTGTCGGGGGGGGGGGGGGTTTAAAAGATGAAAAAGACATATTTCAGAAGTAAATCACTTTCATATGAAGGTGTACCAGTCGTGGATGTTGATTTTGTAAAACGAGCTCTGATTGACTATCGATACGTGGGATAGTCCAATCATATTTATCACAGGAAAGTGGGCTTGATGTGGCAAGGGTGGAAACAAGACTTTGCTATAAAGGCTAGTGGAGGCCCTTGCTTCGGGAAGATGACAGGCACAGTGACAGTGACCAAGAAAATTTAATATGATTCTGAAACAATCACCTCCCAAAATGTTCTCAAAAGTCATTAATTATACCCCCATTTACGGAGTAAATCGGGGGTATATAGCGTTCCGTTCGTCAGTCCTTCCGCCCGTCCTTCCGTCCTTCCGTCCGAGCTTTTGTACGGCCCATAACTTTTTAACCATGCACCCTAGCTTCACCAAACTTGCTACACACATTTACCACAATGAGTACTTGTGCCTTTTGCTAGTTTGAAGATTCTGAACTTTTTGATTTTTGCTGTTTCCATGGAAACAGTTTCCATAGAATCATGGTGAAACATAAACTTTGGGTAGAGTTTTTGTACGATCCATGTTTACAATATTATGTATCCTAGCTTCAGCAAACATGCTACATTTAACCGCTATGATTGTTTTTTATCTTTTATAAGATTCTGAAAGTTTTCTCTTTTGCTGTTTTCATGGAAAGATGATGGAATTTAGAAATTTTGATGACTGGTTTTGTATAGCTAATATATTTTCCAAAATTGTTTCCACACATGTAGATCATCATAAGTATCTGTGCTTTGTGTTAGTTTGAATTTATGAATTCTTTACCATATCTGTTAAGGCTAGGGGGAAATTATTAATTTATTGATTTTCTTATATGATATTGTTCCACTTTTTATGTGTTTTTATATCAACAATTTTTGGTCCTTTTAATAATCCTTCTTATGTAACTCCTCAATCAAATTTTTATTCAAAGGTGTTCATGATGATCTACTTCCTCGTAGTGAACACTGGTAACATGGGGGATTGGTGGGGGGGGGGTCAATTGTCACTGGAACTTAATCTTAGTTTTTAAAACATTGAAGTTAAAATCAGTTAGAAATATATAATATTTCATTAATTACCAGACTATTCACTATTTATTGTTGACCAGCGGGGATAACGGGGGTATGTGAGCTTTGCTCACTTCTTTCTTGTTTTTTTTCTTCTAAATTATGTATTTATTTTAAAGTCAGTTGGATTTATGTAACACCACTAGAAATAAGGTCTTAGAGAATGTGAGCAATACTTGAATGGGTTAGGCGTGATGCATCTCCACCTCTTGTGGCATGGGTGTGGGTGTTTGACATTTGCCTGGCTTGTCTGGAACAACAGGAGGCAGCCTGGCAGGGAGAGGGGGGACTTGTGGGGATATACTCAGTGTATTGTGTGAGCAAGTGAATCAGAATGTGCACTGCGTGGAGGCCGCAACGTGGCATTGTAGGGGCCACAGGTTGGAGCAAAGTCACCTCTGTGTAACAGGAAAATAAATGTGTTATAACAGAGATATAGGTTGAATGTGTTATAACAGATATAGGTTGAATATGTTATAACAGAGATATAGGTTGAATGTGTTATAGTATAACAGAGATATGGGTTGAATGTGTTATAGTATAACAGAGACATAGGTTGAATGTGCTATAGTATAACAGATATAGGTTGAATGTGTTATAGTATTTTAGAGATATAGGTTGAATGTTATAGTATAACAGAGAAATGGGTTCATGTGTTATAGTATAACAGAGATAAAAGTTGAATGTGCTTTAATATAACAGAGATATTGGTTGAATGTGTTATAGTATAACAGAAATATAGGTTGAATGTGCTATATAGTATAACAGAGATATAGGTTGAATTTGCTGCAGTATAACAGAGATATGGGTTGAATGTGTTATAGTATAGCAGAGATATAGGTTGAATGTGTTATAACAAGATATACTCGTAGGTTGAATGTGTTATAGTATAACAGAGATATAGGTTGAATCTGCTATAGTCTAACAGAGATATGGGTTGAATGTGTTATAGTATAACAGAGATATAGGTTGAATGTGCTATAGTATAACAGAGATATAGGTTGAATGTGCTATAGTATAACAGAGATATAGGTTGAATGTGTTATAGTATAGCAGAGATAAAAGTTGAATGTGCTTTAATATAACAGAGATATTGGTTGAAAGTGCTATAGTATAACAGAGATATGGGTTGAATGTGTTATAGTATAACAGAGATAAAAGTTGAATGTGCTTTAATATAACAGAGATATTGGTTGAAAGTGCTATAGTATAACAGAGATATGGGTTGAATGTGTTATAGTATAACAGATATAAAGGTTGAATGTGTTATAGTATTATCAAAGTATTGGTTAAACATGTCATGGTATAAGTATAACAGATATATGGTGAGTTTTTCGTTATAACAAAATGACACGGTCAGGTTTCACGAGAATGTAATCATGTGATTCTATTACAACTTTCGATTGTCTAATATTTTGCTAGTTTCCCAGACCTGCAATCTAATTTGGACAGTGAGAATAATACATGTCGATGTCAGGCAGGTCAATAATGTCAACCAGACTTGTTTCACTGATAAATCGTAGTAACCATGGTAACACTTTGGTACACGGCACACACTTTTTAGAAAATGAAATGACGGTCAGTTGACTACATTTCTAGAAATTTGTAACATGAGGTAGACCTAACGTATCAAATATGCAGCAAAAACCATAAATACACTGACATAAAATAATGCGTATATTATATATTAGATAAAATGATTGCGTATGTTACAACTGTTAGATACAATGATTGTGAATGATCCAATTGCCAAATTCACTTACCGACAGTTACGTTCTGAAAAGCTTCTGTGACTAACATACTAATAGATGTCAATTGAAAAGCACATTGTGCCTAGTTAATGTACAAGTTGTATCTTAATTAGTTGCTGATTGGTAATTAAGACAATAGCACCTTTCTCACAATGCTAGGTTTTGTAAACCAATAATGGCAGATGCAGACAGGTACTATTCACATGGTTTTATATGATTTAGAGCGATTGTTATGAAACAGGTTTTAAGTTAAATACATAAATGTCAAGAAACAGGGGGGTAAAAAAATTTGAATACCCTCTAAAAATTGTAAAACTTGTGCATACCCCACCAAATGTTATATTTGGGATGACACTTTCTCAGTAAAAGTACAGATTCTTGTACTTTTGGGGGTTAGTCCTGTTCGGGATTTGAACCCACACTGCCAGAGTGAGGCACCTAATCGCAAGCACACTTAGTCAGCAATCTAATCTGTGCGACTTTGTGTGCTGGCGATTATGTGCCTCACTCTGGCAGTGTGGGTTCAAATCCCGGACAGGACTAACCCCCAAAAGTACAAGAATCTGTACTTTTACTGAGAAAGTGTCATCCCAAATATAACATTTGTTGCATTTGAACACTTTCTAAGTGGCGTTGTGTGATGTGGATACGCATCAAAATTAAACCCCTGGATACAATAACCAAATAAGCAAAAGCTTATCTACAGCTCTGTGGTAAAAGGGAAATATCGGCTGTTGAATGAGCAATAAAGTCCATTTGTATTAACAGGTATTTTATTAAATTGTTCGATAGGCATTACTTAGAAGTTGACGGATGACAAGGTGGACACAATTTTATGGATAACGACTTCTTTAATACTGTAAAAGGCGACGTGTCTAGGTAGATTATTAGATATCAGAAATACAGGCTCATCTGTAGTGATGAGGATTGCAAAATGATGGCCTTCTCCAGAAACAAAACACATCAATCGAAGGAAATCTCCACACAACTGAATATTAATTCATGAGACAAGCGGAGTATTCTAACACGGATCATATTGGATTCCCTGCCCAGTATAGTCATGATGGCATTCCAGAGACTGGCGCTCACGTTTTGTCTATTTCCAATCACGAACCAGTTCCTCCGTTAAATGTCAGGGCTGCTGAAGATGGGAGATCGTGATGCTGTGCTTACCGTTCCCATTTTGTGAGAACCGTTGATGCTTCTATTGGCATTTCTTATGTGCCCAATTGAAGGTGTGTGCGTGTGCCGTGAATTATTTGTGTAAACAACACCCTTGTCTGCACCTAAAAAACAACCTCACGGACATGTGGCTTGAATCTGTAGCATCATGTATTTGATGGGACTTGAAATGTACGTGCTATTGACCAGCGCTTTTTGCTTTGCGGTGTGAACGGACATATAGCCCACCTATAGCATTGGGTGTGGTGAACACCTGCTGTAGTAGGGGCTAATGCAAATTGTCACGTATTATCAAGATAAGAGATTTGGTTTTGTTTGTATTTGAAAAATAACAAAAGTATTTCAAATTTTAACCAAGTCACAATATGCTGGAAAAGGTAGAGCAGTGATAAAACCTTCTTTTTATTTAATGTGCTTTGTCAGTTTGTTTGTTTGTTGTTGAACGCCACACTCAGCAATATTCCAGCTGTATGACGGCGGTCTGTAAATAATCAAGTCTGGACCAGACAATATTGATCGATATCATGACCATCGATCCACACAATTGGGATACGATGACATGCATCAACCAAGTCAGCGAGCCTGACCACCCGATCCCGTGAGTCGCCTCTTACGACAAGCATAGTCGCCTTTTAAAGTTCCACAGGGCTCTCATCTGTATGGTACACTTGAATTCAAGTGTACCACAAAGTACGACACTTTGATCCATCTTCGGCCTCAGCCAATGACTTTCTACCAAGAACTGGTTTGTTCCCGTCCTGAGATTTACACCACGCTCTGAAGCTGCAGTTCTCAACATCTGTGTTTTTGAAAAAGTAGTGAGTGAGTGAGTTGGGTTTAACGCCCCTTTAAACAGTATTCCATTTATATCGCGGCGTGTCAGCTTAATGTGGGAGGAAAGCCCGAAGTGATGCAGGTCTTAGACGTTTACCACTTCGGTGAAACCCACGAGCACGGGTATGGTGCTGACAAACCTAGAAACATAATCGGGGCGAACCGGAATTCGCACCCACAATCATAGGTTTCTGGCGTGCCCAAGGGACGCAACTCTGTACAGCGAATCGCGGCGCCTTAGACGACTGGGCCACCCGTGCCTCCCTTTTGAAAGAGTAAGGATAGTTTGATAATAATGGGTATTTTTCTATCAGGAATGTATGTGCCAAATATTGGTTCATTCATCCCATGTTTAATGAAGACACGACTGTTTTTAATCATCCACCCTCTTTACAGTGCCTTATGACCCGTCAAGTTCCGGGGTAGAATAGGTCTTCAGCAACCCATGCTTGTCGTAAGAGGTAACTAACGGGATCAGGTGGTCAGGCTTGCTGACTTTGTTCATGCATGTCATTGTATCCCAATTGCGTGGATCGATGCTCATGATGTCAATCACTGGATTGTCTAGTCCAGACTGGATAAATATTCATAGCTAACTGGAATATTGGTGAGTGCGGCGTTAAACAACAAACAGAAGGAACAATTTAAACAATGTTATGAGTGAGTGAGTATCGTTTTACACCGCTTTTAGCAATATCCCACCAAATGACCAATATCAACGGCAGGGGACACCAGAAATGGGCTTCACACATTGTATTCATATTATCATGCATAGGGTTACAAGGTAATATATATTTCGTGTTAATGACAAATGTTACACAAGTGTAGGGTGGTGAAATAAGTTTTAAATGTGCCTACCTTTTTGTTTCTATACACACCTTGTCAGGTGGCCAGGTCTTCTAAGGCGCCGCGATTCGCTATGCAGAGTTGCATCCCTTGGGCAACCCAGAAACCTATGATTGTGGGTTCGAATCTCGGTTTGCCCCGATTATGTTTCTAGGTTTGTCAGCACCATACCCGTGCTTGTGGGTTTCGCCGAAGTGGTAAACGTCTTAGACCTGCATCACTTCAGGCTTTCTTTACACATTAAGCTGACACGCCGCGTGTAACTGGAATACTGTTAAAAGCGGCGTTAAACCCAACTCACTCACTCACTCACTCACTCACTCACTCACTCACTCACTCACTCACTCACTCTCACTCACTCACTCACTCACTCACTCACTCACTCACTCACTCACTCACTCACTCACTCACCGTTGCCTTTGTGTTTGCTGAGGACCGATTCTAACCCAGATCTTCACTGGGTTCCAAGCCTCTAGGAAGTCATGAAGTATTAAACCTCAGCTTAGTAATTCTCCAAACCAGATTACCAATTTTTTTCCTCTAAAACTTTGAAAATATTAGCAGAATATTTCATAACATTGATTTGCCAGCAAAAATTTTCAAGAGGTAAAGTGAACCTGAATGTACCAGTACTCTTTAAAAAAATCAACAAACTATTTTTTTCGAACTTGCTTCAACATTTTAAAGGTTTCCTCACCTTTGGAGGCCAAATTATTGTCTCTGTGTGTCCTTGATAGTTTCCATTGTTTACGTATGCGTGAACAGATCGTAAACAATGAACACTGCACTTGAAGCCTTAACCTGTTCACAGCTATTTCCTTCATGTGGGACTACTTGAACCTTGTGTTTTCGTCTTCAAGTCACATCATCCATGTGGCTATCATTCTTCAACCTCAAGTATGTTTTCCATAAGATAATTTTGTGTTACGATAGAAAATGTGGCATTTGATAGGTAAGTCATTGCATTTTTTTTAGCCCATATCATTGTTTGAGGGGACAGACTTAATGGATTGTGTCATATTGCTTGATGAGTTGATTAATAGCATATCAATACACCCTGACATTGTGTGTTGTGCTCATGGTATCAGTCACTGGTTCATCTGGTCGAAACTTGAATATTGACAAGCTGTCAACATAAAGTTTTAATATTGGTGAGTGTGACGTAAAACTATAGACAAATATGTGAATGTATGCCTGCTAATGATATGTGCCGTTTTTCTGTGTTTTTCAAATAATGTTTAATGTCAAATTTCTCTACCACAATACGTTGCCTATTTCATGCAGTGATATGTTAGTGTTTAATAATGACCGTTTCCTACAGATCTCACCTTTGTATGACTGTAGAATTTGTTTGTTTGTTTGTTTAATTTTTGGTTTATGCCGCACTCAGCAATATTCCAGCTACATGATGGCGGTCTGTAAATAATCGAGTCTGGACCAGACAATCCAGTGATTGACAACATGAGCATCGATCCATGCAATTGGGATCGATTACATGCATCAACCAAGTCAGTGAGCCTGACCACCCAATCCCGTTACTCGCCTCTTACGAGAAGCATAGTCACCTTTTATGGCAAGCATGGGTTGCTGAAGACCTATTCTACCCAGGTACTGTAGTATTTGGGATTCAGTAAGGTGGAGAGTTGCCCCTGTGCCACATCAATCAGAATAGATGCTGGCCTCTAATAGATGCAGGGTCAACGACCCTGGTATCTGCTACAATAAATATGGTAGATATGTTAAGGCAGTGTTCGAAATACCTGCCTGCCCGACCGTCCGAGACGGGTTGATTTCAACTCGGGCTGCCAGATTTTCAAATCCCCCTGCCCGACGGTCGGGTTATATTTCATATGTGAAAATATTCAAAATATTTCCCGATGATAAGCATTAATTCACATGTAAAGATGAATGATAAAATGTAACCAAAAGGAAACCCCGTTAGCTTATCCTGAGAAACATGTGACTATAGTGGGCAGGCGGGTTTTGGTCAGGGCTGGCAAGTATTTCAGCTAGCCAGTCCTGTGGTCTGGCTGAAATTTTTGGGAGTTTCATACCCTGGTTAAGGGCTCATTTATAAGTGGCTGTGATTTTGACTGTAGATCTATCAGCATTTTGATTGGTTGTTGATTTCAAACTCATGATACCCGTGAAGATCTGGGTTAGAATTGATCCTCAGCATCCCATGCTTGTTATGAGAGGCGACAAACGGGATCGGATGGTCAGGCTCGCTGACTTGGTATCCCAATTGTGTAGATCGATGCTCATGATGTCGATCACTGGATTTCTTCTCCAGACTTGATTATTTACAGACTGACGCCATATTGATGGAATATTCCTGGTTAGAATTGATCTTCAGCATCCCATGCTTGTTATAAGAGGGGACAAACGGGATCTGATGGTTAGGCTCGCTGACTTGGTATCCCAATTGTGTAGACCGATGCTCATGATGTCGATCACTGGATTTCTTGTCCAGACTTGATTATTTACAGACTGACGCCATATTGATGGAATATTCCTGGTTAGAATTGATCCTCAGCATCCCATGCTTGTTATAAGAGGCGACAAACGGGATCTGATGGTTAGGCTCGCTGACTTGGTATCCCAATTGTGTAGACCGATGCTCATGATGTCGATCACTGGATTTCTTGTCCAGACTTGATTATTTACAGACTGTCGCCATAGAGATGGAATATTCCTGGTTAGAATTGATCCTCAGCATCCCATGCTTGTTATGAGAGGCGACAAACGGGATCGGATGGTCAGGCTCGCTGACTTGGTATCCCAATTGTGTAGATCGATGCTCATGATGTCGATCACTGGATTTCTTCTCCAGACTTGATTATTTACAGACTGACGCCATATTGATGGAATATTCCTGGTTAGAATTGATCTTCAGCATCCCATGCTTGTTATAAGAGGGGACAAACGGGATCTGATGGTTAGGCTCGCTGACTTGGTATCCCAATTGTGTAGACCGATGCTCATGATGTCGATCACTGGATTTCTTGTCCAGACTTGATTATTTACAGACTGACGCCATATTGATGGAATATTCCTGGTTAGAATTGATCCTCAGCATCCCATGCTTGTTATAAGAGGCGACAAACGGGATCTGATGGTTAGGCTCGCTGACTTGGTATCCCAATTGTGTAGACCGATGCTCATGATGTCGATCACTGGATTTCTTGTCCAGACTTGATTATTTACAGACTGCCGCCATAGAGATGGAATATTCCTGGTTAGAATTGATCCTCAGCATCCCATGCTTGTTATAAGAGGCGACTTATGGGATCGGGTGGTCAGGCTCGCTGACTTGGTATCCCAATTGTGTAGATCGATGCTCATGATGTCAATCACTGGATTTCTTGTCCAGACATGATTATTTACAGTCTGCCGCCATGTAGATGGAATATTCCTGCCTGCAGCATTAAAAAAAACCAAACAAACAACTCAAGGACATGAATCTGAGAAATTCTGTGCTAAAAATAGATCCAAATTATCACAAAGCGTCAGTGTACAAATCAGATTATATCAAAAACATATATACGCCTTGGTATATATCCATGCTGCTGCCATCTGGCAACAATAGATGTTAATTTCGCATGATATAAACACTGCTGGTATGAAATGTGCAACATATTTCCCAGAATTCTTCCCGCTTCCTTGACCAGGAATCGTGTAGACGGCAGGCTGCCGGCGCCGTGCCAGGACAAATAGATTACTCATACGTGTGAAATGAACATGCTGTCCGTCAGCTTTGTGTGGGGGGTCGACTTGTTTGTGGCAAAAGAAATGGATGTTTGAGACATTTTGGGATGACATTTTTTGAAAGGTTGTGTTTCTGTACTATGTCAAATAAATAGAAAATACTTGAGAAATAAATTCAAAATGCAGCTTCAGAAAGAGAACAACGAATCAATATTATTTTAGGCTTTGCAAGAATGTTCCTCCAGTGTTCGAAATTAAACATGGACGTCAAGAGGTCTTTGAACATGTCGTCACCCTATTGTTAAGAAGTATGGGTTTACCGTATTTGATGTAATAAGCACCCCGCTCTAATAAGCGCCCACAGCGATATTTGCTAATTTATTGGCTAGTGAACAATCCCAATTAGCACCCCTTCTGATTTATCGATGTACACAAGACTTAATTATTCGCGTATGATACGCACTCGTGTTTTACAATGCACCCTTAATTATTGGCAATTAAATTCTGGAAAAATATATCTGTCGCATATGAACATTTCAGTCTGTCAGCATAAACCATGAAATTTGTCTTTCAACTCTGTTTTTTCCACCAAAATAATATTCTAATAAGAGCCTCCTATTTCTTATTTTGAGAGTGCCCTGGGCGCTTATTACGTCGAATACGGTAGGGGTCCTCATGACCCCTGGGCCTCCTGAATTTTGAACAGCCTTTTATCAGGCACTCGCAAATTAAGGTGAGGTGAGGTGAAATGGTTTTAATGGCACATTCAAGATAAAGCACTTATATAGTGACATGCATGCATGTGTGTGTCTGCTTGTACTTCACATGCAAGTTTAACATGAACACCCCACTCAGACGCAGTATAGTGACTCCGAGCCGACGCGAAACCCTTAATGCCAAGTGCCAGACAGGGTAACAACAAGTACCATGTTTTAACATCTTTTGGTATGATGCAGACGGGGATGGCATCTCAGTGGGTTAGCAGCCACATATACACACCATACAGTCAAACATCATTGTGTCAAATTACTGTTGTCTCAAAGTAAAATCTTTGTCCCTTGGTTTTTGTTCTTTATTTATCAAATTTCGGTTACTTCTAACCTAAGATAACTCAAATTATTGATGTAGGTCACTTAAACTTCGACAAGACAGTGTGCAATAATTAGGAATGTGACATTAAGAGTGAGTGAGTTTGGTTTAACGCCGCTTTTAGCAGTATTCCAGTTATATCACGGCGTGTCAGTTTCATGTGGGAGGAAAGCCCGAAGTAATGCAGATCTTAGATGTTTACCACTTCGGTGAAACCCACAAGCACGGGTATGGTGCTGACAAACCTAGAAACATAATTGGGGCGAACCGGGATTCGAACCCACAATCATAGGTTTCTGGCATGCCCAAAGGATGCAACTCTGCATGGCGAATCGCGGTGCCTTAGACGACTGGCCAACCCGTGCCCCCTGATGTAAAGACTCATTTCATCTCAACTCATGTTAATGATACAGGTGCAATGTCTCAGTTTTACACAGGCCACTTGTAACAGCAAAACATTCGCTGGAATTGGGCCCCAGACAGAGGAGCATCACGTCTCTCTCACATTATGAGTACCGTGTTCAAGGTAATAAGCGCCCAGGGTGCGCTCAAAATTAGAAATAGGGGGCTCTTATTAGAATATTATTTTGTGGAAAAAAACAGTTGAAAGATAAATTTTGTGGTTTATGCTGACAGCCTGAAATGTTTATATACGAAAGATATATTTTTCCAGAATTTAATTGCCCATAATTAAGGGTGCATATAACACACAAGTGCGTATTATATGCGAATAAATAAGTCTTTTGTACATTGATCAATCGGAAGGGGTGCTAATTGGGATTATTCACTAGCCAATATATTAGCAAATATCGCTGTGGGCGCTTATTAGAGCGGGGCGCTTATTATGTTAAATACGGTAGTTACAGAACAGACGCTGGGTCTACAATATCACTGAATGAAGGCAGGGATTGCAAACTAAGCATTTGGCAGGCGAAATTGGAAACAAATTGTGATTTATTTGGGATAACTTTCTTAGTAAAGTGCGGATTCTAGTACTCTTTGGGGTTAAGTTCCGTCGCCATCCGAGACTTCCACAAGTGGGCTGAGTGGGTCAGATGAAGAACTGTGTGTGCTGGCAAAAAGGCGCCTCACTCTGACAGTGTGGGTTCGAATCCCGGATGGGACTCAGCCCTATGAAGTACTAGAATCTTTTTAAACTTGGTGAACACTTTGCTCATATTTGCCTTGTTTTTTAATGTTTTTATTTGTTTAAATTCTGAGGTATTGCCAATTGTTTATGCAAATTGGGAATATTTGATGTTGGTTGGTTGGTTGGTTGGTTTGTTGTTTTACGCCACACTCAGCAATATTCCAGCTATATGACGGCGGTCTGTAGATAATCAAGTCTGGACCAGACAATTCAGTGATTAATATCATGAGCATCGAACCACGCAATTGGTATTCGATTGCCTGTATCAACCAAGTCAGCGAGCCTGACCACCTGATCCCGTTAGTCGCCTTTTACGACAAGCATAGTCGCCTTTTACGGCAAGCATGGGTTGCTGAAGACCTATTCTACCCCGGGATCTTCACGGCCAGAATATTTGTTGTCATTTACTGCGGACTTGGGACCGAATATCAACCTCTGAGGCCTGGATGTGTGAAATTCACTCACTCACCATAAAACAATTAAATACAACTATCACGTCATTACACACTATGAACTTGTGTGTCATGTCAAAACCATGGGCACCTCTTTTTAATTGAAAAATGTCTCAAATATCAAACAAGTTAAATTTACAACATGTACGTATTTTGACTTTATGAAGTTAATTACTATGTGATTTGTTTACAGCCGCCAAGCCAGCCAGCTTTCTTAAATTATAAAATAGACACAATCATGGTAATTAAATTGTATATTTCTTACAGAAAGGTGAAGATATTCGTCTTTGAGAGCAGCTTTTGCCTTCGCCTTTAAGCACACTGTTTGACATTTAGTACAATAGCCAGGATATTCCTCCTGTTGAGGAAATCCAATATGGCCGCCAGCTGGTCGGCCACAATTGTTGGCTGGTTGCCACGGAGATGCTAGATCTACCTCAGACTGTGTTGTCCCGCCATTCTTGAAATAGTGACTGAATGTTATCTCACGGCCCGTGTCTGGACACTGGGGCAATGGGTTTGTGTGTTTGTGTGGAGATGTGAGACGGGCTATGTGGGGCCTCACCAAATAGATTGTTACTTCAATGTGTGTGTTCATGTACACGTTGTAAGAAAGAACACAATTACCCTGTTAATGATTTTGTTGATGCTAAATACTGGGGCTATTGTGTGAAAAACTTACTGGCCCATCCAACTTTTCACTAGACTTGAACCAGCAGACTAGCGGATTTGTCGAACCCTATTCAGTAGATCATCAAAATATTGTTTTAGTTTAAAGAGGTTTCCATGAATTTTAATTATTTAAGAATTGTTTCTAAATAATTACTACTCAAATCTCCCATGAAGTATAAAGACAACAATGAGACAATGAGCAGGAATACCTGATAATATTTAGTTGCCTCTTGTGAGGTGCTGGGACTTACACTGACCATGGAGGCTTTAAATTACAAGAGTTTACAGCAATTGTTCAGGTGAGCTTATAGTACTGGGGACACATTCTAACCTAGACCCAAGGAGTCTAGATAATTACAAGAGTTTACAGCAATTGTTCAGGTGAGCTTATAGAGTACCGGGGACACATTCTAACCCAGGTCTCTTCAGGAATATTAGGGGCGGTCGGGTAGCCTAGTGGTTAAAGCGTTCGCTTGTCACGCAGAAGACCCGAGTTCCATTCCCGACATGGGTTCAATGTGTGAAGCCCATTTCTGGTGTCCCCCGCCGTGATATTGCTGGAATATTGCTAAATGCGGCGTAAAACCATACTCACTCACTCACTCACTCACTCACTCACTCACTCACTCACTCACTCACTCACTCACTCACTCACTCACTCACTCACTCACTCACTCACTCACTCACTCACTCACTCACTCACTCACTCACTCACTCACTCACTCACACTCACTCACTCAGGAATATTACTTAATAGTAACTCTCCAGTGCAAACTATTCCAACTTGGCATTTCACCAGCATCTATGATCCAAAAGCACATGCAACTTATATGATAGCTTATATTCTACCAGCAGAAAGGATCAAACTGACCCAATGTGTTAATTCCCTTTGAATGAATACGAAATATTGGCTACTTTTGCTTAGCAACAGTTCCAAATAGTGGCCATGTCGTGCTGCACTGTTCCTCAGCTGTGTGTGATAAGCTCCTGGTAGTGGGGCGTGTGTTTTGCCCAGGCCTTCCGCTATTACGTAGGCGCCAAGGTATTGTTTCCACGGTATAAAACCCTACCCTTTCCAAATGGTGCCCATATATTTATGATCTTTTTCGCTTGGAGGAGTCTCCTGGAGCCTGAGTTGAGGGTTTGGTACTGGATATTTGGATGTACTCAAGTGATCGGTAGGGTTAGATTTCACATTTTGTCGTAAACTTTGGGCTGATTTGAAATGCTTTTGATTGATATATTTTGTGAAATTATACTACGTTTGGATCTTGATATACTTGTTGCTTGTTGTAATCTGGTTGGGTGGGAGTTAGATGATTTTGTACAAGGTCAGATTTATTTGTTTGTTATGTTAAATTATAATATTTTTTTATCATCCTGAGGTACTTCTTGTTCCAAGTTCAGGCTATTGTAGGAGGTAAGATTTTTTTGGGAGACTTTCAAACTTTTTTATTTGTACTGAACTTGTGTCATTTTCTTTTTTTTCTTCTTTAATCATATTTTGTTCCTTTTGCAATTTTTTTGTAATTTTTTTTCCAAGTACAAAATATTCTCTTTTTATAGTTACTTCATAGAGAGGGCACTATTGGAAAGTATATTATTTAGGACTCCATCGTAACGGTGGATGTGCAGTCCTATGTAGACTGTGTAGCTGAAGATTGTGACTTATCTCCTATTATTGTTTATAAAAAGAGTTTCAAAAGTTTAACAAGGTTTGTGTGGGTTCGTTATGAAATTGAATATTTTTAAAATTATTTTTCAAGATAAACATTATAATGTCTTTAAATGGCATTTTGAAGTGATACACATGAAGAGAAAGTTTACAGATGCCATGATAAAGATATTGACATCCATGAATTCTCTCTTTTACATTATACCGTATGTGGATTTTCCCAAGGCGTTTAAGGTATGATAAAAGGAAATGGCAAATGACCTTTTCTTAAAATTATGTTCTGCAAAAGTATTTGTGATGATATTGGTTTATAAATAAATGAACATTAATATCAACTTTTATGATACGGCTTTAATGTCACGTCCATCCTCCGGTTCCTGATTTGAGCTAAACACAATAAACTGTCATTTAGCATCAGACACTGTAACACCCACCAGTCACTAGTCTAGACTGTCATATTTCACAGGAACAAATTTGTTTTCTTCCTGCCATTGTTTTTCGTTGAAGGTTGCATTTATTAATAACCTTGGCAATAAAGATTGGCATGCATATCTTACTGATTACATGTTAAGATTATTTTAGCAATGTGAAGCATGCTTTCTCCTGCAGACGAAGGGTTGCCCAGGATAGAGTTCCAATCTTTAGGAGTGGCAGATTTCTATGATCGAGGGCTTGAATCTCAGTTTTCGCCCTGATTATGTTTCTAGATTTGTCAGCACTATATGCCTGCTTGTGGGTTTATCCCTAGTGGTGAAGGTGACGGGTCTAAAACAATTAGGGCCTTCTTCCTACATTAACCTGATGAATACAGGTGTTGTAGCTTAATGGCTGTTCAAAGCAGAGATACACTCACTCGCTCACTCACTCACTCACTCACTCACTCACTCACTCGCTTGCTCACTCCCTCACTCACTCACTCACTCACTCGCTTGCTCACTCCCTCACTCCCTCACTCACTCACTCACCCACCCACCCACCCACCCACTCACTCATTCACTCACTCACTCACTCACTCACTCACTCACTCACTCACTCACTCACTCACTCACTCACTCACTCACCCACCCACCCACCCACTCACTCACTCACTCACTCACTCACTCACTATGTGCTCACTCACTCACTCACTCACTCACTCACACTTGCTTGTACCCCAGGGATATTTCCAGTGGTTGCCAGTTTTGGATGATAAATTCATATCACACAAATATTGACAGAACATATATATTTACTCCCACCCCCACCAAACCCCCCTCACCCCCACCAAACCCCCTCACCCCAACCCCCTACTTCCCCTCCACTGATGCCTACAAACCACATGCAGGCCATGCTAGCTATGGTGAAATCTTTAACCGACACCCATTGCATCAGACAAGGTTTCATGTCAAAATCTATACTTAGAAATCTATAGAAGATTTATACAAGTGCTCCGCAGCTGGAGACGTTTTTCTTGCTATTTTCTGCGGAAACACCGCACAGGACTGGAAAGGCGTTGGCTTCTCGTAGCTGTACAGTCCTTCGTCTTGGTCTACCTTTGATGGGTCGGATAAAATGCCTGGAGAGTGACTCTCTCTTCCTGGTTATTGTTATAAGGGCAAATGAGAGAGCTTGCAATGTTTGTGTGGGTAAAGGGCAATATTGTCGTCATTTTATCTAAACAGTAGGTGTGGTAGTATTTGTGAGATTAATTCTGTTTGAATATCATGACTTTGTACTGTTAGATTGGTGGTAAACAGAGGAATTTCACTGTTCTTTTTTGTTGTTGGTTGATTTGATAATGGAGCATCTGGTAGATTTATTTTGGCTGAAATGATTATGACATTCTTCTCAGATGTTTAAATCTCATGAAGCAAAATGTTAATATCCCACACCCTAAAACTGTGAAATTGCTGACATCCTCAAAGAGATTTTCAGAAGTAGAAACAGATTTCTACTTACTGATGCTTGACTTTTGTCAATAGAAGTTGAGGACCAACACCAACACTGACATATAAGAGGCTACTAACGGGATCGGGTGGTCAGGCTTGCTGACTCGGTTGATGCATGTCATCGTATCCCAATTACGTAGATCGATGCTCATGCTGTCAATCACTGGATTGTCTGGTCCAGGCTCAATTATTTACAGACCGCCGTCATATAGCTGGAATATTGCTGAGTGCGGCGTTAAACAACAGACAGACAGACAGAAAATATAAGTACCCTGAACCCCCATTTACTGTCTGTATCAATAACATAAATTATTCAAAATACTTTAATTAAAACATTTTGAAAATTTATCTAATAAAGTTCAAAACACAACAATTTAATTGAGAGGATTTTGAAAAAAATATGTTTGAAATTGGAATTTGTTCAATGCATATTTATTTATTTTATTTTTTTTGACCTACCAACCTCCAATTTACAAATTTAATTTCTTGCCTGAATTCCGTTCATGGACACAGTGTAGGCAGCCTGTTCTTAGTGTTCCGGTCCCCATGGGCTATACAGGGTAGAGTAGGTCCACCTGAGCCTATCCTGGTCTTTGGGGGGGTCGGGTAGCCCAGTGGTTAAAGCGTTCGCTCGTCACGCCGAGGACCTGGGTTCAATTCCCGACAATGTGTACAATGGGTACAATGTGTGAAGCCCATTTCTGGTGTCCCCCCGCCGTGATATTGCTGGAATATTGCTAAAAGTGGCGGAAGATCAAACTCACTCACTCACTCACTCACTGCCCTGGGCTTAGAAGCCAACATGAATTGGGTTGTCATACTCGGGAACTTAATGGACAACATGTCAACGTATCCTGCTGTCATAGGTCATGCTCATTATATCAACCACTGGTTTTATTACAGTCTGCTGTCATAAAGCTGATTCTGAGTGCACAATCAAACAAACATTAAATAGGTCTTCAGGAACCAATTCTTCCCGTAAAAGGGGATTATCATTGTCAATGGTTAATGGGATCGGGTGGTCAGGCTCGCTGACTTAGTTGATTCATGTCATCGGATCCCAATTGTGTGGATCGATGGTCATGATGTCAATCACTGGATTGTCTGGTCCAGTGAGACTCACTTATTTACAGACTGCCGTCATATAGCTTGAATATTGCTGAGTTTGGCGTTAAACAACAAACAAACAACAACAACAACAACAGCAGCCTTTAAACAACCAGTCTTCACCAAACAATCCAGTGTAGTCGCCTCATGCAACGAGCATAGGTTGGTGGGGACCAATTCTAACCCGTAATCTCCAAAGGATAATGTGCTCTTTCTAACCTGAGCCTTGAAGGAGAAATCCTGATTGGCGCCAACTCATTATCTAACACTGACTTCTTGTTCACCTGAACCAATGCTGTTACCACTTGAAATTATGGACGCCTTATGGTGTCCTGGTTAGAACATGCTCCCAGCGCGCTACTGGTTGTAGTGCGAGGCAACTAACTTGGATCTCGTGGTGAGGCTGGTGTCTGGGTTGATGACGTTATTATGCTGTGATAATCTTATTCATTTATGATCCAAATTCCAGTCAAGTAGTTTTCAATCCCATGAAGTCGTACATTAGAATGCAGGTGAGCTACAGAATGTTTTTCCCTGGTTAAAACAGCAGCACTGACATGACCCTCGTCCTGACAATGAATCCCACTGTTCGGTATAATCACCTCCACAATTGTTCACGGGGGGGGGGGGGGGGGGGGGAAATGATTCCCTCCTGATGTGGTGTGGCGGCCCAGCTGGCTGTGAGGTACATGTTTACATCTACACTGACCCAATACCCTGAACTAACAAACAGCCACAGGAAACAGAGACATCCATGCTTGGTCCAACTGTAGGGGAACAGACATTCATGCTTGGTCCAGCTGTAGGGGAACAGACATCCATGCTTGGTCCAACTGTAGGGGAACAGACATTCATGCTTGGTCCAACTGTAGGGGAACAGACATTCATGCTTGGTCCTGTAGGGGAACAGACATCCATGCTTGGTCCAACTGTAGGGGAACAGACATCCATGCTTGGTCCAGCTGTAGGGGAACAGACATCCATGCTTGGTCCAACTGTAGGGGAACAGACATCCATGCTTGGTCCAACTGTAGGGGAACAGACATTCATGCTTGGTCCAACTGTAGAGAAACAAACATTCATGAATGGTCCAACTGTAGGGAAACAGAGACATCCATGCTTGGTCCAACTGTAGGGAAACAGATCAATGCTTGGTCCAACTGTAGGGAAACAGACATCCATGCTTGGTCCAACTGTAGGGAAACAGAGACATCCATGCCTGGTCCGACTGTAGGGGAACAACAGCATTCATGCTTGGTCCAACTGTAGGAAACAGAGAGATCCATGCTTGGTCCAACTGTAGGGAAACAGAGAGATCCATGCTTGGTCCAACTGTAGGGAAACAGAGACATCCATGCTTGGTCCAACTGTAGGAAACAGAGAGATCCATGCTTGGTCCAACTGTAGGGAAACAGAGAGATCCATGCCTGGTCCAACTGTAGGGAAACAGAGAGATCCATGCCTGGTCCAACTGTAGGGAAACAGAGACATCCATGCTTGGTCCAACTGTAGGAAACAGAGAGATCCATGCCTGGTCCAACTGTAGGGAAACAGAGACATCCATGCTTGGTCCAACTGTAGGGAAACAGAGAGATCCATGCTTGGTCCAACTGTAGGGAAACAGAGAGATCCATGCTTGGTCCAACTGTAGGGAAACAGAGACATCCATGCCTGGTCCAACTGTAGGAAACAGAGAGATCCGTGCTTGGTCCAACTGTAGGGGACAGACATCCATGCTTGGTCCAACTGTAGGGAAACAGAGAGATCCGTGCTTGGTCCAACTGTAGGGGACAGACATCCATGCTTGGTCCAACTGTAGGGAAACAGAGAGATCCGTGCTTGGTCCAACTGTAGGGGACAGACATCCATGCTTGGTCCAACTGTAGGGAAACAGAGAGATCCGTGCTTGGTCCAACTGTAGGGGACAGACATTCAAGCTTGGTCCAACTGTAGGGAAACAGAGAGATCCATGCCTGGTCCAACTGTAGCGGACAGACATCCATGCCTGGTCCAACTGTAGGGAAACAGAGAGATCCATGCCTGGTCCAACTGTAGGGAAACAGACTTCCATGATTGGTCCAACTGTAGGGAAACAGAGACATCCATGCCTGGTCCAACTGTAGGGAAACAGACATCCATGCCTGGTGCAACTGTAGGGAAACAGAGAGATCCATGCTTGGTCCAACTGTAGGGAAACAGAGAGATCCATGCCTGGTGCAACTGAAGGGAAACAGACATCCATGCCTGGTGCAACTGTAGGGAAACAGACTTACATGATTGGTCCAACTGTAGGGAAACAGAGACATCCATGCCTGGTGCAACTGTAGGGAAACAGAGAGATCCATGCTTGGTCCAACTGTAGGGAAACAGACTTACATGATTGGTCCAACTGTAGTGAAACAGAGACATCCATGCCTGGTCCAACTGTAGGGTAACAGACATCCATGCCTGGTGCAACTGTAGGGAAACAGAGAGATCCATGCTTGGTCCAACTGTAGGAAAAAAGAGAGATCCATGCCTGGTCCAACTGTAGGGAAACAGACTTACATGATTGGTCCAACTGTAGGGAAACAGAGAGATCCATGCCTGGTCCAACTGTAGGGAAACAGACATCCATGCCTGGTCCAACTGTAGGGAAACAGAGAGATCCATGCCTGGTCCAACTGTAGGGAAACAGACATCCATGCCTGGTCCAACTGTAGGGAAACAGACATCCATGCCTGGTCCAACTGTAGGGAAACAGACTTACATGATTGGTCCAACTGTAGGGAAACAGAGAGATCCATGCCTGGTGCAACTGTAGGGAAACAGACATCCATGCCTAGTCCAACTGTAGGGAAACAGACTTACATGATTGGTCCAACTGTAGGGAAACAGACATCCATGCCTGGTCCAACTGTAGGGAAACAGAGAGATCCATGCCTGGTGCAACTGTAGGGAAACAGACATCCATGCCTAGTCCAACTGTAGGGAAACAGACATCCATGCCTGGTCCAACTGTAGGGAAACAGACATCCATGCCTGGTCCAACTGTAGGGAAACAGACATCCATGCCTGGTCCAACTGTAGGGAAACAGACTTACATGATTGGTCCAACTGTAGGGAAACAGAGACATCCATGCCTGGTCCAACTGTAGGGAAACAAAGACATGTAGCGTGACATGTAGTGTGTAGTAACACTTAGTAGTTTCCCTGTATAGTGAGTGAGTAGATATTGTTCCATTCCAGTTGGAACTTTATTCCAGCGTTGCATACATATGGGAAATAAAACCTCAGTTTTGTGTGACAAGCAAATGCTTCACAACTTGGCTACCTAAAGGCCCCTTCTGAAAGAGCTAAACGTAACACTGAAGTCTTTGATAGACGTTTAGAAGTTGGAAGAACAGAAATACATGGCACTATTTATGGATAACTTCTTTTTTTCTTTGTCACGACATTCAGAACTACTCCTCGCTCCTTCATCAGGTAAATGATGTAGCTCTCTGAAGAGTGAGGGTTTCACACGACGCACAAACGTAGAGAATGGATGCAGAAAAAGAATATACCGCATCCCAAGGGAAACACAATATTCATTGTACCTACAGCGCATCAAGAGCAGTTATAGGTGTCTGTTATTTCATCCTTCAATCAGGGGCACGGGTGGCCCAGTCGTCTAAGGCGCTGCGATTCGCTGTGCAGAGTTGCGTCCCTTGAGCACGCCAGAAACCTATGATTGTGGGTTTAAATTTAGGTTCACCCCGATTATGTTTCCAGTTTTGTCAGCACCATACCTGTATTGTGGGTTTCACCAAAGTGGTAAACGTCTGAGACTTGCATCACTTTTCTCACACATCAAGCTGACACGCCGTGATATAACTGGAATAATGTTAAAAGCGGATTTAAACCCAACTCACTCACCCATCAATCAGGACCACTGTCCACATGATCACTGATTCATTCCAGGCTCTAAAGTAATTATCAAAACGTACAGAACTCTACAGCATTTCATTACTTTAAAGGGGGCGGTCGGGTAGCCTAGTGGTTAAAGCGTGCGCTCGTCACACCGAAAACCCGGGTTCGATTCCCGACATGGGTACAATGTGTGAAGCCCATTTCTGGTGTCCCCCGCCGTGATATTGCTGGAATATTGCTAAAAGCAGCTTAAAACCATACTCACTCACTCACTCAGTCATTGCTTTAAAGGACCCTCATAGGACCCTGAAAATTCAAGCTAAAACGCTGAGCTCGGAAACGCGACAAGGAATAAAACTAGTTGTTATCCATGAACAGTGTGCAAATAAACGTCAGCATCCTGTTAGACAGTAGACAATTAACATCCACATGGATGTAGTGAAACTGTTCACTCCCCTAGTTCAAGCCTAATGTAACAGACGTAAACATTTCTAGTGGGTAAATAACAGCTTTTAGGCAATTAATATAAACAATGAATTTATGAATTTAAATGTGTTTCGAAATTGCTTTGTGTGAGGTCCTTTTTAATGGGTTTATTTTCGTGTACTTGCGTATCCGCCCAAAGTGTATGCATTTGATTTCCTCTTTCAGACAATTATATTTCTTGATCAGGGGTTTACTGGGTGCATAAATCTTCTACAATTCTTAAAATGGTACATGGAGAGATCGTAATTTATCGCGCATTACGTTAAAATACTGGCTTCTGATTGGTTGAGGTGTGAGCAACTATTTCCACGTGCCCTTCTGAAATATCAATCAAAACACTGATTCCAATTGCGTCGATCGATGCTCATGATGTCAATCACTGGATTGTCTGTCAGACTCGATTATTTTACAGACCGCCGTCACATAGCTGGAATATTGCTGAGTGCGGCATTAAACAACAAACAAACAAACAAACAATGAAAACACATCTTAGGTAACTCTCACATAAATATCGTTGGGCTGAAATGAGCTGATGTTTATCCGAATCCATTCGGTAAAGGGAAGTAACTTGGTTCATTTGATCGTCTGCTAGCTGTCAAACTGGCTGAATCAATGCGTTTTACTTGGTATATTCTGGGTCTGCATGATTGAATGTCGGTGAGATAAATTTGTTGTCAACCGATCCCTCTCTTGGGGGTGGGGTTGGTTGTTGGTGGGGTGGGACGGAAGGGGTTGCATTATTCTTTGGTGCATTCTATAGCATACATATAATATCATGGTGAAAACTCTATTCTGATAAATAATGCTTCGAAGTTGAAGTTTGAAGTTTCATATCAAACCCAGAAATCTATAATTATCAGAAGGTTCCAAATCATGAGTGGTGCTATGCTATGTCACAATACATCCGGGGTAGAATAGGTCTTCAGCAACCCATGCTTGCCGTAAAAGGCGACTATGCTTGTCGTAAAAGGTGACTAACGGGATCGGGTGGTCAGGCTCGCTGACTTGGTTGATGCATGTCTTCGGTCCCAACTGCATGGATCGATGCTCATGTTGTCAATCACTGGATTGTCTGGTCCAGACTCAATTAATTACAGACCGCCGTCATATAGCTGGAATATTGCTGAGTGCGGCGTTAAACAACAAACCAAACCAAACCAAAATCACAATACCACTTGCAAGTAAATAGAGGATATTATATTCGTGTACATGTCATACTATGTTTATGACACAAGCGTCGTAAACATAGTGTGACATGT
Organism: Haliotis rufescens; assembly: GCF_023055435.1. Lineage (NCBI taxonomy): Eukaryota > Metazoa > Mollusca > Gastropoda > Lepetellida > Haliotidae > Haliotis > Haliotis rufescens. The sequence goes on along the minus strand of NW_025963824.1, from coordinate 14,569,943 downwards.
ACATGAATATAAAGTTCTATTTATTACCGAAGAAGATGTATCCACAAACAGAGACAAATTTTAGTGTTTACCTATAAGGACAACAAGTCACAAGAGCAGCAGAACCACAATTTGTTGAATGATGTCAACAATCTTCAGCTATGACATCATTTCTAGTGTAGCGTCATTCCAACCTCACGTCACAATAAGATTCGAATGTTGTCAACAATGTCGTCAAAGTTACGGAAACAATACATTGTTGTCTTGTGACGGGATATGACCCAAGGGCACGTATGATTTTTATGAACCTCAATATGTTTGCCCTCGTAGGTGACCCGTGAAGATCCAGGGTAGAATAGGTCTTCAGCAACCCATTAGCCGTAAAAGGCGACTGTGCTTGTCGTAAAAGGCGACTAACGGATCAGGTGGTCAGGCTCGCTGACTTGGTTGATGCGTGTCATCGTATCCCAATTGCGTGGATCGATGTTCATGATGTAAATCACTGGATTGTCTGGTCCAGACTCGATTATTTACAGACCACCGTCATATAGCTGGAATATTGCTGAGTGCGGCGTTAAACAACAAACCAAACCAAACCCTCGTAGGTAATGAAGTGTATTATGTCACATGTGGCCGGCCAGTAGGTCGCAGTGATTACCTTTGACCCCCATGTTTATGCCTGGGCCTCCCAAAGTTAGCCCACTGGACTCACAAATAGATAGACCAAGGTAAAATCCTGGAAAAGTGAGTTGTGTTTCACCATTCAAATCCTTCACAACAACAGACAATGGCTGTGGAAGGAGGCGACAGATTTAGATGTGTGGTCACGCTCAGGACCATGGCTGCTTGTGTGTTCTCATCGCTTGAAAACGTAGGATGATGCTTATAACATTAACAGCTAGGTCGTCTTGATTATAGACTTGGGAATCCTTCCTTCCTGTAGAGCTAAATTCAGTCTTGAATCATTCTGAATATTATTGCTGGGATACTAAGGATTGCGTCCCAATTGTGAAAGGGTGGCTTTGAGGTAGGGTTGATGTGGGTGAGCGTTGTGGCTGAAGCGCTGGTGGCCGGGTTGCCATTGCACAGATGGGTTCCATGCGTTGAGCCCATTTCTGGTGTCCCTGTGATGTTCTTGGAGTGAGTGAGTGAGTTTGGTTTTACGCCGCTTTTAGCAATATTCCAGCAATATCACAGCGGGGGACACCAGAAATGGGCTTCACACATTGTACCCATGTCGGGATTCGAACCCGGGTCTTCGGCGTGACGAGCGAATGCTTTAACCACTAGGCTACCCGACCGCCCCTGATTTTCTTGGAATAGTTCTAAAAGTGGCATGAAAACCATACTCACACTATTAGTAGGCATGGTTCTTGTGATTCTTGCAGCTGTGTTGTACAATAAGTGCGATTAAACATGTTGAAATGGTAGCAAATTTCAGAATTAAATAAAATCAACACTTTATCAAATTTTGGGGGCATGTTTTTGCACACAAAACTTTGACAATGTCAATAGTTCATTCACCAGTCAATGGATCAGGGTGTAGTCCATTTTCATTCTCAGCTCCCTGGGGAGTATACAACCCAACCCATATCAGTTAAAGAGTCAGATTGTTCTTTTCTTTCCCCAGGAGGGATTCTAGTGGTGAATAGGGGCGGTCGGGTAGCCTTGTGGTTAAAGTGTTTGCTAGTCATGCCGAAGACTCGGGTTCGAATCCAGACAATGTGTGAAGCCCATTTCTGGTGTCCCTCGCCGTGATATTGCTGGAATATTGCTAAAAGCGGCGTAAATCCACACTCACTCATTCACTCACTCTAGTGGTGAATAAATGGCACTGCAGCTTTAGATAAATATCTAAAGTTTCGAATTAATTTTATTAGTTACACCAGAGCTCCAGATAAGCTTTTGGTGTTGTGGGTATTTTACCCATGCATTTTAAAATCATTGGGTATCAGTAATTCTATCTGGGTATTCAAATTTCTGTTACCCACTAGTTTTTACACATGTGGGTATTTAAGTTAAATATATTTAAAAACACTATTTATCTAGTCCCTGCAAACTGGTGTCGTGTGGGTTCGAGAGCTTTATAGGACTCAAAAATACCACGATACTTCCAAAGGAAAGTGTGATCACCAGGCAAATGATCATGATGTAACTGTCATCGTGGAGTTTGGCAAGGTTGACGGAATGCCTGTTTATAATTTCAAAATAAGTTACTGATTTGCTAATCGAATACGCAGGGTTACTTCACAATATTTTGATGATAAACACAAGTTTAATTTTTGTAGCTTATCTATATTGTTCGTTGCGTATTTGATACGCTTGGATTTTATTTTATTTTTATTTTACTGCGTATTTCTGCATTTCTGATGCGTATTTTACGTAGATACGCAGCTTATCTGGATCTCTGTTACACCCATCTTTAATTACCAAAATGTTAATGATATCCAAACAGCTTTTTTGTTCTTGATGAATGTTTTTTTTTCAACGACAATGTTATTGATTCCGTGTAACATGGTTTTCATGTTCAAGACGATATCAAGAAATGAAACATTTATCCCTATTTATAAACATGATAAAGTGGCCCACCAAAAATACCTGTTTACTGTTTCATACAGTTTCCGTTCATCAAGTCTGTGAGTTTGACTTTAATCAGTGCAGAGCAGTGCGAGAATATCTTATTTATACAGGAATAGCCAAATCGTTGGCAGTGTTTATGATTTCTGTAACAAGAAAGCCGTTTCTCACTGCCGACCACTGATGGGAAGGTAATTAACCAGCGGAAATGTGTTGGTGAATCATGTTTAACTATCAGGCCAGGTCGGGGTAACATGGCTGAGTGCAAGCCGACTGCTCTCTCCCACTACACGGAGGGCCAAGTCTGATGGGTTGTGATTGGCTGTGCAGAGTTGTGTCCCTTGTTCTTGCCAGATTTGTATGCTCGTGGGTTCAAATCCCAGATTTCTGCTGTAATGATATTTTTTTTTTGTCATGGGTGCCTGTGCTTGTAGGTATTGTAAATGTCTGTGACATGCATCACTTTGGGCTTTTCTCCTACACACACTGGGCTGATGCAATGTGATGTGAGTGAAATACTGTGTTAATTTAAATTGTGTTAATCCATGATCACCTGCTCCAGGCGGCTAACGGGATCGGGTGGTCAGACTCGCTGACTTGGTTGATGCATGTCATCGATCCCAATGGATCGATGCTCATGATGTGAATCACTGGATTGTCTCGTCCAGACTCGATTATTTACAGACTGCCGTCATATAGCTGGAATATTGTTGAGTGCGGGGTTAAACAACACATTCACCCTGCCACTCCCTCACTCACTCACTCACTCACTCACTCCCTCACTCATCCTGCCACTCACTCACTCACTCACTCACTCATTCACCCTGCCACTCTCTCACTCACTCACTCACTCACTCACTCACTCACTCACTCACTCACTCACTCATTTACTCACTCACTCACTCATCCTGCCACTCTCTCACTCACTCACTCATTTACTCACTCACTCACTCATCCTGCCACTCTCACTCACTCACTCACTCACTCACTCACTCACCCTGCCATTCACTCACTCACTCACTCACTCACTCACTCACTAACTCACTCATCCTGCCACTCACTCACCCTGCCACTAACTCTCTTCTTCAAAACGAGTTCAGGGGATTCTAAGGCCTCTTCACATACTTCACATCCAGACATTTGAATGTGTCCTATGTATAGGTGAATCCCCTCTGTCCCCAGATACAAGAAGAAAGTGGAGCGAAGGTGCACTTCAAGGAGGAGAACGCACTGAGTACAACAAAAGAAGAGGAACGGACTGTGGTGATCCGCGGAACCTCGGACGCTGCTCAACACGCGGAGCTACTCATACGCAGAATAACCGCAGAAATGCCGGACATATTCACAGAAGAGATCCGTGTACCGGGCTATTGCCTGGGAAGGATAATAGGTAAGCGACACCAATTGGAAATGTTCTGTTTTGCAACTATTTTCTCCAAGATTGAGTGAACTTTCCTCCTTAATTTCCCCATATTAAAAGGGTAACGCTATTTTTCAGGGCATTATCATTTGCGGAAGCCCGAGGTTTTCCATTAGCTGCGGGCTTCTGCAAATGATAATGCCCTGAAAAATAGCGTTACCGTTATTATAGCTAAAATGGATGGAATTTGTTATAAAATAAAAAGAAACAACAATATCGGTTTTGAAACATTTACTGCAATCAACACGAATGTCACTGACCCACTTTGACAAATATGGAAACGTCAAAGAACAAACCAGATGACGTCACTATTGAACGTGACGTCACCTATCCCTAACCTATGACGTCACCTAACAACGGGCGTGACAATGGCCCATCGTCAATCAATATGAGGGCATTATCAAGTTACAGTGGCCCGCTCATTTCTGATAACATGTGAGCGGTTTAATGATAATTCTATCCATTTTAGCTATACCATATGATAAAGGACACATATTGCCCTAAGGAATGGCAATTTCGAAAGTTGCAGAATACTTACATACAGTAAACTTTATTACTGAAAATATTTTTGACTTTGGTGTCGACATTTCACAACTTTTGAGGTACAATCAACGTAGTACTTTTTCAAAGCGTGTCATATGACCCTTTCTCAAAAGTTGTTTGTACAAGGTTACAAAATTCTAGGCCTCAGTGATCTTTCAGTCTTCAGGTCGTCATGTGAAGGACATTTCCAAATGGGGCCAACATGTCCGATGCAATCCCTTATAGACTTATAGGGGGGCGCGGGTGGCCCAGTCGTCTAAGGTGCCGCGATTCTCTGTGCAGAGTTGCGTCCCTTGGGCACGCCAGAAACCTTTGATTGTGGGTTCGAATCCCGGTTCGCCCCGATTATGTTTCTAGGTTTGTCAGCACCATACCCGTGCTCGTGGGTTTCACCGAAGTGGTAAATGTATGAGACCTGCATCACTTCGAGCTTTCCTCCCACATTAAGCTGACACGCCGTGATATAACTGGAATTCTGTTAAAAGCGGCGTTAAACCCAACTCACTCACTCACCCACTTATAGACGTATACTATACGTTCCCGTGTTTGTTCAGGTGATCAATTGACTTGCCTTTGCGTGTGTTTGTGATGGGTGCCATTTGGGCAGGATACGGTCACCTTTTCGTGAACACCTCATAGCACCACTATTTGACAGTGATTCCTACACATACTCATCATATAGTCAGAATCGTACAATTGACTCTCCTTGTAGTGGAGGTTCTTATGATTATGAAAAGGGTATTGTTGCTTATAATCAAATAAGGGGGCACGGGTGGCCCAGTCGTCTAAGGCGCCGCGATTCGCTGTGCAGAGTTGCGTCCCTTTGGCACGCCAGAAACCTATGGTTGTGGGTTCGAATCCCGTTTCTAGGTTTGTCAGCACCATACCCGTGCTCGTGGGTTTCACTGAAGTGGTAAACGTCTGAGACCTGCTTCACTTCGGGCTTTCCTCCCACATTAGGCTGACACGCCGCGATATAACTGGAATACTGTTAAAAGCGGCGTTAAACCCAACTTACTCACTCACTGTAATCAAATAAAGATTGTTCATACGACAGGAGAAAATGTTTCTAGATATATGAGTGAGCCCTCAACTCAAGATGTTTTTTCACAATATGTTTTTACTCTTTAATACTACTACTTCTATACAATAGGCCAAGGTCATAGACTTGCTCATGTTGATATTTAGTGAATACTCCCCCAAACTTTTCTGAAACCATTAGCCCTTGTTCGTTGGTTGGTTGTATAACGCCGCACTCAGCAATATTCCAGCTATATGACGTCAGGCTGAAAATAATCGAGTCTGGACCAGACAATCCAGTGATTGACATCATGAGAATCGATCCACGTAATTGGGATCGATGACATGCATCAACCAAGTCAGCGAGCCTGACCACCGTATCCTGTTAGTCGCCTCTTACGACCAGCATAGTCACCTCATTAGCCCTTGTAATGGTCTGGGACCCCCAAGCAAAAAGTAGTCAAACACATAGTTCTCAATCATCAGATAAATTCCAACGTAAACAATTTCTTTAGTCTTTCCTCATTTCTTAAGTATGGCTGTTAAAAAGGATATAAAAATAAAGAAATATTAGCTCATCTATCAAACCTTGATGACACATCGTATTAGTGATTGTGAATATTGTTTTAGAAAAAATCATTAAAATACAAACTTGTTTAATTACCAGGGATACAAAATGAGAGTACAATCAGTACTAGGCTGGAAGAAATTTGATCTGGCAGGGGTTTTGAAATAGTTCTGAAAGTCACTCTCATATTTTATAAAACCCATATCAGACAAGGCAGGACAAGGCAGGACAAGGCAGGACATCTTTGGCACACATGATGTGTATAATTTAAGAATTCGGCAAAACTTTTAGAAATTCTTGCGAACAGTTACAGTAATATTTTTGTGTATCAGTCTTAATTATTTTCACCAGAAAAAAAAGGTATCTTGATTAATGAAGTCCAGTGTATAAGTTAACTGTATGAGGAGTAACATCTGATGAAAAAAGGAAGACATTTGCAGATTTTAAATGGCTTGTTATTTACCACTGGTAGACACACATGTGGTACAGATGTGCACATGTTCATGAAAAGTTGGCGCCGCATATTCTAGGATGATCCCAATTCACACCAGGCAACCACGTTCATGAAACTGTTCCACACACGAAGGTGACAGCACCACCATCATGGGATAACTCGCCTCTGCATCTCGTCTCAGGCTACCGTCAGAGCTCACATATTCAGAGTACTGTTAGCTCTGTCGATTCAGTAAATTAACCCTAAACATATCAGGTGAGGTGAGGTGAAATGGGGTTTAACGTCGCGTCCAAGATTATTGCACTTATATAGCGACATGCATGCACGTGTATGTGTGTGTGTGGCTGCTTGTACTAGTCTGGACTGATGCCGATTTATAGTGCTAGCTCACTGAGATACCATGCCGCAGTTGAACATGAATACCCCACTCAGACACAGTATACTGACTCCGAGCCGACCAGTCCTTGTTTAAGCCCCTTAATGCTGAGCGCCAGACAGGGTAACAACAAGTACCATCTTTTAACGTCTTTTGGTATGACGCGTCCGGGGATCGAACCCCGGACCTTCCGCTCTCCGGGTGGACACTCTACCACTGGACCACGGAGGCGGTCTAGGTTTGGAAGAGAACCGCTCTTCGGGCCGCTAGGTCGGGGGTATAATAATAAAACTGACATTTAACTGACATTTAAGTATATAGTTATAAGTATATAGTTAAAGCAAGGTTCCGTCTGTCCGTCTGTCTGTCCGAAAACTTTGTCTGCACAATTTCTCTTAAACTATTCAGTGGATTCATCTCAAACTTAGTACATATAATCTGTGTCATATGGAGGGGTGCAGTCAAAAGAAAAAAATTGTTTTTATTAATTTTCTATTTTTTTATGAATTTTTCAAACCCTAACCCTATCCATTATTTAATTTGAAACTACTGACACACTAGGCCGGTCGGGGGTATTAGTGAGCCATTATTATTATTATTATCATCATTACCATCATCATCATCATCATTATCGTCAATATGATTATTATTATTATTATTATTAAGAACTGCATCAGTATTATTTGTCCTTAGGATTGTTTTCTTCTGAAATCTGTTTTAGTGGTATAAGGGGAATAACTCTATCAGAACTAATCACCATCTTTCACAATTGCAAACATGACTTCTTCTGTTAAATTTGTGGATAGTTATTCGAACATGTATTTAAAACCAGAATTTGTTGTTTCTTTCAGGACGAAATGGCGAGAACATCAGGCAGATGTCTCGTGCATCAAAAGCCAAAATCTATATTGACCGAACCCAAGACGCATATGGCAGAGACGCCCCTCGAACTGTCGCCATAACAGGCTCAAGGCAACAAATTGATCTTGCCAAGGTTTGTCTTGAGCCCACGTTATTGACCCAACTTCCAACTGTAACCAGACTCGAACTGTGTTCACCTTGTCAGACAAGGACGACACTGACGTACACTCTGTCGTCTAATGGATGCAAATTACAAGCTACATTTTCTCCGTTCGATTTTATAATTTTTCTGTTTTCTGTTTAAGTCGTGCTTAATGAGTTACTGATTTAAAAAAACAAACAAACTTTCTCTAAAATTTCAGCGGGGGCACGGGTGGCCCAGTTCTCTAAAGCCCCGGGATTCCTAGAAACCGCCAGAAACCTATGATTGTGGGTTCGAATCCAGGTTCGCCCCGATTATGTTTCCAGGTTTGTCAGCACCATACCCGTGCTCGTGGGTTTCACCGAAGTGGTAAATGTCTGAGACCTGCATCACTTCGGGCTTTCCTCCCACATTAAGCTGACACGCCGTGATATAACTGGAATACTGGTTAAAACGGCGTTAAACCCAACTCACTCACTCACTCTAAGATTTCAACAGGTACAAAAAAATGACCTGATGAGTTAGGTGACAACAAACATTGGTTGCTTGGGACCTTCTTTGACCTGGAATCCAACAGGATGGTGAACTGCCATTTACAGGGATGAGAATTTTTCGCTCATCCTCAGAATGAAAGTTATCCCATAATGTCAAGGGTAACTTCTGGGATACTTCAGAAATAAACGACGAGTGGGAGTTGTTTATCATACAATAAAACACTGGAAGAAGAATAAAACATGAGGGACGCAGCCCAGAGTGGTTTATTCTCACTACAATGTTTTATTGTACGACAAACAATGACCACGAGTCATTTATTTCTAATGTGAGATATCAGCATTACGTAGTCTCTTTAAGGATGTTAGTCAAAAGTAGACGCTTTAAAAATATTTACTCGTATTTGAATAATGACTCCCTCGATAGAATCCGACCGCGGCAATGTCAGACAAATCCATCTTTTGTACAGTGGGGTTAAGTTTGGTCATAATCTCACAATTCTCAAGTCATATAACTGTACCTTTTCTCCCAATAACGATTGTTATATCTCTCCCACTTTTCAAAAGTAAGTATGGGTTGCTGAAGACCTATTCTACCTCGGATCTTCACGGGTTCCAGAAATGACATCATGATAGGTCAATGTTTTATTGTGACACAAACCACGCTTTGTTCTGCATAGTTGCTTACGATTTATCGCGTAGCTATCTTATTTGCCTTTACAATTTACGCATTAATCAAATAGTCCCACAGACCCCCTGATAACTTTCAGTATTTTAGAAGAAAAAAAAGCTCTCATCCCTGCATTCTCTCACTCACTCACCCAATGGGTGAGGGGCGGTCGGGTAGCCTAGTGGTTAAAGCGTTCCCTCGTCACACCGAAGACCCGGGTTCGATTCCCGACATCGGTACAATGTGTGAAGCCCATTTCTGGTGACCCCCCCGTGATATTGCTTGAATATTGCTAAAAGCGACGTTAAACCATACTCACTCACTCACGCTCACTCACTCACTCACTCACTCACTCACTCACTCACCCAATGGGTGAATAATGTACCAGCGTGAACATGAATAATGTACCAGCGTGAACATGAATAATGTAGCAGCGTGAACATGAATTATGTACCAGCGTGAACATGAGTAATGTACCAGCGTGAACATGACTAATGTACCAGCATGAACATGACTAATGTACCAGCGTGAACATGAGAAATGTACCAGCGTGAACATGACTAATGTACCAGCGTGAACATGACTAATGTACCAGCGTGAACATGAGAAATGTACCAGCGTGAACATGACTAATGTACCAGCGTGAACATGAATAATGTACCAGCGTGAACATGACTAATGTACCAGCGTGAACATGAATAATGTACCAGCGTGAACATGAATAATGTACCAGCGTGAACATGAATAATGTACCAGCGTGAACGTTAATCATGTACCAGCGTGAACATGAATAATGTACCAGCGTGAACATGAGTACTGTACCAGCGTGAACATGAGTAATGTACCAGCGTGAACATGAATAATGTACCAGCATGAACATGAATAATGTACCAGCGTGAACATGAAAAATGTACCAGCTTGAACATGAATAATGTACCAGCATGAACATGAATAATGTACCAGCGTGAACATGACTAATGTACCAGCTTGAACATGATTAATGTACCAGCGTGAACATGACTAATGTACCAGCATGAACATGACTAATGTACCAGCGTGAACATGAGAAATGTACCAGCGTGAACATGACTAATGTACCAGCGTGAACATGACTAATGTACCAGCGTGGACATGAGTAATGTACCAGCGTGAACATGACTAATGTACCAGCGTGAACATGACTAATGTACCAGCGTGAACATGACTAATGTACCAGCGTGGACATGAATAATGTACCAGCGTGGACACGAATAATGTACCAGCGTGAACATGACTAATGTACCAGCGTAAACATGACTAATGTACCAGCGTTAACATGAATAATGTACCAGCGTGAACATGAATAATGTACCAGCATGAACATGAATAATGTACCAGCATAAACATGAATAATGTACCAGCGTAAACATGACTAATGTACCAGCGTTAACATGAATAATGTACCAGCGTGAACATGAATAATGTACCAGCATGAACATGAATAATGTACCAGCATAAACATGAATAATGTACCAGCGTAAACATGACTAATGTACCAGCGTGAACATGAATAATGTACCAGCATAAACATGACTCATGTTCCAGCGTAAACATGACTAATGTACCAGCGTTAACATGAATCATGTACCAGCGTGAACATGAGTAATGTACCAGCGTGAACATGAATAATGTACCAGCGTAACCATGGGGATGTTTGTATTGACAGGGTCTGATTGGAGAGAAGGTAGAGGAGGAAGAAACGTTCCGTGCCAAGGAGGCTGTGTCAGCAGCTAATCAGGATCAGAGAGGCAGAGAGAAACGCAAGGATGAGGAAGGAAGCGCCCACACACTGCAGGGAGCAGGTAGGAAGGACTTTCATTGATCGATCCCGAATTTGAAGAAATCTGATTGGTTCATATTGAAAGAAGTCTCTTTTGATTTGTGTGTTTAAACTTTCAAAGAAAAAGGTCTCAAGTCAAACATTAGATTTGAAGTTAGGAAGATTAGTATAGGTACACTCAAAATGGTGTTAAACCAAACTCACTGTTAAAGTGAGAACCGTACTTGTGCAAGTTAAGAAGTCTCCCCATGCGGCAGGAAGCAATTGACTCTGTGAGGTAAGTCAGCACTGTTGCCTGTAAGGATGCTGTTGTTGCTGTTTCAGTTGTGACACAAGAGGCTTCGTGGGATGAGACAAAGAAGGCTTCTGATTGGCCAGACCAGAAGGACTACCTGGAGGTGTACGTGTCGGCGGTGGAGAACCCCGGCCACTTCTGGATCCAGATCCTCAGCTCCACCGCGCTACAGCTGGACCGAGTCACCGAGGACATGACACGATTCTACACCACGGACGAGGCAACCAGGGTACGTGGGGGGAGCTGAACCAGGGTATAAGGGGGGGGGGAGGGTGAGCTGAGCAAGGGTATGTGGGGGAGTGGGGGAGCTGAAGCAGGGTATAGGGGGGAGCTGAAGCAGGGTATAGGGGGGAGGGGGGGAGCTGAACTAGGGTATAGAGGGAAGGGGGAGCTGAACCAGGGTATGTGGGGGGTGGGGGAGCTGAAGCAGGGTATAGGGGGGAGCTGAAGCAGGTTATAGGGGGGAGTGGGGAGCTGAAGCAGGGTATAGGGGGAAGGGGGGAGCTGAAGCAGGGTATAGGGGGGAGCTGAAGCAGGATATAGGGGGGAGTGGGGAGCTGAAGCAGGGTATAGGGGGAGCTGAAGCAGGGTATAGGGGGGGAGGGGGAGCTGAACCAGGGTATAGGGGGAGGGGGAGCTGAAGCAGGGTATAGGGGGGAGTCGGGAGCAGAAGCAGGGTATAGGGGGGAGTGGGGAGCTGAAGCAGGGTATAGGGGGAGCTGAAGCAGGGTATAGGGGGAGCTGAACCAGGGTATAAGGGGAGGAGGAGCTGAACCAGGGTAAAGGGGGGAGGGGGAGCTGAACCAGGGTATAGGGGGAGCTGAAGCAGGGTATAGGGGGAGGGGGAGCTGAACCAGGGTATGGGGGAGCTGAAGCAGGGTATAGGGGGAGCTGAAGCAGGGTATAGGGGGAGCTGAAGCAGGGTATAGGGGGAGGGGGGAGCTGAACCAGGATAAAGGGGTGAGGGGGAGAGCTGAACCAGGTTATAGGGGGAGGGGGAGCTGAAACAGGGTATAGGGGGAGGGGGAGCTGAACCAGGGTATAGGGGGGAGCTGAACCAGGGTATAGGGGGGAGCTGAACCAGGGTATAGGGGGAGCTGAACCAGGGTATAGGGGGAGGGGGGAGTTGAACCAGGGTATAGGGGGAGAGGGGAGCTGAACCAGGGTATAGGGGGGAGTGGGGAGCTGAACCAGGGTATAGGGGGAGGGGGGAGCTGAACCAGGGTATAGGGGGGAGGGGGGAGTTGAACCAGGGTATAGTGGGGAGGGGGGAGCTGAACCAGGGTATAGGGGGGAGGGGGGAGTTGAACCAGGGTATAGGGGGAGGGGGGAGCTGAACCAGGGTATAGGGGGGAGTGGGGAGCTGAACCAGGGTATAGGGGGGAGCTGAACCAGGGTATAGGGGGAGGGGGGAGCTGAACCAGGGTATAGGGGGAGGGGGGAGCTGAACCAGGGTATAGGGGGGGAGTGGGGAGCTGAACCAGGGTATAGGGGAGAGCTGAACCAGGGTATAGGGGGGGAGGGGGAGCTGAACCAGGGTATAGGGGGGAGTGGGGAGCTGAACCAGGGTATAGGGGGAGAGGGAGCTGAACCAGGGTATAGGGGGGAGCTGAACCAGGGTATAGGGGGGTAGAGGGTGTGTGAACCAGGGAACCCCCAGTTCCTCACGAATTGTCACTTGCTTAAAACAATATGTGGTCACATTCAGCATAAGTCATCATCTTACAAAAGACAACTCCAAATAAATAAAAACATGATCAGTTTTAATTACTGGATGGATGTACATTTAAAAAACATAAAAATCTTACACAATAATTATCCAATCACTGTTACCTGATGTCTCAATCTGCACTGAAGGCTCTCTTCCCAAACAACTGAGGAACAACTGATTCTGACTTGGTGCAGAATCTGTAGGTTAGTAGTGTAGGGGAGGTAACTCTTGGTGCCTTGGCATCTCTCGCAGATGGAGAGTGACTTTGGTCATGGGATTTTGGGTCAGATGTGACTTGGTTTATTCCTGGCTGTACTAGTATGAGTTCATACCCGATGTGCCAGGATTTGTGCTGTCTGTACCTGCTTCAGATCTTGTTCCATATGATGCAGACTGAAGATGTATAAGTGAAAGATTGTAGGACTGAGATTGATACACTCACTGCTCAAATCTTTAGGCAGCCCTAGTCATCTTAGGTGCTCTAATACTCTGTACAGAGACTGTGTTCCAGAAACCTATGAATGTTGGTTTGACCACAAACAACCATCCACTCCCTCACCCATCCTACCATCCACACACTCACCCTGCCACTCACTCACTCACCCTGCCTCTCACTCACTCACTCACTCACCCTGCCTCTCACTCACTCACTCACTCACTCACCCTGCCTCTCACTCACCCACCCTGCCACACCCTGCCACTCACTCACTCACTCACTCACTCACCCTGCCACTCACTCACTCACTCACTCACCCTGCCTCTCACTCACTCACTCACTCACTCACCCTGCCTCTCACTCACCCACCCTGCCACACCCTGCCACTCACTCACTCACTCACTCACTCACCCTGCCACTCACTCACTCACTCACTCACTCACTCACCCTGCCACTCACTCACTCACTCACTCACCCTGCCACTCACTCACTCACTCACTCACCCTGCCACTCACTCACTCACTCACCCTGCCACTCACTCACCCTGCCACTCACTCACTCTGCCTTTCACTCACTCACTCACTCACCCTGCCACTCACTCACTTACCCTGCCACTCACTCACTCACCCTGCCACTCACCCTGCCACTCACTCACTCACTCACCCTGCCACTCACTCACTCACCCTGCCACTCACTCACTCACCCTGCCACTCACTCACTCAACCTGCCTCTCACTCCCACTCACTCACTCACTCACTCACTCACCAATCTGCTGTGACTGTCGTACATGTCATCACTGACACAAAGCTTCATCCCTCTCAGTCCAGTTTATCTCTCCCAACTCAGGACTGCCAGATCCCAGACGTCACTGTGGGGGATATGGTTGCTGCGCCCTTTGACCAAGACCCGTCGTGGTACCGGGCCCGAGTGGTCGGGTTCGACGCCGACCGGGCTGACCTGTATTATGTCGACTACGGAGACAACTGCTGGGTGGCTCGAGACCAGCTGAGACAACTCCGGTAGGTGTACACGCTCAGCTGAATGTGTTGCAGATGTTGTCATGCGAATACTGTTTGACATAGCCAAGGAGCTGCACACTTTCCCCATGTGTTAATAGAGACTACTACACTCATTCTCATTAGATACCATTTCTATGCATCAAACCGCCTCCGTGGTCTTGTGGTAAAACGTCCACCCGGAGAGCGGAAGGTCCGGGGTTCGATCCCCGACCGCATCATACCAAAAGACGTTAAAAGATGGTCCTTGTTGTTACCCTGTCTGGAGCTCGGCATTAAGGGGCTAAAAACAAGGACTGGTCGGCTCGGAGTCAGTATACTGTGTCTGAGTGGGGTATTCATGTTAAACTGCGGCATGGTATCTCAGTAGGCTAGCCCTATAAATCGGCATCAGTCCGGACTAGTACAAGCAGCCACACACACACACACACGTGCATGCACGTCGCTATATAAGTGCAATAATCTTGGACGTGACGTTAAACCCCATTTCACCTCACATCTATGCATCGAGTTAACTTTCTGTCGTGGCTAACTGATATATCATCTCAGAACAAAGAGTGTGTTTGTGTGTTTGTGTGTATGGTGTGTGTTTGTGTGCGTGCGTGCGTGCGTGCGTGTCAGTGTGTGTGTCTGCATCTGTGGGTTCATATGTGTTTATGTGTCTCTGTGGGTTTATGTGTGTTTTTGTCTGTATTGTCGTGTGTGTATGTGTGTGTCTCTGTATGTCGTGTGTATGTGTGTTTGTCTGCGTGTATGTGTCTGTTTGTGTTTATGTGTATGTGTGTGTCTCTGTATGTCATGTATATGTGTCTGTGTGTTTGTGTGTGTTTATGTGTATGTGAGTATCTCTGTATGTCGTGTGTATGTGTGTTTGTCTGCGTGTATGTGTCTGTTTGTGTTTATGTGTATGTGTGTGTCTTTTTGTCTGTATGTCATGTGTGTTTGTGTTTGTGTATGTGTGTATGTTTATGTGTGTGTGTCTGTGTGTATTTATGTGTATGTGTGTGTCTTCCTGTCTGTATGTCATGTGTGTGTATGTTTATGTGTCTGTGTGTGTCAGTGTGTGTGCTACTGTGTGTTTGTGTGTATGTGTCTCTGTGTGTTTATATGTATGTGTGTGTCTGTATGTTGTGTGTATGTGTGTTTGTCTGCGTGTATGTGTCTGTGTGTGTTTATGTGTATGTGTGTGTCTTTTTGTCTGTATGTCATGTGTGTTTGTGTTTGTGTATGCGTGTATGTTTATGTGTGTGTGTTTGTGTGTATTTATGTGTATGTGTGTATCTCTGTATGTCGTGTGTATGTGTCTGTGTGTGTTTATGTGTATGTGTGTATCTCTGTATGTCGTGTGTATGTGTGTTTGTCTGCGTGTATGTGTCTGTTTGTGTTTATGTGTATGTGTGTGTCTCTGTATGTCATGTATATGTGTCTGTGTGTTTGTGTGTTTGTGTGTGTTTATGTGTATGTGTGTATCTCTGTATGTTGTGTGTATGTGTGTTTGTCTGCGTGTATGTGTCTGTTTGTGTTTATGTGTGTGTCTTTTTGTCTGTATGTCATGTGTGTTTGTGTTTGTGTATGTTTATGTGTGTGTGTCTGTGTGTATTTATGTGTATGTGTGTGTCTTCCTGTCTGTATGTCATGTGTGTGTATGTTTATGTGTCTGTGTGTGTCAGTGTGTGTGCTACTGTGTGTTTGTGTGTATGTGTCTCTGTGTGTTTATATGTATGTGTGTGTCTGTATGTTGTGTGTATGTGTGTTTGTCTGCGTGTATGTGTGTGTTTATGTGTATGTGTGTGTCTTTTTGTCTGTATGTCATGTGTGTTTGTGTTTGTGTATGCGTGTATGTTTATGTATGTGTGTTTGTGTGTGTTTATGTGTATGTGTGTGTCTCTGTATGTCATGTGTATGTGTCTGTGTGTGTGTGTGTATGTGTGTTTGTGTGTGTTTATGTGTATGTGAGTATCTCTGTATGTCGTGTGTATGTGTGTTTGTCTGCGTGTATGTGTCTGTTTGTGTTTATGTGTATGTGTGTCTTTTTGTCTGTATGTCATGTGTGTTTGTGTTTGTGTATGCGTGTATGTTTATGTGTGTGTGTCTGTGTGTATTTATGTGTATGTGTGTGTCTTCCTGTCTGTATGTCATGTGTGTGTATGTTTATGTGTCTGTGTGTGTCAGTGTGTGTGCTACTGTGTGTTTGTGTGTATGTGGCTCTGTGTGTTTATATGTATGTGTGTGTCTGTATGTCATGTGTGTGTGTTTGTGTGTGTGCATGTGCAGGTACTCAAACAGAGCAAAGGTTTTCTCCTCAACCCACCTCTAGCCATTTAAAAACACAAACACCACCCTTTGTAGTTGTATTATATTTAGATTGTATTCTCATTGTAGCCTTATTGTAATTTGTTCTATTTTTCAGACCTGATTTCCTAAGTCTACCATTCCAAGCTATTGAATGCAAACTTGCTAATGTAACGCCAAAAGGTGAGAGTAATAGAGAATTGCAGTCCTTTCTTTCGCTTCCTTTTCGTTATGTCGATGTACACTTTCTACGCTCCAAAAATATGTCGCCCCTTTAAAAATTGACTCAAGGTCCATTCGCCACCTATGAAAAATATTTTTGACATTCTTCAAATTTCAAAATTGAATATTGAATCAATTTTACCTCATCTTCTCTAGAGCCTTTTAACTCCATTTCCCCCCTCGTTGCATCTATACGCAACGCATCTGAGCGAAATAGCTCTGAGTCTGCCGAGATGGCCTCACCACTTGACAAGCCCATTATAATTCAACCATTTTTGAAGAAGCCTAGAAATAGGGGTAAGGGGGTTGGCAGAATATTTGTGTTTATTTTCGGGAAGCACATGGCAGTAACCCATAAGAAAGAAAAATAATTTTTTATTCATTTATTATTTTAAAAACAAACACACATCAATATTACACTAATTAAGAAATGTTTATGGGGAAAGTGTGGAAGGCGAAGCCACATTTTCTGCATTATGCATTCTGTACGTACGATCAAAGGCAGATAACTCCAGGCACCACAGGCAGACAGGTTGGTTGGTTGGTTGTTTATCGCCGCACTCAGCAATATTCCAGCTATACGACGGCTGTCTCTAAATAATCGAGTCTGGACCCGACAATCCAATGATTAATATTATGACCATCGATACACACAATTAGGATCGATTGACATGCATCAACCAAGTCAGCGAGCCGGACCACCCCATCCCGTTAGTCGCATCCTTAGACAAGCATAGTCGCCTGTTATGGCAGACAGGTGAGGTGATCGGAGATGGGGCATAGAGTCTAATTCAAGACTTTTGTGCATGTAATGTGACCCTTGAAGTTGCAAGTTAGAATTGGTCTTCAGCAACCCATGCTTGTCGTAAGAGATGACTAACAGGATCGGTTGGTCAGGCTCACTGACACGGTAGATGCATGTCATCGTATCCCAATTGTGAAAGTCGATGCTCATGATATCAATCACTGGATTATCTGCTCCGATTATTAACAGGCTGCCATCATATGACTGGATTATTGCTGAGTGCGGCGTTAAAACAAATTAACAGCATCATGCCCATGCCTGAAATAAATAAAGACATCGCAGAAACAAAACCAGTTGATGATGGCATGAACACACATCCACACACATCAACACAGAACACAGGTCCTAATTCTGGTTTTAATTCATGATGATCACTTTGTTGTTATCAGGAGGTAACTGGAGTGAGGAAGCTATCGAGGTTTTCGAGGAGCTGACTTACTGTGCCCACTGGAGAGTTCTGGTGGCGCGGACTGTCCGGTACGAGTCCCGGGGGGCGGAAATGGTACCCTGCTTACAGCTTTACGACACCAATGGAACACAGGTAAATAGCAGGTTCATATACCGTATTCGACGTAAAAAGCACCCCGCTCTAATAAGCGCCCACGGTGACATTTGCTAAGATATAACAATCCCAATTAGCACCCCTTCCGATTGATCAATGTACACAAGACGTATTTATTCGCGTATAATAAGCACTCATGTGTTTTATGCACCCTTAATTATGGGTAATTGAATTATGGAAAAATATATCTGTCGTACATAAATATTTCAGCATAAATAACGATATTTATCTTTCAACTCAGTTTTTTTCACCAAAATAATATTCTAGTAAGAGCCCCCTATTTCTAATTTTGAGAGCGCCCTGGGCGCTTATTACGTCGAATACGGTAACCAATATGCCATACAGGGATTCCAGGTTGAAATCAGTCCCCAGTAACCTTTTTTGTCATAAGATGCGACCAAATGGATCGGGTGGTCAGACTCAGTGGCTTGGTTGATAGTGAGTCATCAATGGACCTAACGACAAGTTGCCCATTACATCAATCACTGGATTGTCTGGTCCAGACTATTATTTACAGGCTGCCGTCGTTTTGCTGGAATATTGATGAGTGCGGTATTAAACACTATAAATGAATACTTGAAAAAATATTAGTGAAATCTTTCTTTCTTTCTTTGTTGTTTAACGCGCACTCAGCAAAATTCCAGCTATATGACGATGGTATGTAAGTAATCGAGTCTGGACCAGTCAATCCAGTGATTGATATCATGAGCATCGAGCCAAAATTGGGATACGATGACATGCATCAACCAAGTCAGCGAGCCTGACCACCCGATCCCGTTAGTCGCCTTTTACGATGAGCATAGTCGCCTTTTATGCCATGGGCAGGCTTAGGTTGCTGAAGACCTATCTTACCCGGATCTTCACGGGTCTCAAATCTTCAAATATTAAAGCTGTACACAGATGACCCAGTATCTGAGGCAGCACCATTTGTCGACCTGCACACCCAGCTGTGCCTTAGCTTGCCAGAAACCTTTTGATCGTGGGTTTGAATCCCTGATTCAGCGGTAGAAACTAATGTTTTTAGTCCACTAGTCCTTATAATGATAACTTATAGTCCTACTGGTCCTTATTATACTTTGACTATTGGGCAGTTTGGCAATTTCTAACACTGACATTCGCCGTGATTATGAGTTTGGGCGTGGTCTAGTGGTAGAGGGTCCGCCCAGAGAGCAGAAGGTCCGGTGTTCAATCCAAATACCAAAAGATGTTCAAAGATGGTACTTGTTGTTACCCTGTCTGGCGCTCGGCATAAAGGGGCTAAAACAAGGACTGGTCGGCTCGGAGTCAGTATACTGTGTCTGAGTGGGGTATTCATGTTAAACTGCGGCATGGTATCTCAGTGGGCTAGCACTATCAATCGGCATCAGTCCGGACTAGTACAAGCAGCCACACACACACATGCATGCACGTCGCTATATAAGTGCAATAATCTTGGACGCGACGTTAAACCCAATTTCACCTCACCTCACCTCATGAGTTTGGGGTGAAGATGTTTTGAATTAGCAGTGATGAAATTGCATGCTATCTAACTATTATATGTGCCTGTTGTAAATGCTACCATGCTTTTGTTTCAGGACATAGATATTAACGAAGAGCTTGTAAAGCGAGGGTTTGCAGAGCAGGTGGAGATGGATGCGCCTGCCACACTTGAAACAGACCTCACATCACAAGAGGTAGCGATGTCGAGTGGTGCATCCCAAACTATGGCTGCGAGTGAGTGCATGGCTCTGCATGGCAGCCATTTTGAATTTTAGTACCACTGGTTCACCAAGGAAACAAATAATTGTCTTTGATTTATATTTCTCGTTAAACACAAATTTGGTGTTTTTTATAAAAAAATATCCAGAAAGTTTTTTTGTTTACTTTTTATAAATTTTCACTTGGTTTTCCAGTGTTTAGTTTAGATTCATCCTATAAATGTTATGAATGGATCCAGGGTCTCTGAGGAGAGGCTAGTAACTTGAAATTGGTGAAAGAACTTAACTAAGGCCACACAAAAAAGTTTCTCATCAAATCCAGATTTTATAATGACATTGTGACAAGACTTTTTTTCAAACAACATTTTGTGAACATGGCCCTGTTTACAAAATGATTAAAAGCTACATTATCCCTGGGCTGTCGTGAATGTATACAACATGGCGGTCTCACAGTAAAGGATAGATAACTCTAATTGAAAACTAAAATCTTAAATGCGGGAAATTTGTAATGGCTGACTTTGAAACCAAGAAAAGAATGCATAGACCCTCAGGTTTAAAATGCCCCGAAGGATGAGAAACATTTGTTTTTTTCTTTTTTGGCCTCTTTTGGCTTCTGATTTTGAAATAAGAGCCAGACTCTCTGGATCCAACTACGAATGTGACCCAATCATCAAATTGAATAATAATGTTCATGTGTTGAATCTGCTGTGTGAATTCTCCCATGTTTAAGCATGAAATCAGCTCATAGCAGTTAGATCTAGAAATCATGTCATCAAGATTTCATTCATCGTAGTATGTACTTAATATTGTCATAGTTTGGATGAAAAGGATTCATTTTTCATTGCTATTTCTCAAGTAGACTGAGAAAAATCACCAAATTTCTGAACATGTGACATGTCCCTTGCAACAATAAAAAACAAATACCCCTTACAGCATTATCAGCAATTTTACAGTCTGGGTTGTCTCCCCTAGACTATTAAATTATATGGAAAAACAGATGCCATGGCATTGCTGTATAAATTATAATAAACTAGGGTTTATTTATTTCGCTATTTCTCGAGAACTTGAAGTGTCTTTGTACAGCACTGTCCACCCCACAGCTTCCAGTCACATTTCAGTGTTGAGAAAATATTTCTCTAAGGTTTGTTTCCAAGATGGAGACTCTCTAGGCAAACATCTCATCATTCACTCTTTTAACACTACTGGTCCTCGCAGTGCTGTTGTCTGGTAGACCCACAGCCTCTCCCTACATGTATCACTCTCTCTGGGGGGGTGGTGGGGTAGCCTAGTGGTTAAAGCGTTCACTCGTCACGCCGAAGACCCGGATTCGATTCCCGACATGGGTACAATGCGTGAAGCCCATTTCTGGTGACCCCCGCCGTGATATTGCTGGAATATTGCTAAAAGCGGTGTAAAACCATACTCACTCACTCACTCTCTCTTGGGGGGCAGTCGGGTAGCCTAGTGGTTAAAGCGTTCGCTCGTCACGCCGAAGACCCGGGTTCGATTTCCGACATGGGTACAATGTGTGAAGCCCATTTCTGGTGTCCCCTACCGTGATGTTGCTGGAATATTGCTAAAAGCGGCGTAAAACCATACTCTCTCACTCACTCTCTCTCGGGGGGCAGTCAGGTAGCCTAGTGGTTAAAGCGTTCGCTCGTCACGCCGAAGACCCGGGTTCGATTCCCGACATGGGTACAATGTGTGAAGCCCATTTCTGGTGTCCCCCGCCGTGATATTGCTGGAATATTGCTAAAAGCGGCGTCAAACCATGCTCACTCACTCACTCTCTCTCTCTGGGGATTGATTCCGGGTTAGAACAGGCCCCCAGCTGTGTGACTTGTTGTTTGCGCGTCATCGAACCCTAGTGACACAGGTCTTTGCTCATAATAGCAATCACTGATTGTCCTGGGTTAGTTATGACAGGCTACATAT